>NC_041386.1:173317863-173332410 GCF_002162155.2 Triticum dicoccoides | reverse complement strand
CGATAGCGATCACGCGGTCGAGAAAAATATAGGTAGGGAGTCCAAATAAGAAAACGGTGACGTTTTGTACAGGTTTGGGGATGATCCGGACATGACGGTGACGACGGTCCGGGTCGGGTCCGGGACAACTTTTCGGACGCGCGCGCGAGGGGGTTTGATGCACTGAGCAGAGAGGGTATCAGGGCCTGGCAGTTAACAGCGGACTTTGCAGAAAGTTTCAGGCTGAGAAAAGAGAAGAGAGAAGGCCCGACGACTGTTTTCGGAGACCGAAAACGTCCGACGTTAGACCGGCTATACTACCACTATAGTTTAACGGTTGGGCTATCAAACGAGCTCCGAATGCGATGAAACTTGGCAGGCGACCTACTAACAACATAACAACACCACATGCCAACTTTCATCCCATTCCGAGAACATTTTCCGGCCACTTATAAAATACTATTTCGGACATGCCGCGGGCGCGTGCAAGTGTGTCTGGGCTTAGAACGGACAACAGACGAAACTGGGGAACCCGGACGGATGCAAGTTTTGAAAACATGATGATGCAATGCACATGATGACATGACAAGATGCAACACGCAAGCACATGACATGGCAACGACGTCGAATAACTGGAGGACACCTGGCGCAACGGTCTCGGGGCGTTACACGCCCCCTCGGGGAAACTCGAGGTTTGGTTTTAGTTTTATGGAGAGCTCATCTGAGTGTGCCCTGAGAACGAGATATGTGCAGCTCCTATCGAGATTTGTCGGCACATTCGGGCGGTGTTGCTGGATTTGTTTTAACTTGTCGAAGTGTCTTGTAGAACCGGGATACAGAGTCTGATCGGAATGTCTCGGGAGAAGGTTTATTCCTTCGTTGACCGTGAGAGCTTGTCATGGGCTAAGATGGGACTCCCCTGCAGGGTTTTGAACTTTCGAAAGCCGTGCCCGCGGTTATGGGCAGATGGGAATTTGTTAATGTCCGGTTGTAGATAACTTGAACCTAAATTTAATTAAAATGAATCAACTGTGTGAGTTACTATGATGGTCTCTTCTCGGCGGAGTCCGGGAAGTGAACACGGTGTTGGAGTAATGCTTGCCGCAGGTTGTTCTCTAGTTATTCGTTCGCGCTTTGCCTTCTCTTCTCGCTCTCTGTTGCGAACTGGTTAGCCACCATATATGCTAGTCGCTTGCTGCAGATCCACATATTTTACCTTGCCTTTCCTATAAGCTTAAATAGTCTTGATCGCGAGGGTGCGAGATTGCTGAGTCCCTGTGGCTCACAGATTACTTCCAAACCAGATGCAGGGCCTGATGACTCCGTTCCAGATGACGCGCTTGAGCTCAAGTGGGAGTTCGACGAGGACTCACGCCGTTACTATGTGTCTTTCCCTGATGATCAGTAGTGGTGCCCAGTTGGGGTGATCGGGACCGTGTCGCATGTTGGGTTGATCTTTTATTTTGGCACTATAGCCGGGCCATGAGTGATTGGATGATGTAATGATATTTATGTACTTTGTTTCACGTGGCGAGTGTAAGCCAACTATGTATCTCCCCTTGTATTATCTATATTACATGGGATGTTGTGATGATTTCCTAACTTGCGACATTGCATTCAATGTGGTTATGCCTCTAAGTCATTCCTCGACACGTAGGAGATATAGCCGCATCGAGGGCGTTACAAGTTGGTAATCAGAGCCATCCCCGACCTTAGGAGCCCCCATTGCTTGATCGTTTTTAGCAGCCGTTGTTGAGTCTAGAAAAATGTTTTGAGTCATTTAGGAATTATATATCAGAGAGTTTAGGAATTCTTTTTACTCCCCAGTCTCCTCATCGCTCTGGTAAGGCATCCTGACATAGAGTTTTGACTCTTCTCTTCTCAAATTTCACTAAAATAATTTTTGGATCACGTGGGTATCTTGGAATCATTCCGATGGATTTGTGACGGGAACATTGTTCTTGGTGCCTCCTGTCATTTAGGGGTTGTGGCAGTGTCCCGGGGAGTTGAGCTCTAAGGTATTGTCGTCACAATTTTATCGTTGCAGTTCTGGAATACCTGAGTTTCGTACGCCGACATCGAAAATCTCTTTTATGCAGTTCATTGGTGAGATAACCTCGACGCCACCCAGTACTGGGACGGGAGTTCGGGAGTATTGCCATAACTTGTATAACGGATGCTTTTCAGAGGTTGAGGTAGATGGTTTCCGAAGTTTTTCTCGGTTATGTGTTGAAGGATGGATACAGCTGGATGTAGGATTTGCTAGATTTGGGTGAGATATTATGCTTCCCCTGTATCCCCAACACATGATTGGATAACCGGAAAGGTTCGGGAGTTTCATAGGTGGGAATTCTTGTAGCTCTAGTTCTTCTTCCACGTATATTTGGTTCAAGATTGGGATTTCTTACCGAGTATTCGTTCTTGATCCATACCTTGTTGATTTATTCCTCTACCTAAATTCCAAGTGGCTTCTCAATTTATGGATATGTGACCATTTCAAGTGGAATACATTTGTTGATTTTGTTCGGATGTGAAGACTATATGTTGCAATTTCAACCCGCTTGATTCAGCTTCATTTTATCTGTCAATGTGCTAACGGATGTCACCCTCTTCAGGATGGCTCCCGCTAAGAGCAGCAATCAGAATCAGAATCAGGATCCGCCACCACCTCCCCCTCCTCCGGAGGCCTGGCAACCTGTGATGGCCGCTACCAATGCAAACACGCAGTTGATCATGCAAATTCTTCAAGAGCGCAACCAAGCGAACCAAGGCAACCAAGGCAACAATCAGAATCACTTTGCTACACTCAACCAGTTCCTTGCTAACCAGCCAAAGACCTTCAGTAATTGTGTTGAGGCAACTGATGCTGACGATTGGCTCATGGACTTATGCAAGAATTTTGAGTGCAGTAACGTCAGGCCTGAGGACTTTGTCAAGTTCGCTTCCTTCCAACTCAAAGACCAAGCTGCAGAATGGTTCCAACAGTACAAGGATTCCAGAGGAGGCCGTGTGATTACCTGGGATGAATTTCGTCAAGACTTCAAAGCTCATCATATTCCTCAGAGCATGGTCGAAAGCAAGCGTGAGGAATTCCGCAACCTGAAGCAAGGCTCTTTGTCTGTCTATGACTACAACAAGTTGTTTCAGAAGCTCGCCCGCTTTGCTAAGCAGGACGTCCCTGACGAGAAGAGCATGATATACCAGTTCAGGGGTGGTCTCAGAGAAGAAATCCAACTAGCTCTTGTTCTCTTTGAGCCCTTGAGGTACGATGAGTTCTACAACATGGCATTGAAGCAAGAGGCTGCTCAACTAAGGTGTGATGCTTCCAAGAAGCGAGTCAGAGATGCTACTCCTTCTTCCTCTACTCAAGTGGCCAAGCAGCAGAAGTATTGGCTTCCACCTCCTCCGTTCCGTCAGCCGTATCAGAAGAGCAAAGGTCGCAGTGGATCTTCCCACCCACCCAACCCTGGCTTTCAGAACAAGACTTCATCTCAAGCTCCAAGATCGAGTGCTCCGTATCACCGTCCGCTTTCAGAGGTCACGTGCAACAAGTGCCAACAGAAGGGTCACTATGCCAACAAGTGCTTCAACCAGAGGCGTCTCCCTCGTCCTCCTCCTGTGAGATCGGCAACTACAGCTGTGGTCAAGCATAACCCCAAGCACGCCAAGGTCAACTTGATGAATGCAGCTCAGGCAGAGGACTCGTCAGATGTCATCATGGGTAACCTTCCCGTTAACGATGTTCCTTCAAAAGTTCTTTTTGACACTGGTGCATCGCATTGTTTCATTTCCAAACCTTTTGCATCGAAGTATGAGTGCGATTATCAGTATCTGCAAAATTCTTTGCAAATCATGTCACCGGGCAAGCAAATGACAGCTAATTTCTGTGTCCCGGATATTACTATCATGTTGGGCGACTACAAATTTCTAGCTTCTCCTATTGTTCTGGGCGACTCGGATATTGATCTTATTCTCGGAATGGATTGGCTTTCTAAGCACAAGGCGCATCTTGATTGTGCTGCCAGGCAGATTCAATTGACTCATTCGTCTGAGGATGTAATTGTCTTTGCCGCTCGTGATGATACCATCCATTTGTTTTCTCTCAATGAGAAGGGTGAACTGGATGCCATCTCGCAAATTCTAGTCGTTTGCGAATATCAAGACGTCTTTCCAGAAGAGCTTCCAGGAATGCCTCCGCACCGGCCAGTTGAATTCGTCATTGATCTTGAGCCTGGCACGGAACCAGTGTGCAAGAGTCCTTACAAGCTCGGACCTGAAGAGTTGAAGGAGCTGAAGAAGCAACTCGATATTCAAGAGAGAGTGGGTCTCATCCGGCCTAGTTCTTCTCCGTGGGGTTGTGGTGTTCTTTTTGTGAAGAAGAAGGATGGAACGGACCGACTTTGTGTTGATTACCGTCCATTGAACAAGAAGACTATCCAGAACAAATACCCACTTCCCAACATCAACGAGCTGTTCGAACAACTCAAAGGTGCCCAAGTATTCTCCAAGCTTGATCTCCGTATGGGTTATCATCAGATTCGAATCCGTGAGCAAGATATTCCCAAGACGACTTTCAGGACAAGCTATGGTTCATATGAATACACTGTCATGTCTTTTGGCCTCGTCAACGCTCCTCCAACTTTCTCTCGCATGATGAACTTCATCTTCAACGCCTACACCAATGACTTTGTTTTGGTCTATCTCGACGACATTCTGGTCTTTTCGAAGAACAAGGAAGATCATGCCAAACACTTGCGTTTGGTACTCGATAAGCTGAGGGAACACCAGTTCTACGCCAAGTTCTCAAAGTGCAAGTTTTGGCTCGATGAGGTTTTTTATCTTGGGAATATCATCTCTGCCAAGGGCATTGCAGTGAATCCTGAGAAGGTGTCCGCAATTGTGAATTGGGAACCGCCTCAGAACGTGAAGCAACTCCGTAGCTTCCTTGGTGTTACAAGCTACTGTCGAAGGTTCGTTGAGAACTTTTCTAAGATCACGAAGCCTCTCTCAAATCTTCTCCAGAAGAACGTCAAGTACGTTTGGTCTCTGGAGTGTGACATTGCTTTTAACACTTTGAAAGAGAAATTGACTGCTCCAGTTCTGACTCCTCCTGATGAATCCAAACCATACGAGGTCTTTTGCGATGCCTCTCTCCAAGGTCTCGGTGTAGTGTTGATGCAAGAGAAGAAAGTTGTGGCTTATACCTCTCGCCAGTTGAATCCCAACGAGAAGAACTACCCCACTCATGACCTCGAGTTGGCGGCAGTTGTGCATGCTCTTATGACTTGGAGACATCTCTTCTTGGGAAGAAAAGTGGACATTTTTACTGATCACAAGAGTCTCAAGTACATCTTCACTCAGCCTAATCTCAACCTCAGGCAGACTCGATGGGTCGAAATGATTCAAGAGTATAATCCGAGTATTGAGTGTACTCCAGGCAAGGCCAATGTGATTGCTGACGCATTGAGCGGGAAGGCTTATTGCAACAGTCTGATTCTCAAGCCTTGTCAACCCGAGCTTTGTGACAACCCAAGTACAAGTGCTACCGCCTTGATGACAAGGATACTCTCTTCTTCGAGGATCGTATTGTTGTGCCCAAAGGTGATCTTCGTAAAGTTATCATGAACGGGGCTCACAATTCTCTCCTCTCCATCCACCCTGGGAGCACGAAGATGTATCAGGACCTCAAGCAGGCTTATTGGTGGACTCGAATGAAGCGCGAGATTGCTCAGTTCGTGAATGAATGTGATGTCTGCAGAAGAGTGAAGGCATAACACCAAAGGCCAGCTGGTCTCCTCCAACCTCTTGCCATTCCAGAATGGAAGTTTGACCACATTGAGATGGACTTCGTGACTGGGTTTCCAAAGTCCAAGCGTGGCAATGATGCTATATTCGTTGTTATCGACAAACTCACTAAAGTGGCTCACTTTCTGCCTATCAAAGAGTCTATCACTGCAGCTCAATTGGCAGAGCTCTATACCTCTCGAATTGTCTCGCTGCATGGTATTCCACATGTGATCTCTTCAGACCGTGGCAGCATCTTTACCTCCAAGTTTTGGGATTCCTTTCAGAAGGCCATGGGCACCAACATCCGCTTCAGTACAGCTTTCCATCCTCAAACTAGCGGCCAAGTCGAGCGTGTCAACCAGATTCTTGAAGATATGCTCAGGGCTTGTGTGATCTTCTTCGGCATGAAGTGGGAAGATTGTCTTCCATATGCTGAATTCTCCTACAACAACAGTTTTCAAGCAAGTTCGGGCAAGGCCCCATTCGAAATTCTGTATGGAAGGAAGTGTCGTACCCCTCTCAACTGGTCTGAAATCGGAGAACGTCAACTTCTGGGAAATGACTTAATCACATAGGCAGAGGAAATGTGCAAAGTCATTTGAGATAACCTCAAAGCAGCCCAATCCCGCCAGAAGAGCTACTATGATAGTAAGCACCGTGATTTGGCTTTCGAGATCGGAGATCATGTTTACCTCCGCGTCTCTCCTATGGAAGGTACTCGTCGCTTCGGTATCAAAGGGAAGCTTGCCCCTAGATACGTGGGACCTTTCAAGATCGTCAGCAAGAGAGGCGATCTCGCCTATCAACTCGAGCTCCCTTCAAACTTTGCAAATGTGCATGACATGTTCCATGTCTCTCAGCTCCGCAAGTGCTTGAAGACTCCTGATCGCACCGTCAACTTCGAAGACATTGAGCTCCAAGAAAATCTCTCTTATCGTGAGCACCCCATTGCAATTCTTGAAGAGACTGAACGCAAGACTCGCAATAAGTCAATCAAATTCCTCAAAGTCAAGTGGTCACACCATTCCGACCGTGAAGACACCTGGGAACGCGAGGATCACCTCCGTTCTGAATACCCGGCGTTCTTTCAGTCCTAGATCTCGGGACGAGATCCTTTTGTAGTGGTGGAGTGTTGTAACACCCCGGATATGATTCACCTAATTTGTAATCCAACTCTTGTCGTTTCTGGCGTTAAGTTATTTTATTTTCTCGGGTTCGGGTTTTTGTCTCTGTGTGTTGTTGTCATTGTCATGCATCTCATACCATGTCATCGTGTGCATTACATTTGCATACGTGTTCGTCTCATGCATCCGAGCATTTTCCCCGTTGTCCGTTTTGCATTCCGGCGCTCCGTTCTCCTTCGCTGGTCATTTGTACCTTTCTTTCGTGTGTGGGGATTAAACATTTCCGGATTGGACCGAGACTTGTCATGCGGCCTTGGTTTACTACCGGTAGACCGCTTGTCAAATTTCGTACCATTTGGAATTCGTTTGATGCTCCAACGGTTAACCGAGGGACCGAAAAGGCCTCGTGTGTGTTGCAGCCCAACACCCCTCCATTTTGGCCCAAAACTCAACAAAACCCTCTCCATCATCTAGAGCGTTCAATCACGATCGCGTGGCCGAAAACCGCACCTCATTTGGACTCTCCTAGCTCCTCCTATGCCTATAAATAGGTCCTCCCCCAAAATCCTCGCGCAAACCCTAGTCCCCTTCGTCTCAACGCGCCGGCAGACATTTTTTCGTCTGCCCGGACATGTCCATTTCCACCCCGCCGCCGCCACTTGTCGCCGCCTGATACGCCGCTGCCCGTGCCCACATCGCCGCACCGCGCGGGCCCGCAAGGCCCGTGGCCGGCCCTCCCGCCGCCCGACTGGGCCGAGCCGCCCCAGCCGGCGCCGCCCACTTCTTCCCCGTGTCCGGCCACTCCGGTCGTCGCGCCGCCTCGCCGACCGGCGCGCCGCAAGCCGCCGCCGACCGCCGCCCCTCCTGCCGGCCACGCCGCCACTCGCCCCCGCGGCCGGCAACGCCCACGGCCACCCGGGCCGCACCTCCTCCGCCCCGCCGAACTTCTTCTCCGGCGACGCATCCGGCCAACCTCGGGAACCGCGCCGCTGCTACAGTGCCCTTGGGCCAGATCTAGATCTAGTTTTCGGATCGGTTGACTTTTTGCCCCGAAACCCTAATTATTTTGCTATGTTCGTCGTGTCATATCTCCGCATCCGTAGCTCCGTTTTGGGCATATAGCATATCAAAATGTTCATCTCAGAGAGTACATCATTTCATATCATTGCATCATTTTCATTTGAGTTCATCTTGATGCCCAAAATGCTGTTGGAAGAGTGCTATTTGAGATAATTGTCAGATCTGCTGCTCCAAATAGCTATTTGTCATTTTTGCCATGATTATTGTGTGCATGATATGCCCCTGAGCTCTACATGAGTTTTGTTATATGCTTTGCCGTCTTTCCAGAGGTGCAACCCATGTATTTTTGTGATGTGTGTGGTGACTAGCACAAGCTAGCAAAGTGGGGCATTCGTTAATGCTGATTTCAAGGACTTGATCTGTTTATATCATTATGCCATATGTTCATGTTGTTTCCTAGTGATCCGTGCCTCTTTTGAGGATGATCAGTAAGGATGATTTGTTAATCTTGTAGTGCTCTATCCATCCATGTCTTTGTTTGCAATTATGGAGCACCCTAGCTTGAGTCAAGCGAGCTCTACTTTTGCTATTTCGTGAATCTGGGCAGATTGTCTACTTGTTAGCGATTTTGCCGAGGATGTTGTAGTTGATCCATGCATGCTATGTTATTGTTCTTGCAATGTCTAACTTGTATAATGTGTATTCTTGATGGGTGTATGCTTAGATTGCCATGACTTGCTCTGTAGTGAGTGCATCAAGCTCGTAAACATGCCTACTTGATATCTGTTTTTGCATGCTCCAGTTTTTCACAAAGTCTGTGATCTGATTATGTTTTTGCCATGTTCACATGCTTGCAAATGTATTTTCTGATCCCTTTTGGCTCAAGGTCACTAAGGGACTTTTGTTAAGCTCTTTGAGTAGCTCCATGCCATGCTTTACTTTGCCATGTTCAGGCCCTATAGCATATAGTTTTCATGCTCCAAAGTGTGCTATCTGATCTGAAATTTCAGACAAGTGTTAATTTCACTAAGTTTGAAATCTGTTTACTAAATGCAGTTTTGCCATGCTTGTTTGAACCTGTTAATGGATGAATTGGCTGTAGCTTAGTGTTCATCTTTTGTTAAGCATCATGATTTGTGTCGGGGTGAACTGATCCTCGAACACCTATGGGGCCGGCGGACCGGACCCCTTTCGGTTCGGCGGGGGGCGGAGATAGCACGAAGAGCAGATCGAGGCGAGGCACACGAGCAGTTTACACAGCTTTGGAGCTCTCCGGAGAGATAACACTCCTACTGCTGCTTGTCTAGTTGTATTATCTGGTCTTCTTGCTCTCGAGCGAGAGTGTATGATGTTTCCTGTGCTACGAATGAATCGAAGCCGATTGTCTGAGGCTCCGAACCGAACCCCCTCTACGTTGCGCATGGGCCTCCTTTTATACGCTAAAGGGGTCACCGACAGGTGGCAATTCAGAGGAGGGTAAAAACGTAAAAAGTGAGATAGTTGGTACAGTTGCTTGTACAGTGCACCCTACCTAACCCTGACGGCAGGGGACAAGGGCATTAAATGCCTGTCTGAGTCGCCCGAACAGTGCAGAAAAGGACCGTTAGGGGCGCCACCGTTCGCCACGATGGCGATCTTGTCAGCTTCGCATGCCACTGCGCATCGCTGGCTGCACAGCCTCCCGCCACGCGCGCCCGGAGAGTTCCCCAGAGCGACACGTTGGTGGATGCGCTGGAGCATGGGCGTAGAGTGTCCGCCTGCCGCGGCAAGCGCCTTGCCGCTGTTGTTATCTTGCCGGGTCCAGAAGCTCGTCGCTCACCGGGCCCCGGGGTACCTTGTTTGGCCTTCCCGGCAAGCTCCTCTTGCCGAGGGCTTGCTGCCTTGCCGGAGCGCGTGGCGCGTCGCGGCAAGTTCCTTGGAGCGCCTTGGTTGGCCTTCCCGGCAAGCTCCTCTTGCCGGGGTCTTGTCTCCTTAGCTTAAATACTTTGTTCTTGGATGACTCCAAGGGAACCTTGGGGGATCTTGGCGTTCGCCCGGCAAGCCTTTGCCGCGGGGTGCTGCAACTGCCCGTGCACAAGTTCGGGGTACTAGGGTACCCCTATTCTAGTACACCGACAGGAGCCCCCGGGCCTGGGCCAGACACGGTGCCGAGCGCTGTTGGGCCAGGCCCAAGACAGGGCACGGGCACACGCGGGCTGGACGCCAAATCTTGTTCCATATCCACCGCACTCTCCCATAACGGCACGCGTTGAATGTGGCATCGTGGGAGAGATCGTGGGTGGTTGTTTATTTGGAAGGCCGAAACGTCCGCCCCGTCCCTCTTTATAAGCAGAGGAAACAGGGGCAGTTCGTTCCCCCTCGCTGGTTGCTGCTACTCCTTCTTCACAAACTCCGCCGCTCCCCCCTTCTTCTCGAAGCCGAGAGAGCAGCGTTCCCCCCCCCCCATTGCCACCAGCATCACCACGCCGTCGACCTTCTCCACCACCTCCGCCATGGCCCCGAAAGCCGACGAGGGAAAGGGCGTGAAGTCGGCCGAGGCGCAGCGGCTCGCAGCGCTGCGGAAGGAGCAGGCGATCTTCACCCCCCAGCTCGGCGTGCAGGAGCTGAGGGAGTACTTCTACCTCTTTTGGGCGACGGAGACGCGTGCGCATCCACGCACGAGGGTACTCCCGGCCGCTGCCTCGGAGTCGGCTCCAAATGGGTACCCGTTCTTCCCGCTATTCTTCTACTGCGGGCTCTGCCCGCCCTTCTCGGAGTTCTTTTGTGACATTATGAACACGTATGGCTTCCGCCTCCTTGACTTCACCCCCAATGCTGTCTTGACCATGGCAGTTTTCGCACACTTGTGCGAAAACTTTGTCGGAGTCCACCCTAGTGTAGCCCTTTTCCGCCATTACTTCATGCCTCGGGTAGAGAGAGGAGAGCCGCTTGCCGGAGGGATTGCTTGGATCTCGAGAGTCGGCAAGAAAGATGTGTACTTGGAGGGTGAGCTCCGCAGCAAGTGGGAGGAGTGGAGAGCGGAGTGGTGTTGGATCGTCGAGGAGGATCTGCAGCCCTTCACCGCCGTGCGCCAAACTCCAATAGTGCGCGGCAATGACTGGAGCAACGTGGCCCCGGAAGACGAGAGGCTGAAGATCGCCATCACTAGGATTCTTTGTCTCAGGCTTTCCGGGCTCAACGTAGGTGCTGTCGGGGCAGATTTCCTCCGCCGCCGCATTGCACCCCTGCAGGAGAGGAGGAGGCCCGCCTGGGAATTCAAGAATTCGGCGGACATCATGAGGCTGCGGCCGGGCCTCAACTACAACTTCACTGTCTTGGAGTTGGATGCAATGCTCTTGGAATTATTCAAACGTGACCCCCAGCACCCATTCACACTGCCGAGGGGCGTAGTTCCTTTGTGCAATAACTCTTTGCTTGACCGGATCCGCGCCATGATGCCGTTGTGCGATTCACACGGCATCGTCCCAACTTGGCAAGAGCCTGCGGATGACGTTGTGCAAGCGTTCTTCGACACCTTGGAGGAAGTGCCGGTCCGCGCCGACGAGCAGAAGAGCCTCACCCGTGACACCACCGACGAGGAGCTGCAGCTCATCGCTACTAGGGCGGAAGAGGCAGCGGCCGCAGCTGCTGCGGGTGTGTTTGGGTTTACTGTGGAGGAGGCGGAGGCTGCAGAGGCGGCAAACCTTGCCGAACGCGCGGAGTTCATGGGCGAGGAGGAGCCTGCCAGTTCCGAAGCCGAGTCGAGCGAGGCCGGCGAGGAGGAGGCTGAACCTTCAGAGAGCTTGCCGCAGGCGGAGCCCCCGGCCCCTCCAAGGAGGCGCCTTCGCAGGGCTGGGGACGCAGCGGGGCGGCAGCCGGCTCCACAGCCCCCGAGCCGCTCGACGCTCTCTACCGCGGCAAGCAATGTTGCCGCGGGAGCGCCTCACGCAGCAGCGACAACTGGAGCGGGATCTTCCCAGGCCACTGCCACTGCCCCCGCCAAGCGGGCAAGGGATCCTACTCCTCCACCTCGCCGCACCGGAGGAGGGCCGGACTTCGATCTTTCCGCGCTCAGCTCCGACGAGGAGGAAGAAGAGTGAGTTTCTTTGGTGCTCTTATAATCCTTCAATCTTGCTGTTTATATCTTGTATCTGATTTGCTCCAATCTGGACTCCTTTCTTTTCAGAACACTGGCCCAGAGAGCGGCGAAGAGGGCCAAGGCCGCGGTGATCGTCATCGAGGATGACCCGATCGTGTTGGCAGGAGGTGGGCCCGAGACCACCTTGACGGACCCGGCAATCACCCCTCGGAGCAGCCCCCAGCGCAGCCCCCAACGTAAGTTCATAGTTTAGCCTTCTGCTGCCGGGCGCGCTTGAGTGCTTTTTCCTTTGTTGATATCTTGCTTGTTGACTTGTGCAGGAGCAGAGCAACCTCATCAGGAGCGCCCGGAGGCCGGTCCCGAAGTGCCACCTGCTTCGACTGCGCCGTCAAGGGAGGAGTCCCCGGCAAGGGAGCGCTCTCCGGCAAGGGGGGACTCTCCGGCAAGGGACGGTACTGCTGATCCTGCGGCGACCGAGGCCGCAACTGAAGATCTTGGCGCAGGTAATCCATTTGCCCAAAAACTTTCCCTTGGGTTCTGCTTCTTCTGTTTTTCCTTTCTTGGATTTTTTTGATTGATTTTCCTCCCTTCTTCGTTCTTCAGACCCATCTTCGGCTGAGCCAATGGAGACAGAGGGCGCCGGCGAGGAAGGTGCCGGTGTTGATGAGACCGCCGGCGAGGAGGCCGCCGGGGCTGCTGCTGCGGAAGCCGGCGAGGGGTCGGGCGATCGCACTGATGACCCTGAGGCCGCAGGAGCGCCGGGCGCTGCACCGACCGCCGAACCCTCTGCCGCTTCTGCGGAGCCGGGCTCCGAGGAGCCCCAGCCCGGCGCCTACTTGCAGGCCGGTGACAACATCTTCATCAAGCTACCCTAGGCGTCGAGCTCCAGGGCGCCGGTCGAGGGGGAGACTTTTAACGGGGAGGTGCTCGCCTCTGCTGGACTGTCATTGGTTGACGTGCCCGGCAGCAGCAGCGGCGAGGCTGAGGAGGAGGAGCTGCTGCGGAAGCTGCTGTCACTCTACCGCACCCGGCAAGCCAAGCTGGCTTCCCGGGAAGCGCTTGTCGCGAAGGCGGGAGTTGACATGGAGAAGCGCGCGGAGGAGCTCAGGGGACAAAATCAAGAAGCTCTCCGGTCCCTGGCGCAGGAGCGGGAGCGAGTAGACGAGGAGCGCACGGCCTTTCTTCTTGAGAAGGCCGAGGCTGAAGAAGAACAAAGGCTGGCTGCCGAGAAGCAGTCCGCGCGAGAAGGTGAACTAGTGCAGCGGAAGGCCCACCTCGACAGCTACGAGGAAGAGCTTGCCGAGCGCGAGCGAGCACTTGGCGGGGCGCTCAAGGAGGCAAAGGATGCCGCGGCAACTGCAGAGGCCGCCAAGAAAGAGCTAGAGGAGAAGGTGGCACAGCTGGAGGCCGACATTGGGAAGAGCGGCGAGGAGCTTGTCGCGCTCAAGCGTGAGCGCGAGAAGGATGCTGCCGCCCACGGTGAGCTGCAAGGCCTTCTCGCTGAGAGGGGCAAGGAGCTCAATGCCGCCAAGGATTCCAAAGCAGACCTGGAGCTGAAGCTGGCCACGCTGACGCAGACGCTGGAAGCCGTCAAGGAGCGGGAGAAGACCTTGTCGGAGAAGGTCAAGGCTGACACGGCGCTGCTGGAGAGCATTGCAGTCACCCAGAACTCGTTCAGAGACACAGTGGAGCACTGGACCGAGGGTCTGGTGAACACTGCCGCCGTCATCAACGAGGAGCTGGCGTAGCTGGGGATGGAGGATTTTGGGTATCCTTCCGACGAGAGCCTTCAACCCAGCGCCAAGCTCAGCCTATTCTTCAAGGGTGTGGCGACGGCACTCCAGTGGCTCCGGGAGAGAATCCCGAAGCAGCTGGCCGACGAGTCGCGCAAAATCTGCGCTGGGGTTCTCCAGAAGGTGCTGATGAAGGTGGCCTTCCGCAACCCAGGCCTCAGCTTCACCAACGTCCTCAGGTCCTTGCCGCCTGACGCCGATCTGGACGCACTCAAGGCCCTTGTCGCACCCATTGTGGACAAGGTGAGCGAGATCAAGAGAGTCGAGGGCGGGCGCGTAGACTAGGCCGCCTATTTCTTCTTTTCCCTTGTCGCTGCTAATCATGTTATGAAAACAGTCTGTTAGAGCTGCGACAAGTTATCTTTGTAATATAACTTTATTTCTGTTATCAATTGCAATGTTATTTCCTCTACTAGATTCCTTCCTTTGTATGTTTTTACCCTACGCTTTTAGGGAACTTGTCGGCGCAGGCGCCCGAGCTGCGAGCGCTGAGTGCGGAACTTCAGCAGCCTGCTGGCGGCGCTGCTTCCGACAAGAAGCCTTGTCGCGACTAGATGCAGCACACTTAAGCTGTTGAGCGGACTCGAAACAAAGTAAGGGCGCAACTAGCCACGAGTTGGTTCCTCCGCGCACAGGTTTTCCATACAAAGCAGGGTCGTTCGAGGAAGATAACCCAAAAATTTAAAAAGAGATTGCTCAAACTTTGGCAACTTAGCTTTTCTGTCATTTGCTTCCCGGTAAGGCAAGTCTTTGCTTGAACGACGCC
>NC_041386.1:173293687-173317552 GCF_002162155.2 Triticum dicoccoides | reverse complement strand
ACCTTCTTTTCCTTTTAAAAGAAAAAGAAAGAGGAGAAAATAATAACATGGAGCTCTTCGGCTCATTACTGCTTACCGGATGTAGGTGATGCACAAAGTGTCAGATAATTGCATGCAAGAAAGGAACTAACGCATGAAATGGACAAGCTGTGTGGAGCACATGGGGTTTTACTTATGCACGGGATCTGCGCCCGGCTTTGTACAAAGGATTACATGCAACAGCGGCAAGACTTGTACAAAAGGTGGTTGCCGGAATGGGTTCTGGCAACCACGCCTTATGGGAAAACTTACGAAGATGTTCTATGTTCCAGGAGTTGCTCACTGGAATGCCATCCTCGGTCTCAAGGTGGACAGCGCCAGGCCTTGTGACTCGTCTCACCCGATAAGGGCCTTCCCACTTCGGCGTCAACTTGTTGGAATTCTTGGCGGACTGAACGCGCCGAAGAACAAGGTCGCCTTCCTCGAAGCTTCTGGCTTTAACTTTGCGGCTATGATAGCGGCGCAAAGCTTGCTGGTATCGAGCAGCTCGTACAGCAGCCTGAAGACGATCTTCCTCAAGGAGCAGCGCGTCGTCTTGCCGCAGCTGTTCTTGCTCGAGCTCATCATAAGCGAGCACTCGAGGCGATCCGTATACGAGTTCCGTGGGGAGAACTGCCTCTGCTCCATAGACTAGAGCGAAAGGTGTCTGGCCAGTGGCTCGATTTGGCGTCGTTCTGGTCAACCAAAGAACCACCGGCAGCTCCTCGATCCAGTTCCTTCCGCACCTGTGCAGCCTGTCGAAAGTTCTGGTCTTGAGCCCGTGCAACACTTCAGCATTTGCCCTCTCTGCTTGACCATTGCTTCTCGGATGAGCAACAGAAGCGAAGCAGACCTTGACGCCAAGGTCTTGGACGTACTGCATGAAGGTGCGGCTCGTGAATTGCGTGCCGTTGTCGGTGATGATACTGTTGGGAATCCCGAAACGGCAAACAATCGACCTGAAGAACTTGACTGCTGACTGTGTTGTCACCTTCCTCACTAGCTGCACTTCCGGCCACTTTGTGAACTTGTCGATTGCGACGTACAAGTACTCAAAGCCCCCGACAGCTCGGGGAAGGGGCCGAGGATATCGAGAGCATCTTTGACGGGGATGCTCGTTTCTGGAATTTCTTCATCTGGGGTTGGCGTCCACTCTGCTATGAACTCTGCCAATGCTCTGCTTTGGATAGTTGAGGTGCTCTCAAACTTGAGGCCAAATCTTGACGGTTCCAGCGCCCACTCGACAATCCTGCCAGTTGCTTCTGGATTTTGCAGTATCCTCTTCAGCAGAAAGCGAGTGACGACTGTGATCTCATGTGCTTGGAAGTAATGGCGCAGCTTTCTCGAGGCCATGAGGAGGCCAAAAAGCAACTTCTGCACACCAGAGTACCTTGATCTAGCCCCCTGTAGAAGGAAACTAACAAAGTAAACTGGGCGCTGCACCATTCTCCTTGGCATCTTATCATGCTCCTGCGCAACTCATGTTTGTCGGGACCAGAGCTTGTCGGCGAAGCCCCCTGCTTGTCGTCGGATGGGCCTGCCGTGGTTGCTGGCTCATCATCCGCCTCCCTCTCCGCCACTAACGCAGCACTAACCACTTGATTGGTTGCCGCTATATACAGCAGCAACTTCTCTTGCGGCTTAGGTGCGACAAGTGTTGGAGTGGAGGACAGGTATCTCTTCAAGTCCTGCAGCGCAGCCTCCGCTTCCGGAGTCCATTTCATTGGACCTGCCTTTTTCAAAATTTTGAAAAATGGCAGGGCGCGCTTAGCAGATCTAGAGATAAACCTGCTGAGAGCAGCCACGCAACCGGCAAGCCTTCGTACATCCTTGACGCGCTTTGGTGCTTCGATCTGCTCAATGGCTTTGATCTTGTCGGGATTGGCTTCAATTCCCCGCTGAGACACAAAGAATCCGAGAAGCTTGCCGGAAGGGACTCCAAACACGCACTTCTCGGGGTTAAGCTTGAGGTTGATCTTGCGCAGGTTTGCAAATGTCTCATCTAAATCGTGAATCAAGGTCGCTTTGTTCTTGCTCTTGACCACTATGTCATCCATGTAAGCTTCCACATTTCTGTGTATTTGTGGCTCAAAAGCATGGTGGACTACCCTTGCGAATGTCGAACCAGCATTCTTCAAACCGAAAGGCATCCGTAGGAAGCAGTACGTGCCACACGGGGTGATAAATGCAGTTTTTTCTTCATCTTCTTCTGCCATGAAGATCTGATGGTATCCTGAGTATGCATCAAGAAATGAAAGCAAATCACATCCGGCTGTGGAGTCGACAATCTGGTCAATACGCGGCAAGGGAAATGGGTCTTTGGGACAAGCTTTATTAACATCAGTGAAGTCAATACAAAGTCTCCATTTCCCGTTAGCTTTGCGCACAACAACAGGATTGGCCAACCACGTGGGATGGAGTACTCCTCTGACAAGGCCTGCTGCTTCCAACTTCTTGATTTCTTCTGCGATGAATTCTTGGCGCTCTACTGCCTGCTTCCTGACTCTCTGCTTGACGGGCCGTGCATGAGGACAGACGGCAAGGTGGTGCTCAATCACTTTCCTGGGAACACCGGGGATATCAGACGGTTGCCACGCAAACACGTCGACATTCGCCCGCAGGAAAGCAACGAGTGCGCTTTCCTATTTGGGGTCAAGAGTGGCACTGATGGTGAAGGTACCACCAGTGCCATCCTCCTTGGCGGACACCTTCTTGGTCTCAGGTGGAGCTGCCATTGCCTTCTTGCACTTGCTGGTGGAGCTCGATGGTGCGTCCTCGACGGTAGCGCAGCACTCCGAAGAGGTGCGCTTGCCGGAGTGGGCATCAGAGCTCTTGCCGGACTTGGTCTTCTTCTTCCCCCCGGGAGCTTCAGCGGCAAGTGTCCTTCGCTCTGCTGCGGCTGCGGCTTCCCGGTAGATCTTGTCGGCACAGATAAGAGCATCCTTCTTGTCGCAAGGGACAGAGATGACACTTATTGGGCCTGGCATTTTTAGTATGTTGTACGCATAGTGAGAGGCTGCCATGAACTTGGCGAGTGCCGGACGGCCAAGGATTCCATTATAAGGTAATGGAATGTCGGCAACGTCAAACGTGACCCTCTCAGTCCTGAAGTTCAACTCACTGCCAAATGTTACCGGCAACGTGATCTTTCCCTTTGGCTTGCTCCTTCCCGGGTTAATTCCTTGAAACGTGCCGGTCTCTTCAAGCTTGCTGTCAGGGATCTGGAGTTTCTGGAGCACCGCGGAGGAGATCAGATTCAAGCCGGCCCCGCCGTCAACTAGCATCTTAGTGACCTTGAGGTTGCAGATTGTTGGTGAGACCAACATCGGCAAGCACCCGACCGCAGTTATGCGATCCGGGTGGTCCTCAATATCAAAGATGATAGGCGTGCTGGACCATTTCAGAGGTTTGCGTGACTCGACGGGTGGTTCTGCTGCATTAACTTCCCGCATCCACTGCTTGAGCTGGCGGTGTGAGGCATGCAGAGAAGCACCACCGTCAACGCACAGGACCTCTGTAGCTTTCTGGAACTCCTGCTCATCAGTCTCCTCATCATCCATATCTTCATCGTCGCCGTCATCTTCATCCTTGTCGCGGCCGCGAGGAGGTCTGTCACCTTGCCGCTGCTTGGCCTTGCCGCGGCGTCCTCCTCGGCCGGGACGTTTCTTGCCGGATCCACCAGCTCCTTCCTGGGCCTTCTCCTTGTCGCGCCGCTCGTATTCAGCTTTCTGTTGCTCAACAAGCTGCTCGACTCTCTTACAGTTCTGAAGATCATGGCCCTTGGTGCGGTGAATCTTGCAATGCTGCTTGTTGGTGCCGTCCTGCTTGTCGGCGACTGCTGCCTCCGCGGCAACCTCCTTACCGGAGTCGCCAGCTTTGGCTTCCTTGGCGCCGCCACCGTTGCCGGACTGCTCAACAACTAGCACTTCTTTGCCTTTCCTCCTTCTGTTGTTCCGCCGCCGGTTTTTCCTTGTCGGGGCAGCATCTTCGCTGTCAGATCCTCCCGCTCCTATATTTTCTCCGGGGAGTCTCCTCCCTTCCTCAGCACGCGCACACTTGTCGGCCAGTGCATATAACTCACTGACGTCCCTGATCTTGCACATCTCCATTTCCTCCCGCATCCTGCGGTTCCGCACGTTCTGATGGAACGCGCTGATCACCGCGGCAGGGTGGACGTCTGGGATGTTGTGCTGCACGCTACTGAATCTCTGAATGTACTTGCGCAGGGGCTCTCCTTCCTTCTGGGCGAGCAAATGAAGATCACTCTCCTGGCCATGAGGCTTGTGTCCGCCGGTAAAGGCGCCGACAAACTGATGGCACAGATCAGCCCAAGAGGATATGGAGTTGTCCGGCAAGTGCATGAGCCAGGATCTGACGTTGGGCTTGAGCACCAGCGGGAAGTAATTGGCAAGGATCTTGTCATCTCGTCCCCTGGCAGCTTGCACCGCAATAGTGTAAATGATGAGGAACTCTGACGGATGCGTCTTGCCGTCGTACTTCTCCGGTACGTCTGGCTTGAAGTTCTTTGTACTGGGCCACTGGACTTGCCGCAGCTCACGAGTGAACGCAGGACAACCTACCGTGTACGGCAGATTGCCTGGTTCCCCTGGCGCATGCATGTTAACAGAGGGCCCAGCGCGCTTGTCGGATTGACGTCGCGCTTCTCTTCGGCGCTCGATGCGGGTTCGAGCGTCTTCTTGTTGTCGATCATGAAGGACTTGGCGCTGATCGCGACGAGCTCGTGGATCCGACGATGCAGTGGAGTCGCTGTCGAGGTGGATCCGGCGAGTCGGCGATCTTGGCCTTCGGGGCGGTGATTGCATGGTAGTCGCACCTCTGCCCGTTTCTTCGCCACCGGCTCGCGTCCGGCGGTCCTGCCGCGGCGGCGACGCGCTCGGCCGCCGTGGAGTGTCGCCGTTGGCGTAGCCGATGAGACTCTGAATGGTGGCTCTCCATTCGTCGATCTTGTCTGACGTCGGAGGATAATCTAGGAGAAGTTGAGCTCGCGCCAAAGCTTCTGCTGGAGTGGTGGGTGGCAGTGGCGGACGGCGCGAGGAGCGTGACGTGCTCGAACTTCTAACTATGTTAGAAGGAGCAGTATCCCGTCCAGGCGACCGCGCCCCGCTCGTGCCAGCACGCTGGCGTGCATGCTGGTCTTGAGCGGCCCGAAATCCACCAGCTTGGTCTTGGGCTATCATGTGTATGGCACTGCTAGCGCCATGACGCTGTTGATCCTGCGCCTCCTCAGAGTGGCGTGGAACATGTACAGTCGCCGAGGTTTGTGCAGCCTTGTTCTTGGACCTGGCGGCATCATGAGCTTCCTCGTCGACGTCCTTTCTTCCGCCGGCGTCCATCCCACCACTCGTTTGCTCCAACGGTGGCAGAAGTGACGTGGATGGAGCGGCTGCCGCCGAAGTCTTCTTCTTCGGTGGCATGTTAATGAAGGGAATAAGGATCTAGCTCGTGTCAATGCCGGATCTGGTTCACACAATCTCGACACCCCCTACCTGGCGCGCCAAAGATGTCGGGGTGAACTGATCCTCGAACACCTATGGGGCCGGCGGACCGGACCCCTTTCGGTTCGGCAGGGGGCGGAGATAGCACGAAGAGCAGATCGAGGCGAGGCACACGAGCAGTTTACCCAGCTTCGGAGCTCTCCGGAGAGATAACACTCCTACTGCTGCTTGTCTAGTTGTATTATCTGGTCTTCTTGCTCTCGAGCGAGAGTGTATGATGTTTCCTGTGCTACGAATGAATCGAAGCCGATTGTCTGAGGCTCCGAACCGAACCCCCTCTACGTTGCGCATGGGCCTCCTTTTATACGCTAAAGGGGTCACCGACAGGTGGCAATTCAGAGGAGGGTAAAAACGTAAAAAGCGAGGTAGTTGATACAGTTGCTTGTACAGTGCACCCTACCTAACCCTGACGGCAGGGGACAAGGGCATTAAATGCCCGTCTGAGTCGCCCGAACAGTGCAGAAAAGGACCGTTAGGGGCGCCACCGTTCGCCACGATGGCGATCTTGTCAGCTTCGCATGCCACTGCGCATCGCTGGCTGCACAGCCTCCCGCCACACGCGCCCGGAGAGGCCCCCAGAGCGACACGTTGGTGGATGCGCTGGAGCATGGGCGCATAGTGGCCGCCTGCCGCGTCAAGCGCCTTGCCGTTGTTGTTATCTTGCCGGGTCCAGAAGCTCGTCGCTCACCGGGCCCCGGGGTACCTTGTTTGGCCTTCCCGGCAAGCTCCTCTTGCCGGGGGCTTGCTGCCTTGCCGGAGCGCGTGGCGCGTCACGGCAAGTTCCTTGGAGCGCCTTGGTTGGCCTTCCCGGCAAGCTCCTCTTGCCGGGGTCTTGTCTCCTTAGCTTAAATACTTTGTTCTTGGATGGCTCCAAGGGAACCTTGGGGGATCTTGGCATTCGCCCCGCAAGCCTTTGCCGCGGGGTGCTGCAACTGCCCGTGCACAAGTTCGGGGTACTAGGGTACCCCTATTCTAGTACACTGACAATTGGATCCCTGCCATGTATTTTGTTGCCATGATTGAGTGCTGTAGCATGTTTAACTTGTTGCATTTAGATGGCTACTTGCTGTATATCGCAGACCGGTGCCGTATTTGAATTGCTTGCCATTTCCAAACCGTGACTCCGATTCCGGCGTTCTTTATATCGTTTTCAAGTGAAATCATCTCACCTTTCCAGTGGCGCACTTGGATTTCCAAGTTGAGGCCAGGTTCATTCTTTCCTTGTCAAATCTTGCATATGCATCACATATCGCATCCCGCATAGCATACCATGATTGCATCATGTTGTTTGAGTTTGCACGTGGTTGATTGTGTCCTTGTTACTTGTTTTTCTTGTTTGGGTAGAGCCGGGAGACGAGTTCACTAACGAGGAGCCCGTTGAGTTTGCTTTCGAGGATCCAGTCAACTCTGACAACTTTGCAGGCAAGATAATCATACCCTCGAAATCACTACTATCTTTGCTTTGCTAGATGCTCGCTCTTTTGCTATGCCTATGGTATGATGCCTACCACTTGCTTATCCTCTAACCCACCATGTCCTAGCAAACCGTTGATTGGCTATGTTACCGATTTGCTCAGTCCCTCTTATAGCGTTGCTAGTTGCAGGTGAAGATTGGAGACCGTTCCTTGTTGGAACATTACTTATTTGTTGGGATACCATTATATTGCCTTGTTATCTTAATGCATCTACATACTTGGTAAAGGGTGGAAGGCTCGGCCTCTCGCCTAGTGTTTTGTTCCACTCTTGCCGCCCTAGTTTCCGTCATATCGGAGTTATGTTCCCGGATTTTGCGTTCCTTACGCGGTTAGGTGATAATGGGAACCCCTTGATAGTTTGCCTTGAATAAAGCTTTTCTAGCAATGCCCAACCTTGGTTTTACCATTTTCCTCCTAGCCTCTTTTTCCCTTGGGTTTCAGGAGCCCGAGGGTCACCTTATTTAAACCCCCCCCCCCCGGGCCAGTGCTCCTCTGAGTGTTGGTCCGAACTAGAGTCCTGTGCAGCGCCCCCTCGGGGAAACTCGAGGTTTGGTTTTAGTTGTATGGAGAGCTCATCTGAGTGTGCCCTGAGAACGAGATATGTGCAGCTCCTATCGGGATTTTTCAGCACATTCAGGCAGTGTTGCTGGATTTGTTTTAACTTGTCGAGGTGTCTTGTAGAACCGGGATACCGAGTCTGATCGGAATGTCTCGGGAGAAGGTCTATTCCTTCGTTGACCGTGAGAGCTTGTCATGGGCTAAGTTGGGACTCCCCTGCAGGGTTTTGAACTTTCGAAAGCTGTGCCCGCGGTTATGGGCAGATGGGAATTTGTTAATGTCCGGTTGTAGATAACTTGAACCTAAACTTAATTAAAATGAATCAACTGTGTGAGTTACCGTGATGGTCTCTTCTCGGCGGAGTCCGGGAAGTGAACACGATGTTGGAGTAATGCTTGCCGCAGGTTGTTCTCTAGTTATTCGTTCGCGATTTGCCTTCTCTTCTCGCTCTCTTTTGTGAACAGGTTAGCCACCATATATGCTAGTCGCTTGCTGCAGCTCCACATATTTTACCTTGCCTTACCTATAAGCTTAAATAGTCTTGATCGCGAGGGTGCGAGATTGCTGAGTCCCTGTGGCTCACAGATTACTTCCAAACCAGATGCAGGGCCTGATGACTCCATTCCAGATGACGCGCTTGAGATCAAGTGGGAGTTCGATGAGGACTCACGCTGTTACTATGTGTCTTTCCCTGATGATCAGTAGTGGTGCCCAGTTGGGGCGATCGAGACCGTGTCGCATGTTGGGTTGATCTTTTATTTTGGCACCGTAGCCGGGCCATGAGTGATTGGATGATGTAATGCTATTTATGTACTTTGTTTGATGTGGCGAGTGTAAGCCAACTATGTATCTCCCCTTGTATTATCTATATTACATGGGATGTTGTGATGATTGCCTAACTTGCGACATTGCTTTCAATGCGGTTATGCCTCTAAGTCGTGCCTCGACACGTAGGAGATATAGCCGCATCGAGGGTGTTACATTATGTTATATTACATGGATAGTAAGAAACATCTTCCAGGGAGAATAGTTCCGTTAAGGGTTCCTTTCCCTGGGTACGCATGCGTTAATGTGCATGTCCGAACTGCGACAAGAGACGCAGGATATAAACATCTAGGGGTATGTATTCTAATAAGTAAAAAAGTTATCCTTTGTTCGCCGACCGAATATTCCCTTAAGAACGCTAGCTTTCGGCTTCACCCAGTCTGAGGTACATGTCTGGCTGACCCGGTAGTAACAATCGCAGAGGTGCTCCCCATATGCCCTAGCCGAATTAACGAGAACATACGGCATAAACACAAGAGCCAGGCAACCCATCTTGGCCAAAACTTAAGTCATATCGATGCATATAATGGCACAGAAAAGGTGCATGTGTAAAAATAACACTACGGCAGGCATAGAGCTCGGATCATAATTACATTCAGCTTCTGTATAAGAAGCCCCAGGTATAATGAGCGCGCTTAGCGCGTACAAATTGTGCAATCAAGGCACAGTTTAACCTTTGAAGGCCGCAAAAAAAAGGAAGAAAGACAGAAAAATATAGATAACGAATATATATATATATATAATTTATGGAGGTAAGGAGACGAACACAGAGTCCGGCGCTAGGCGTAGAACTTTCGGAGTCTGGCCACATTCCATGGGTTTGGCTCGAGTCGATTGTGCGATGCATCCCGCAGACGGTACACTCCACCGGTCAGAACTTTGTCAATAATGAAGGGACCTTCCCATTTGGGTTTGAGCTTGTCCTTTTTCTTCTCTGGTAGGCGTAGAACGAGTTCGCCAACATTATAAGTTTTGGCTCGTACTTCTCTGCTTTGATATCGTCGAGCCTGTTGTTGATAGAATGTGGATCAGGATTTTGCCACATCACGCTCCTCCGCCAGGGCGTCCAACTATCCTGCTGATCTAGCTCGGCTTCTTTCTCTTCGTACATGCGCATGCGAGGTGAGTCATGAATGATGTCACAGGGCAGTACCACCTTTGCGCCGTACACCATAAAGAAAGGTGTGTATCCGGTAGTGGGATTTGGCGTGGTCCGCAGACCCCATAGTACGGAGTCGAGCTCCTCGACCCAATGTGTATCTAATTCTTTCAAGGACCGCAGTAGTCTGGGTTTAATGCCGCTCATTATAAGACCATTTGCTCATTCGACTTGACCGTTAGTTTGAATGTGATAGAAGGATGCATAATCGAGCTTAATGCCCATGTCGCCGCACCAAGTTTTTACCTCATCGGCTGTAAAGTTTGAGCCGTTATCGGTTATGATACCGTGGGGGACACCGTAGCGGTGTACAACCCCAGATATGAAATCTATCACTGGTCCAGATTCGGCCGTTTTAACTGGTTTGGCTTCTACTCATTTGGTGAATTTATCCACCATGACCAATAGATACTTTTTCTTATGGCTTCCTCCTTTAAGGGGTCTGACCATATCAAGCCCCCAAACCGCAAAGGGCCAAGTAATGGGGATTGTTTGGAGGGCGGTAGGTGGCATATGGCTTTGGTTTGCAAAGAGCTGGCAACCGACGCAATGTTGAACAAGGTCCTGTGCGTCTGCTTGAGCTGTCGGCCAGTAGAAACCTATATGGAAGGCCTTACTTACAAGGGCCCGAGCTGCAGCATGATGGCCGCCGAGTCCAGCATGAATTTCTGCCAAAACTTCCTTCCTCCTCGGAAATGCACCTTTCCAGTACTCCGGTAGCGCTTTTCTTATAAAGCTCTCCCTCATGGACCTTGTAGGCTTTAAACCGCCGCACAATGCAACGTGCCTCTTTTGGTCCTCAGGGAGTTCTTGCCTATTTAGGTAAGACAAGAAGGGTTCTGTCCACGGGACGATGACAGCCATAATAACGTGGGCCGAAGGTGTTATCTCGGTGGCGGAGCCTCCGATTACGTCAGAGTGTTCGGGGTCTGGTGTTGTGGCCGGATCCGGGCTATTGCTGCCGGTCTCCCCTTCCCACAACACGGATGGCTTAAACAGCCTTTCCAAGAAGATATTAGGTGGGACAGGGTCGCACTTAGCGCCGATTCGGGCGAGGATATCCGCCGCTTGATTGTTTTCTCGGACCACATGGTGGAATTTGAGCCCCTCGAATTGAGCTGACATTTTGAGGACGACATTGCGATAAGCCGCCATTTTTGGGTCCTTGGCATCAAAATCTCCATTTATTTGAGATATTGCGAGGTTTGAATCCCCATGCACTTCTAGGCGTTGAATGCCCATGGAGACTGCCATGCGGAGACCATGCAATAGGGCCTCGTATTTGGCTGCGTTGTTGGAGTCTGTGTATAATATTTGGAGTATGTATTGGACTGTATCTCTGGTTCGGGATGTCAGGACGACGCCTGCTCCCAGACCCGCCAACATTTTAGAGCCGTCGAAGTGCATGATCCAATTGGAGTACGCGTCATATTCTTAAGGGAGTTCGGCTTCTGTCCATTCGACGATGAAATCGGCCAGTACTTGTGACTTAATGGCTCGCCATGGTTTGTATGATATGTCGAATGGGAGGAGCTCAATAGCCCATTTAGCAATCCGGCCCGTGGCATCGCGGTTGTTTATAATGTCGTTGAGTGGAACCTCGAAGGCCACCGTAATTGAACACTCTTGAAAGTAGTGTCGTAGTTTTCGGGATGCCATGAAGACCGCGTTGCTATCTTTTGATAATGTGGGTACCGGGATTTGCATGGAGTGAGGACAGTAGATACGTAGTATACCGACTTTTGAAGTGGGAACTTATGTCTGACCGTTTCTCATTAGACGACGAGCACTGCGCTTACAACCTGGTGTGTTGCCGCTATATATAACAACATTGGTTCGCTGATATTTGGCGCGGCCAAGATTGGGTTGCTGGCCAAGGCAGCTTTTATTTCTTCGAATCCGTCCGTAGCCGCGTCCGTCCACTCGAAGTGTTCGGTGCCGAAGAAGGCGGTAAAGAGGTAATGCCTTTTCTCCCAATCGGGAGATAAAGCGGCTTAAGGCAGCCACACACCCAGTTAATTTCTGGATTTGCTTGAGGTTTGTTGGGATAGCCAACTGTGACAGAGCTTGGATTTTAGCCAGATTCGCTTCAATTCCTCTGTTGGAAATGATGAAGCCCAAGAGCTTTCCGGCGGGTACGCCGAAAACGCATTTTTCCGGATTAAGCTTAATGTCATATGTTCGGAGATTGTCGAACGTGAGCCTCAAGTCATCTATCAAAGATTTGACGTGTCTGGTTTTAATTACCACATCATCTACGTATGCCTCCACTGTTTTGCCGATTTGTGCTTCCAGGCATGTCTGAAACATGAGTTGATAGGTCACACCGGCGTTTTTGAGCCTGAAAGGCATGGTGTTGAAACAAAAGGGGCCGTATGGGGTAATGAATGCTGTTGCGGCTTGATCGGGCTCCGCCATCTTGATTTGATGGTATCCGGAGTATGCGTCGAGTAAACACAATGAGTCATGTCCTGCGGTAGCATCGATAATTTGGTCGATGCGGGGAGGGGGAAGGGATCCTTGGGGCAAGCTTTGTTAAGGTCCTTAAAATCGACACATAGGCGCCAGGATTTGTCCTTCTTTGGTACCATCACTAGGTTTGCTAGCCAGTACAGATGTTTTATTTCTCTGATGAATCCGGCCTCGAGTAACTTGGCTAGTTCTTCTCCCATGGCTTGTCGCTTGGGTTCGGAGAAACGCCGAAGAGTTTGCTTGACCGGCTTGTATTCCTTTAGAATGTTTAGGCTATGCTCGGCCAGCCTGCGTGGGATGCCTGGCATATCTGAAGAATGCCAGGCGAAGATGTCCCAATTCTCGCGTAAGAACTCCCGCAGTGCGGCGTCTGTTGTGGGGTTCAGCTGTGCCCCGATGGATGCTGTTTTTGTAGGGTCCATTGGGTGGACCTAGAATTTGACTATTTCGTCCGCTGGTTTAAAAGAGGCGGACTTAGGTATTTTGTCGAGTATCATGTCGTCCCTGTCCACTGTAGAGCACAGCGCAGTTAGTTCTTCGGCCGCGAGGGCTTCGGACAAAGCTTCAAGGGACAGTGCGGCGGTTTTGTTTTCGGCGCAGAGTGCTATGTCCGGATCACTAGCGAGAGTGATGATTCCATTGGGCCCGGGCATCTTGAGCTTCATGTACCCGTAATGGGGTATAGCTTGGAAGATCGTGAGTGCCTCTCGCCCTAGAAGGGCGTGGTATCCGCTGCTAAACGGGGCCACTTGGAATGTGATTTCTTCGGACCTGTAATTCTCCGGCGTGCCGAATACCACATCTAGTGTGATTTTTCCCGCACATCGTGCCTCCCGACTAGGGATGATTCCTCTGAAGGTCGTGCTTCTTTGCTCAATGCGGCTCTTGTCTATTTCCATTTTTCTAAGATTCTCCTCATAGATGAGGTTTAATCCGCTGCCACCGTCCATGAGTACTTTAGTAAGCCGGAAGTCGTCCACAATTGGACTAAGGACCAAAGCGGCTGGAGCTCGGGCTGTGCGGAATTGAGGTTCGTCACTGGCATTGAAGGTTATGGCCATGTCGTTCCATGGACTTATCATTGCGACGTGACAGACTTCGGCAAGGCTGCTAAGTGCCTGCTTGCGCCTATTGTTTGAGGCGAAAGTCTCAAAGACTGTCAGTACTGTATTGTTATTTTCCATGGGAGGGTGCTCTACGGTATTGTTGACATGGAGATTCTCGCCGCTCCTGGCCACCTGCCGGAGTATCCAACATGCTCTAAGGTTGTGTGTTGGCATGGTATCCGATGTACTGTGAATTTTGCATGGCCCATTGAGCCATCCCTCCAATACGGTTCCACGCCCTGTAGTGGGTTTTGGCTTCTTTGTAATTGGATTTGGTGACTTATGAGAGTACACCATTTTATTTCAGACAGAGGGTTTAGTTAGAGCCGGAGGATCCCAGAATTGTGTTTGGGATTTCCAAGTGCTTTCCATCGCACAGAACTTCCGTACTATGGACGCCAAGTCAGCAAAGTGTGTTATATCACGGCGACTTATGGCGTTGAGGATTCCCTTGTCCGTGCAATTTTTGCAAAAGAATGAAATTGCATCTTCCTCGCGACAGTCCTTTGCCTTGCTTATTGCAAGGAGGAATCTGGCCCAATAGTGATGTACTGTCTCTTGGGACTCTTGTCTAATATGGGAAAGATCACTTATGTGAGGGTGGGTAGGTAGATTTAAGTCCAAACCCTGGCCTGGTCTGAGACCCAAAGGAGTTTCTGAGCTTGGTAGTTCGGGCTCTAGGACGTTGCCCAATGGTACTAGCCCGCTGTTCGATTCCAGGTTCGAAGCTTGGGCCATGTTGTGATGCCCCAAGACCGACGCTCCAGACGCCTTCCATGTTTTCGTTGTCGTCGTGTGTTTATTATGTTTGTTGCATTATCATAATTGTTTCGCATATTTCATTCCTATATGCTTATGCCATGATCATGTTGAGTGCCTTGTCATTTTTTTTGCATTGCATCATGATCATCATGCCTTGGTTTGCATATTTAAGTTTTGTTATGTGTTCTTGTATGAACCCCTCTTATTCTTATCTCCACCCCATTTTTGTTCCATGCACATACCAGCAACAATTCATCAAGTTCACCCAAGTTTCTATCCCATCCAAACATCTCCTTTTCCCTTTCTTTCAATTATTTCTCTAGTGGCATTTTCTGCTCTAGATTAATGTTCACTATATTTCTATATTCTCTACACCATGCTGACAACCTCTCTTTCAAATTTTCGGCTCTTTTGGAGTTGATTTGGTTGGAATCAAAATTGCCTCAAGTTTGAATCTAATTCAAACTTGCGATAATTTTCTTTCTCTAAAAATGCCCAAACCAGTTATTTCAAATAGTGCATAATTTCAGCGTCTTGGGGATATTCTTATATCTCTCATGCCCCTCCCCTAACTCCCTGGGTTTTCCTTGGTATTTTACTGCCTAGTAAAATAGTTTAAAGGAAAGAAATGGGAGAAGGGAGAGAGAGCAGCTGCCCAACTTTCAGCGCAGCCCAGCAGTATCCACCTTAGCCCAGCCCGTGTCTGACCTCTGCTCCCTTCCCCTGGTATCTTCGCTCAATGCACCCCTCCGGGCCCGCCTGTCATTCCCTCTAACCTCACCTTTTCTTCCACCTCGCGTGGTTTTTCATCTCCCACAGTAAAACAGAGCACCACGCCGCACATGGCCACCGTGGACGCCCGAGCTCCACGTACGCCCTTACCCCCTTCCTATTTAACCGTCGCTGCGGTCCCCTAGGGTTTCCTCATTCCTCCTCCTTCCCTCCTCCGCGCCGCTAGCAGGTAAGCAGGTACCCACACGCTGCTTCCTCCGCCGCCGACGCCATGTCCGGGACGGGCCGAAGCTCGTCTCCAGCGTAGCTCCACTCGGCGGTACCTCTCCGTCCTCGCGACGCCTCCACGAACCTGTTCCCGCTGCGATCCAAGGCTAGAGACACCAAGTTCATCACCGTCTTCCTCCTCTGCTTCCTCTTCCGTCACGGGCAGAAATTTTGCCAAGTTCAGAGCTCCCTCCCATCGTCTCCGGCGCATCTCCGTCGACCTCGCAGTGCACTATGGTGAGCTAGGTAACGCCCATTCCTCTCTGTTTCTTCCTCTAGATGTTTGAACACCCATAGGTCTTGCCTGATCCATGCCATGGCCATGCACGCGAGCACCTACACTCAGCGCCTCCACAGCATGCACACGCACACACCCAAAACCTGAGCCCCTCACGCTCCACCGCACCACGCACACACTCGTCGCTGCATCCGGCAGCTTTGTCGATTGCCTCGCGTCACCATCGCCCGAGTTGAGACATGCTCGTGCTCGAGCAGGTCCTGCTGCCGCTTGCCCTGCTTCTCGTCGCTGCTATTGCCTCACGCGCACGGCAGCATCCCTATGTACACCCGCCCCCCCACCGGCGCTCCTCTGCTCCAATGGTCTCCGTTGTCACTTTGGTCACCGACGAGGTTGCTCTGCTCCCTCTGCACGTGCACGCACGCGCAAGCTACCGCAGCTCCACACGCGCACGCCCGTCCTGCATAATTACACACGTCCCACCACGGCCACCGCAAGCCTTTTCCGCACTCCCGCCAGCGCTTGATGGCGGCAGCAGTCGCCGCTGCTTGTTCCTGTCACCGGCGAGGGATAGTCGTCCGCCATGTAGAAGAAAGGCCCGTCCTCCTTCCGTTTGTCTAAGTCTGAATCCCTATTTGTACAGCAGTTCTACAGCTGCGCAGTGGCTAGCGCACCATGAATATGTCTAGGGGATCTTTGGTTCAAATCTCAGGCGCCCCTATAATCCTTTTGGTTTTGCTATCTGTTCGGATTGTTCAGTTCAGAACAGTCCCAAAGGACGTGCCATCTAGTGCTGAACCCATTCTACATCACACTTCCATCCTAGCTCAACTGGTTCACCATGATGTCTAACCTGCAGGAGATCCTGGGTTCGAAATCCACTCCCCTCTGATTTCATTTTTTTTCTTTTGCCCGCACACACCCACAGCCGCTCATGCCTCATTTGCTTGTGAGCCGCTGCACTGTGCTGCAATCCGGCCCGTGCATATTTTTTCCCGCTCTGTGTATTTTAGCATTTTTCCAGTGCATTCTTATTTACAGTGATGCCATCATTTTGATTTGTGAATAACTAAATATCCACGCATCCAAATAGTACATGTCATATATGTTAAATGCTTAGAATTTTGTCTAGTTTCATAATTTGCAACTTTCATTCATGTTCAAAATGTTTAAAATGTTGTTTGTGTTTATTTTGCATAATGCAATGCTAAAATGATTTATTTCATAACTTAATAACCATAGCTCCAAATTTAATAAACATTATATGTAAATGGGGTAGAAAAATGCCTAGTTTAACATGGTGGCTTTACTTTGCATGTTTAATAACTCTAAAATTGTGTATAGGGCAGAACAGTACCAACTCTAATTTTTGCATATGAGGATTCTCCGAAATTGTTGTTTATTGTTCCGGCCTCATTTAAACTTGCCTAGATAGGTAGTTTTGTTATGCTTCACCCTCTTGCCATGTTTAACAATATTTAATATTGTTGGGTACATAACCGGGAGTGAACTAAATAATCGAATGTGGTGTTTCGTCAATATGCAACTCGGGAGTACCACTTAATTTATAGTATTGTTTGTTGCATTTTGCCATGCCTTTTAAACCGGACATGCATCATCCTTGGTTGTGCATCATGCCATGTTTATGATTGCGTGTTTACCATGTTGCTTGCTTCTTTCCGGTTTGCTTCTCTCGTTAGCTTCAGTTCCGATCCAGAGTTGTGAGGTTTCGTTCGACTATGTCTGTTTGTCTTCTTCATGGACTCGTTCTTCTTCCTTGCGAGATCTCAGGCAAGATGACCATACCCTCGAAATCACTTCTATCTTTACTTGCTAGTTGCTCGCTCTATTGCTATGCCGCGATACCTACCACTTGCTTTATCGTGCCTCCCATATTGCCATGTCAAGCCTCTAACCCACCTTTCCTAGCAAACCGTTGTTTGGCTATGTTACCGCTTTTGCTCAGCCCCTCTTGTAGCGTTGCTAGTTGCAGGTGAAGATGAAGTTTGTTTCATGTCAGAACATGGATATGTTGGGATATCACAATATCTCTTATTTAATTAATGCACCTATATACTTGGTAAAGGGTGGAAGGGTCGGTCTTATGCCTGGTGTTTTGTTCCACTCTTCCCGCCCTAGTTTTCGTCATACCAGTGTTATGTTCCTTGATGTTGCGTTCCTTACGTGGTTGGGTTATAATGGGAACCCCTTGACAGTTTGCTTTGAATAAAACTCCTCCAGCAAGGCCCAACCTTGGTTTTACCATTTGCCACCTAAGCCTTTTTCCCTTGGGTTTCTGGATCCCGAGGGTCATCTTTATTTAAAACCCCCCCGGGCCAGTGCTCCTCTGAGTGTTGGTCCAAACTAGAGCCCCTTGCAGCGCCACCTCGGGGAAACTTGAGGGTTGGTTTTAGTTGTACGGATTGCTTATCTGGTGTGCCCTGAGAACGAGATATGTGCAGCTCCTATCAGGATTTGTCGACACATTCAGGTGGCTTTGCTGGTCTTGTTTTACCATTGTCGAAATGTCTTGTAACCGGGATTCCGAGTCTAATCGGGTCTTCCTGGGAGACGGAATATCCTTCTTTGACCGTGAGAGCTTGTGATGGGCTAAGTTGGGACACCCCTGCAGGGTTTTGAACTTTCGAAAGCCATGCCCGCGGTTATGGGCAGATGGGAATTTGTTAATGTCCGGTTGTAGAGAACTTGGCACTTGACTTAATTAAAATGCATCAACCGTGTGTGTAGCCATGATGGTCTCTTCTCGGCGGAGTCCGGGAAGTGAACATGGTTCTTGTGTTATGCTTGAACGTAAGTAGTTTCAGGATCACTTCTTAATCACTTCTAGTTCATGATCGTTGCATTGCTTCTCTTCTCACACTTATTTGCGTAAGTTAGCCACCATATATGCTAGTGCTTGCTGCAGCTCCACCTCACTACCCTTTCCTACCCATAAGCTTAAATAGTCTTGATCTCGCGGGTGTGAGATTGCTGAGTCCTCGTGACTCACGGATACTTCCAAAACAGTTGCAGGTGTCGATGATACCCGTGCAGGTGACGCAACCGAGCTCAAAGAGGACCTCGATGAAGATCGTGTTCATTGTGTTGTTTCGTTTCCAGTTGATCAGTAGTGGAGCCCAGTCGGGGCAATCGGGGATCTAGCATTAGGGGTTGTCTTCTTTTATTTTGGTTCCGTAGTCAGACCTTGATTGTTTTCTGGATGATGTAATGCTATATTTATGTATTGTGTGAAGTGGCGGTTGTAAGGCAACTCTTTATCCCTTTCTTATTTAGTGCATGGGATGTGTAAAGATTACCCCTCTTACGACATGCCTACTATGCGGCTATGCCTCTAAGTCGATCTCCGACACGTGAGAGATATAGCCGCATCGTGGGTGTTACAAGTTGGTAATCAGAGCCATCCCCGACTTAGGAGCCCCCTGCTTGATCGAATCGCTGACGTTGTTGTGTGTAGAACAAAATATTTTGAGTCTTAGGATTATATATAGCGGAGATTAGGATTCTTTTTACTCCTCAATCCCTTCGTCGCTCTGGTGATCCCCCCTGACGTAGAGTTTTGACTCTTCTCTCCTCAAATTTCACGGTTTTTTTAGGATCACGCAGGTATCTTGGAATCGTTTTGATGGTTTTGTGATGAGAACATTGTTCTTGGTGCCTCCTGACATTTAGGGGTTGTGGCAGTGTCCCGGGGAGTTGAGCTCCGAGGTATTGTCGTCACAATTTTATCGTTGCAGTTCTAGAATACCTGAGTTTCACCGACATCGAAAATCTCTTTTATGCAGTTGTTGGTGAGATAACCTCGATGTCACCCTGTACTAGGGCGGGAGTTCGGGAGTATTGCCATAACTCGTATAACGGATGATTTTCAAAGGTTGAGGTAAATGATTTCCGAAGGTTTCTTGGTTATGTGTTGAAGGATGAATACAGGTGGATGTAGGTATTGTTAGTTTGGGTGAGATATTATGCTTCCCCTGTATCCCCAACACCTGATTGCATAAACAGAAAGTTTCGGGAGTTTATAAGTGGGAATTCAAGTATCACGTAGGAATTATTTCCAACAGACACATGATACGATATGGGATCTATCATATGTTTATTTCCGGCTTATTTTGCAAGCCAATCCTTTGTTTTGTTTTTCAGTTGTGGTATTCGAGTTTCTTCAATGTCAATTGTGTTTCCATACCTTTCCTAAGCGGTATTCTCATATATCTATGTGAATACTAAATCTTCTTCATATTCGAGTTTTCCATCCCAATCTCTTCTGAACCGGTGTGTCTCTCTTCAAGTGGGTCCGATCTTCTCAACATCCGCAAGATCAATTATCAGTTTTTCTCAACGGTGCTCATTTCTTCCATCCCAAGATGCCTTTGTTTTCCCGCCCTCCCACCCTTGTTTCTTCAAGGACTCGGTTTTCTTAATCAAGTATCCATCTTATTGATGCGAAGTCTCTCCATTCTTTTCCGTCAATGTTCTTACCCAGTGGTTTTCATGAAGATGCTCTACAAGTTCATCATTCTTCGTTCTCCTTCTTCTCCGGTGGATTCAATTCAAGCTTTGTTGATCATATCTTTTCCTCGTTTCAAATGTTTTCTCATGCCGGTGCACTTCTTAATCATCCGCTTATCCTTATTCAATTGTTCTGGAGTGCTGAAGATATCTGAGAAGCTTCACGGTTACATTCTCGATCCATTCAAGTTATTTCGAGGTTGTTATCTCATTCAAGCCATTTAATTCAACCGGTGTGATCTCTCTTCAAAACCATTCCAAAGGTGTGTCTATTGAGTGGGCCCTAACCCACAGGTCTTTTCCCAGGATCTTACCTGACTCTTCTATTTTTTTGGAGCTACTCTCAAATTCTTTTCCATGTTGGATGTAAGAATGAATTATCATCAGTCAAATGCCTTCTCCAAGATCTTTCAAATTCTTTTGATCATTGGTTCAACCTATCTATTTTTTCATTTCGGAGTGTCTCAAAAATCCATGTTGGTGTTTCTCATCGTCTTTCTCGAATTTTGAAGACCGAAAAAGATTTTTTCTCTCAATCTTGCTCCATTCTCTTCTAGATTCATGGTTCAAGCTTGTTGCCATCCTCTCATAATTTTTTTTTGATTGTGACAATTCTTTTCACCCATCCGGAGAAATTCAGGGGTCTTCTCAGTTTGATTCACTGGAGCCCATCATCTCAGAAGTATTCATTCCAGCTTTCAGCTCACATTTCTCCAAATCTAACTGGTGCATCATTCAAGTATTCTCTAATCAGCTCGTGATCTATTCGGTCTCATGTATTTATATTCTCTCAAGGACCTTCGTTCTTTTTATAATTCTTCCCTGTGTTTATTTATTTTATTTTTCTTTGTTCTTTTTCATTTCTTACGGTGGTTCCTTCAAGAGTTCTCTTCCATGGTTATCATATTAATTCATTCGTTCTTTCCAAGCCTACCGGTGGATCGTTGAAGACCTTCCTCAAGTTTGCGCTATATCTATCTTAATCCTTTCTACGAGAATAAGTAGCATGCCAAATCCGTTGCTGGTCATCAATTTAATTGATGAAGGATAAGCATAATGTAATTCTTATTCTTGTTTCATCCAAGTGATTAATTCCTTATTCCGGAGGTTCATCAAAATTCTTGATTTCAGTTGTTCTTCTTTCTTTCCTGAGTGCCAAGTTTTCTCGGTTATGTCATTTCAAAGCTCCATCTAATCATTGCAAGGCTTCTCCCGGAGTTCTTCTCAACTTCTCTTTCTTTTATCATTCTTTTATTACCAGAGTTCTTCGAGAGTTTCTTCATGGTGGTTCGTCAAGGGTTTTGTTCACTCTTTAATTTTCCTCAAGATTTTCCTCTCGAAGTTAAGATCCGCCAAGCTATACTCTCAAATAAACATGGTGTTCAACACATGTCTTGTTTTGAGGAGTTCAAGCATTCTCCATCTTGCATTCCGAAGTGCAATTCGTTCTACCTTATCTTTTGAGGTGGTGTTATGTCATTTTTGACAATTTCCTTCATGTTTCATAATTCAAAAGTTGTTAGGAATGAGATAGCTAAACACATCAATTTCTTTGAGCATGAGCTCTTCTCAATCCATCAATCTCTTCATTGGAGTTATCTTGGATTATATTTCACCTAAAGTGTTCCCTAAGGACTGTTGCTATTTATGGTGGTTATAAACGACCCAAGTTCTTCATTTATCATTCCGGTGAAATAAGTTTCTCGTCTCCTTGTTGTTATCAATCCAATCTTTTGTTTCTGTAGTGGCGGGATTTCATCTCAAGTTTTGGGATATTTCCATAAGCCCACAACAAGCTTATTGTTTTCGTTGTTGATTTTTCAACAACTCCGTCCAAGCCTTCTTCGTAAGGATATTTCTTTCAAATTCATTTGTGGGAGGAGTTATCATTTTCTTCTTCGTTCTTTCGTTCCATCAATCTAGATTCTATTCTTTCTTCCGGAGGCATTGTGATGTTGCTCTCTTCGACCCATCATCTTGCTTTGTCAAGATCTTTTCTTTCCTTTGCTTATCCATTCAACCGAAGCGTCGTTTCATCCATCCAAGTTCTCTCATCTTATCAAGTTTTGCCACCCTTCTCAACCGGAGTGCTGTCTGAAATTTGCTTACCTCTTGTGCCATTCTTTCAATAGCTCCGGAGGCAGTGTGTTGTTGATTTCATCAAGTATCCTCTCATCTTGTCAAATCCATGTTCAATTCCTACCATTTACAGTCGGAGTGATGTCCAAATTATATCATTCTTAATCCTTCTCTATCTTGTTTTAACCGGAGTGGTTTCAATATATATCTTGCCCTTCAACCTACAAGGTTCTCGCAATGTTCCTTATCCATCTTTCATAACAAAGTGTTTTCAACTTCTTGCATCTTTGTTGGATTCTCCTTACAATTTGTTTAACCTCTCAAGGTGGGTTGGTTTCACTCGTTTGTCAAAGAAGCAACTTAGTTTTACCTCTTCTCTTCCTCTGCCGTTTCTCTTTGGTGCCATCCTAGATCTCGGGACGAGATCCTCTTATAGTGGAGGAGAGTTCTGACGCCCCAAGACCGATGCTCCAGACACCTTCCATGTTTTCGTTGTCGTCGTGTGTTTATTATGTTTGTTGCATTATCATAATTGTTTCGCATATTTCATTCCTATATGTTTATGGCATGATCATGTTGAGTGCCTTGTCATTTTTTTGCATTGCATCATGATCATCATGCCTTGGTTTGCATATTTAAGTTTTGTTATGTGTTCTTGTATGAACCCCTCTTATTCTTATATTCACCTCATTTTTGTTCCATGCACATGCCAGCAACAATTCATCAAGTTCACCCAAGTTTCTATCCCATCCAAACATCTCCTTTTCCCTTTCTTTCAATTATTTCTCTAGTGGCATTTTCTGCTCTAGATTAATGTTCACTATATTTCTATATTCCCTACACCAAGCCGACAACCTCTCTTTCAAATTTTTGGCTCTTTTGTAGTTGATTTGGTTGGAATCAAAATTGCCTCAAGTTTGAATCTAATTCAAACTTGCGATAATTTTCTTTCCCTAAAAATGCCCAAACGAGTTATTTCAAATAGTGTATAATTTCAGCTTCTTGGGGATATTCTTATATCTCTCATGCCCCTCCCCTAACTCCCTGGGTTTTCCTTGGTATTTTACTGCCTAGTAAAATACTTTAAAGGAAAGAAATGGGAGAAGGGAGAGAGAGCAGCGGCCCAACTTTCAGCGCAGCCCAGCAATAGCCACCTTACACTACAAAAAAGACACATCCATGACATTTTGGGCCAAACAAAATTTTTTTCTATCATACATATGACACTTCTATGACGATAATTGTGACAAAACCAGGTATCATCATAGATGTGGTGGGCTCCTACTTCTATGACAAAAAATCATGACAGAAAATGGTCTTTTTGTCCTGGGCAGGCCAGAGACGCAGCTGCATGACATTCTTTGGGCTGTCCATGACGGAAAAAAATGTGGTAGAAGCAAGCGCGAGGAAAATTTCGGGGAGTTCCCGGTTACAGTTGGGAGGTCGGGGGCCGAGCGATGCGCGTTTATCTCGTACACGTACGCACGTGTGTGCGAGGCGTTGGCTCTAACTGAACCCAAGCGAGGCGTTGGGCTCTAACTGAACCCGAGCGATTACACTGCAGGCTACGCGTTACTGAACCCGAGTGATCGCTCGATGGCTGTTAACTAAACCCGATCGAGCGATTCATTCGCTACTGCTGCTAACTGAAGCCGATCGATGCTGCCTCTGGGATGAACAGTGAGCGTTGCTAGGGAGTGGATCAACTGTGAGCGGTGTAGTTTCCTCTAGATGAACATGACCCCGTGGTGTGGAGGGCTGGATGAACAGTAGACGGTGGAGGGGTGCCCGTGGAGGGGTGGTTGAACAGGACCCCGTGGTGTGGAGAGCTGGATGAACAGTAGATGGTGGAGGGGTGGTTGAACAGTAGCTGGTGGTGTAGCGCGCGGTGGAGGCTGGATGAACAGGAGCCCGTGGAGGCTGGAGGAGGTTGACGGTAGCCCATGGAGGCTAGAGGAGGTCGACGGTGGAGATGAATAGTGTCTTGTGGAGTCCCGTTTTGCAGTACGCCACACCCCTCCCAATGAACAGGACCCCCATTTCGACCGTAGGAGGTCCGTTTCGTCCGTTTTACGGTACGCCACACCCCTCCCGATCAACAGGACCCCCGTTTCGACCGTAGGAGGTTCGT
>NC_041386.1:173270555-173293303 GCF_002162155.2 Triticum dicoccoides | reverse complement strand
GCGTTTCGTTGCCTCCCGATGAACACGACGCATTCCTTTCCCTCCCCATGAACAAGACGCATTCCGTTGCCTCCCCATGAACACGATGACAACGTTGTTTCTCCGTTTCGACCCAGCCATCTCAACGAGCCCTCGCTGTACGTATGCGCGAGTAGGCGTTCGAGACCACGCCCGTATATACACATACGTGGCCGTATTTTCTTGCTTGCACCCTGGCCGATGTACGTACGTGTCCATGCTACGTGTGTGCCTCTACATCCACCAGTATATATGTACATACACGTTTGTGACCAGAATGACAACGCTACATACGCTTCGACCAGGTGGGTCCCGACTATCAGGCACTTCCTTGCGTGCAAAGATGTAGCTGGTGCGTCCCAGAAGTCAGGGGGTGAATCATTTTGTTTTTTTGCCCGGACGCACTTCCTTGCGTGCGAAGGTGTAGCTGGTGGGTCCCAGTAGTCAGGGGGAAACGTTTTTTTCATGAAATATGGTGGCCCGTCCGGTGGGTCCCCGCTGTCAGGTGGAGGAATAATTATTTTGCACATAATAAGGAGGCACTTCCTTGCTGCAGCCGTGGACCCAGCTGTCAACGTCTCCACGCACAGTACTCTTCCGATGGAAGTCGGTCGTTGACCACATTGACCATGCTGCGCCGAGAGCACCATGGTGGTGGACAACGGCGAGGCCTAGGAGGGGGACGACACGGAGGCAGGGAAGACTCGGCAGTTGTTTCCCACGCGGAGTGGAGTATGACTGTACAAGGGTTTACTGGTTCGTCTTCCGTCGTCGGAGAATGACAGCAGGTGTGGGTGAGTAGAGGGATGGCTAGGCCAGCGATGGGAGTACGGTGGGGCGGTGAGGCCGGCACGGCAGCACAGCCGGCTGCGGGAAGGAGGGAGCAGGCAGTCCCGCCGGTGCTTGTTTGAGCGGCTGGAGCAGGAAGAGCAGAGATTGAAGAAGCACGACGGCCGTTGGATGGCCATCCAATAGTCAGTGCTTGTGCATCAACCTTTTTTTAGGAAAGCCTCAAATCTATGGAAAACAGCATACAGCCCATCTGGCATTATTTCTAATAATTTACAGCCCATTTGCTAATTCTTAAGGTTTTTTTGGAGCCCATATTATTTTTATTAGCATTACAACCCATATTGTGGCCACGGTTAAAAAATTATACGAAATTTTGCATATTTCGGTGCAGTCCGAACTGTTTTTAATCCCGACATTTCGACTCACATTCAAAATGATTTTAAAAATAAATGTATATCAATATAAAATCCAACAAATTCTCCACGCATAAAAATTAATGTAATTTAAAATCTTGAAATGAAAAAAAAGATATTTGAAACTAATTGCCGGTTTGACGTGTTTTAAAAATGTACAGCCCATTTCTCATTACTGATGGGCCATTTTCTCGGCCAGCCGAATGAAAGCTCTCCTCGTCTTGAAAGATTTCCAGCCCAACATGCCTGACAAAGCGACTTACTTGGAAAATCACAAAAAAAACTGGGTTGTGGGCGTGGACCCAGCTGTCAGCCTCTCCACGTACAGTACTCTTCCGATGGAAGTCGTTCCTTGACCATGTTGACCACGCCGCGCGGGGAGCACCACGGCAGTGGAAGACGGCGAGGCCTAGGAAGGGGACAACGCGAAACCGGGGAAGATGCGGCAGTGGAAGCCCGCGCGGAGAGGAGTACGAGGGTTCACTAGTTCGGGTGCGGTGTGAGGCTGCCGTCGCCGCAGGGCCTGGCCAGCGGCGGGAATAGTAGGGGGGCGGTGAGTCCTCTGCGGCAGCACAGCCGGCCACGGGAGGCAGGAGCATGCGGCATGACCGGCGCTGCTTTGGGCGGCTGGAGCAAGAAGACCAGAGGTTGAAGAAGCACTACGGCCGTTGGATGGACATCGTACGGTCACTGGAGCTAGAATCGTTCATATTGACTAAGTTGACAAAGCCCTTCATCCTCGTCAACTTAGTAGGCCCACAAGTCAGCCTCCCACCAAGGTGGGTCCCAGCTAGCCAGGGGAGTATTCATTTTTTTGTGTGTAATAAGGAGGCACTTCTAGTGGGTCCGAGCTGACAGCGGGGGGAATGTTTTTTCGTGAAATACGGTGGCCCGTCCAGTGGGTCCCAGCAGTCAGGGGGAAATGATTTTTTTCGCAAAATACTGGTGGTCCGTCCGGTGGGTCCCCGCTGTCAGGTGGAGGAATAATTATTTTCCGTGTAATAAGGAGGCACTTCCTTGCGGCTGCCGTGGACCCAGCTGCCAGCCTCTCCACGTATAGTACTCTTCCGATGGAAGTCAGTCGTTGACCACATTGGCCACGCCGCGCCGAGAGCACCACGGCGGTGGACGACGGCGAGGCCTAGGAAGGGGACGACGCAGAGCCGGGCAAGACGCGGGAGTGGATGCCCACGCGGAGAGGAGTACGAGCATTCACTGGTTCGGCTGCGGTGTGAGGCTGCCGTCACTGCAGAATAACAGGGGGTGTGGGTGAGTGGAGGGATGGCCTGGCCAGCGGTGGGAGTAGTATGGGGGCGGTGAGGCCTCCCCGGTAGCACAGCCGGCCATGGGAGGCAGGAGCAGGCGGCACGACCGGCGCTGCTTTGGGCGGCTGGACCAAGAAGACCAGAGGTTGAAGAAGCACTACGGCCGTTGGATGGACATCCTACGGTCACTAAAGCTAGAATCGTTTATATTGACTAAGTTGACAAAGCCCTTGGTATGCTCCAACTTAGTAGGCCCACAGGTCAGCCTCCAAAACGGTGCGCCCCAGATGTCAGGGGGAGGAATCATTTTTTGGGCGGCCGAAGCTAAGAATATCTGGGATTGAAGAAGAAGCACGACATCCGTTGGATAGACATCCAACGGCCACTGCTGCTAGAACCTTGTGTTGACTATAATAAGTTGACAAAGCCTTGCATACGCGTCAACTTATTTTTTTTGGGGGACGCGTCACTTAGTAGGCCCACAAGTGTGTGGCAGAGAACTTATAGCCCATTTGCGTTTTGTAAGAATGTACAACCCATTTTTGAATTCTAATGGAATTTACAACGGCCCATTTACAGTTTGTTAAAAGTACAACCCATTTTCTAGCTAGGACAATGATTAATAATTTCAACCAACCGTTGAAGACAGAATTCAATAAAAATTTCCCACATTTTGATGGGATCCGAAATATTTTTATCCCGAAATTTGTAGTCAGATCAAATATAAATTTGTATTACGTAAAAATCCAACGAAACATTGCGCGCGCAACAATGAAAATTTAAGATTTTCAAAATCCATAAATAATATTTTATAAACTAATTTTGTGTTTGGTGCATTTTTTATAGTTACTATCCAGTTTTTATAATTACATCCCATTTATTATTTTTTAAAGCCCATTTTCCTGTTAAGCCTAATGCATCCCTCCTAGGAAAGATTTGCAGCCCAGCGGGGCGGAGAATAACAAGTTGACCTTGCCTGGGTATTCCTCAAAAAGGACGTCTAGTTGGGCTAGCCATTTTCATCTTGAAAAAATCAGTATCTAGGCTGGATATCTGGCTTGGGCTAGACGGGCCACAGCCCGCCCAGTTAATACCCTGCTCTCCTCTGAACAACAACGAAATCATCGCCAAGAAAAACTCTGCAGTGCTCACGCCTCAAAAACACAAATACTGCTCGAGCTGCTTGGTCCCAGCTATTGGCCGCACCTTGTGCAATTCTCTCGTTTATATTGACTAGATAGGTTGACAATGGTGTGGGACCGCGATGTCAGGAAACCAGGAGAAAGCAAAAAATATAGTTGTACATAATAAGGAGGCACTTGCATATGTACGGCTATGGCCCTAGTGGGTCCCTAGTGTCATCCAGTCAAAATAAAGTCATCTCCAGAATCCTGATGTTCGTTGATGATGTTAACAATGCTCGGTGCCACAGCGAGCGCAACAACTCGAAGGACAACGGAGAGGGCCTCGCGGGCCCTACGGATGGTCTGATACAGCGCCCGCTGCACATTCAGGAATCTAGGATCATCGGACACCTATGAGCACCTTCGAGAAACTGAGACGGCATGAAACGGTAAGGCCGTGCTTGGGAGCTCTAGTTTATTTAAATCCTGTATTAACATACAAGTGTAATTTACTCGTCATCGGAAACAACGCGTAAAATACAGGCGTAATGAAACTGAGGGCCCAAGGTCTGTAAGTAAAACCGGCGGGTTACGCATGTAATTTGAGAGACAAGTGTATATTTTACGAGCACTGCTATATGGACGACATTACCAGACGATACATGCACGACGTGCGTATCATGCCATCCATGGGCAAGGCTGAAACAGCAGCTAACGTCTGGATTAGCAATCGTACGAGTGTCGTTCAGCGTTTTTATCGTGTGTGAAGTACTTCCGATATTTTACTAGTCGAAATCGACCAACCAAGCGCCTTCGCCCGAGACCATCTTCTTTAATTTACAAGCATCAGCTTTACAAACGGTTTTGGTTGGAAAATGACGATCCAATCATGGCCTAATATCATGAGTTGGTCGGAAGATCATATGGTTTCACGTCTAACCTACCCGACTTGTCGTATAGGCTATGAATGAAACATCAGACGATGAACTTCTTAAGCACGAAAACAACAGAAGAGGATGGTCTTCTTAACAAGCAAATCACTGGCATTAGATCGACATGCAAAACACTACGAAGCATTATTCTCAGGAGGCACGATGAACAGCTCACGATGCCGCATGCTACAACATTCCAAGCTCAACTTTGCAATCAAACATAAGGCCTGGCATTACATAGACAATATTCAGAACAAACTCTTAACACAGTAATATCTCAGTAGAGTAACTATTTACTTCTAAACTAAACACAGGAATAGGAAAAAACACTTGACGCTGCTCACAACAAGGGCGTCCCACTCAAAAATATCAAATGCATGTCTTCTGGCTAACATCAATGAGCAAATTTTGACATGGTTTTCCAATTCCAATATATTAAACTAACATCTTCTTGCTAACATCAATGATTAAATTTTGACAAGCTTTTCCCATTCAAAATATGTAATGCCTATGATCGTCATGTCGTAGCTTCTTGTACTTGTTTGGGCACTTTTTGCCCAGGGCACTCCACATGTTGTTAAATTGCCAATGGTCTCTGCAGACTAGTCATGTCACCGGTGTCTAATAATACTCTGTAAAGCTTCTCGGTCATTCCTTCTGTAATGTAGCGCAAACAGTGACTGCCTCTTTCCACAAAGTGGAATGACCAACTGGACCCAGTAATGCAGCAGTTTGCCTTGGACACATTGGCTCCTTTTGTGCAGTTCAACTAAAATCGAAGTCGGAATAAAACCAAGCTTTAATTTTGATATCCCTGTAAGCAACAATAGGTATAAGGGAAACAATTACTGAGTAATAATGGTTGATGACTTGTACTCCCCGAAGAAAAGCATCTACTGATCTACTTTATCTTAATGGGAAACAAAGCAGGAGAGTAGAAATTCTCCATCAGTGTGATTCATTCATATTGATTGAGACATTATCTTAACAATGCCTTGTTTCAACATGTATAAAGAACGACAAAGCAGAAAAGTACCATTCCTAAAACAATGCAACTGATTCATTTTAACAGAGACATTATCTTAACAATACCTTGGTTAAACATGTAGAAAGAACTACAAAGCGGGATAGTACCATTCCTAACAAGTGTTGCAGTTTTGAACTAAGATTCAGTAGTTAATTAATTCTGAGAGTGGCATTGCTTAATTTTACCAGTGGCATTAGATTAACAAAAAGCATAAATAGTTCCAGGGGAGAGTGGGAGCAACAACAATATGTGCTTCCATCTACTTATAAAGGGGGTGCTGCAGAGTTTGGTGTAACAAAGCAACAAGCATCATGTCTGGGTCGGTCCAATTTTTGTTCACTAATGGGAAAAGACAGCAATACAATAGCTTCAATTCAACATTTATTTAAAATAGTACCAATAAAAGTAGCACAACATCTCAAAGCACACTTCACAATCATGTGGATGAAGGCATGTACTAACCTTTCATGAGACGGACAAGATAAAATATGAATCTGCCAACACGAATAGGAAATCCAATCTCGTTTTGTGCAGTTGCACTGAAATCAAGCAAAGTGTTTTGCGTAGCGAAGCAAAATGTCGCAATAGCAACAAGTTCAATAGATATCCCTGTTTAAACAGTGGGAAAAAGGAATCAATTACTGGCTAATAAAGGAGGATGAAACATGCGTCCACAAAAATGGTAATCCCGCCAATCCCTAACAAGTGTTGCAGTTTTGAAATAAGATTCAGTAGTTAATTCTGAGAGTGGCATCAATTACTGGCTTATAAAGGAGGTAATGCTGAATTTGTTGTAACAAAGCAACAAACATCATGTCTGGGTTGGTCCCATTTTTGTTCACTACTTAATGGGAAAAGACAGCAATACAATAGCTTCAATTCAACATTTATTTAAAACAGTACCAAAACAAGTAGCACAACATCTCAAAGCACACTGCACATCATGTGGTTGAGACCAAGATTTGAAACAACTCGCCACGAACACTGGAAACAAATCTCGATCTCCTTTTGTGCAGTTCCACCAAAATTAAGCAAAGTCACCGATGTGACATTCAAGTTGAACTGCACAAAACACTCTTAAAACATAAGTGTATCGAGTAGCGAAGCAAAATGTCGCAATAGCAACAAGTTGAATTGATACCCCTGTTTTAACAAAGGCAAAAAAGGAAACAATTACTTGCCGATAAAGGAGGATGAAGCAAACGGTGACAGAAAGGAGCATCTAACTTATCTTGGATGGAAAACAAAGTAGGACAGTAGCATTTCTAAAACGGTTGCATTGATTTATATTAACAGAGACATTTTCTTTAAACAACACTCGTTAAAAATGTAATTTACTTTTAACAGTGGCATTGCTTCAATTTTTTGGCAGCATTCTTAGATTAACAACAGCAAAATAGCTGTATGGGACATTGAGGGAGTCCTGGATTAGGGGGTGTTCGGGTAGCCGGACTATACCTTCAGCCGGACTCCAGGACTATGAAGATACAAGATTGAAGACTCCGTCCCGTGTCCGGATGGGACTTTCCTTGGCGTGGAAGGCAAGCTTGGCGATGCGAATATTCAAGATCTCCTACCATTGTAACTAACTTTGTGTAACCCTAACCCTCTCCGGTGTCTATATAAACCGGGGGGTTTTAGTCCGTAGGACAACTTCATCATACCATAGGCTAGCTTCTAGGGTTTAGCCTCCTCGATCTCGTGGTAGATCTACTCTTGTACTACCCATACCATCAATATTCATCAAGCACGACGTAGGGTTTTACCTCCATCAAGAGGGCCCGAACCTGGGTAAAACATCGTGTTCCTTGCCTCCTTTTACAATCCGGCCTAGACACACAGTTCGGGACCCCCTACCCGAGATCCACCGGTTTTGACACTGACATTGTTGCTTTCATTGAGAGTTCCTCTATGTCGTCGCTTTTAGGCCCGATGGCTCCTTCGATCATCAACAACGATGAAGTCCAGGGTGAGACTTTTCTCCCCGGACAGATCTTCGTCTTCGGCGGCTTCGCACTGCGGGCCAATTCGCTTGGCCACCTTGAGCAGATCGAAAGCTACGCCCCTGGCCATCAGGTCAGGTTTGGAAGCCTAAACTACACGGCTGACATCCGCAGGGACTTGATCTTCGATGGATTCGAGCCACAGCCAAGCACGCCGCACTGTCTCGGTGGGCATGATATAGCTCTGCTGCCGAACAGCGCTTTCGAGGCCGCACACGCACCGGTTCTGACCATTGATTCGGAGCTTACTGCGCCGATCGAGGATCAGCGGTTGGACGATGCCTCAGGGGCTGTGATCTCATAGGCGATCGAGCCGAACTCCAGCCCCGCACTCCGCATGGCCTGTGACTCCGAGGAGCCGGATGCCTCTCCGAACTCCGAGCCCCCCGCGCCCCTGTCGATCGAATCCGATTGGGCGCCGATAATGGAGTTCACCGCCGCGGACATCTTTCAGCACTCGCCCTTCGGCAACATCCTGAATTCTCTAAAGTCTCTCTCTTTATCAGGAGAGCCCTGGCCAGACTACATTCAGCAAGGTTGGGATACGGACGATGAAGAAATTCAAAACCCACCCACCACCCACTTCGTAGCCACTGTCGACGACTTAACCGACATGCTTCACTTCGACTCTGAAGACATCGACGGCATGGACGACGATGTAGGAGACGAACAAGAACCAGCACCTGTAGGGCGCTGGAAGGCCACCTCGTCATACGACATATATATGGTGGACAATCCAAAGGATGGAGATGGCGATGGAACAGCGGGGGACGATATCTCTAAGAAACAGCCCAAGCACCGGCGTCAGCGGCGCCGCTCTAAATCCCGCCAAAGAAAAAACGGTGATTCCGGCACGGGAGATAATACTACTCCGGATAGCGCCGAATAACACCCCCTCTAGCAAGATTCAGCACAGGAGGATAGAGAAGCCAGCCCTCACGAGAGGGCGGCGGACGAAGAGGTTGAGGACGATAATTATACGCCTCCCTCCGAAGACGAGGCAAGCCTCGACGACGACGAGTTCGTCATGCTAGAGGATCCCGCCGAACAAGAGTGTTTTAAACGCAGGCTTATGGCCATGGCAAGCAGCCTCAAGAAAAAGCAGCAATAGCTTAGAGCTGATCAGGACTTGCTAGCTGTCAGATGGACTGAAGTCCTTGCGGCCGAAGAGTATGAACTCGAACGCCCCTCCAAGAGTTACCCAAAGTGCAGGCTGCTACCCCGACTAGAGGAGGAAGCACCTACATCACCAGCGCATGACATGGCCGACCGACCACCTCGTGGCCGCGACAGAGAGGCCTCTCGGCCCTCCACTCAAGCCATGCCCCGGCGCGGCGTCAAGCATACTAAGGCACGGGAAAATGCGCCCGACCTGCGCGACATACTGGAGGACAAGGCAAGGCAAACACGATCGATCTACGGATCGCGCAGGCGCCCCACGGCACGTGACGGTGATCGTCACTCCGGATGCAATGAATCCGGCCGGGCCGAACTCAACAGACAAAGCTCCTTCGAGCTGCGTCGTGATATAGCCCAATACAGAGGCTCCGCACACCCACTATGCTTCACAGATGAAGTAATGGATCATAAAATCCCTGAGGGCTTCAAACCCGTAAACATCGAATCGTACGATGGCACAACAGATCCTGCGGTATGGATCGAGGATTATCTCCTTCATATCCACATGGCCCGCGGTGATGATCTACACGCCATCAAATACCCCCCACTCAAACTTAAGGGACCGGCCCGGCATTGGCTTAACAGCTTGCCAGCAGACTCAATCGGTTCTTGAGAGGACCTGGAAGCCGCATTCCTTGACAACTTCCAGGGCACTTATGTGCGACCACCGGACGCCGATGACCTAAGCCACATAATTCAGCAGCCAGAGGAATCGGCCAAGCAATTCTGGACACGGTTCCTAACAAAGAAAAACCAGATAGTCGACTATCCGGACGCAGAGGCCTTAGCGGCCTTCAAGCATAATATCCGTGATGAGTGACTTGCCCGGCACCTGGGACAGGAAAAGCCGAAAACTATGGCAGCCCTCACGACACTCATGACCCACTTTTGTGCGGGAGAAGACAGCTAGCTAGCTCGCAGCAACAATTTAACCAAGAACCCTGGTAATTCAAATACCAAGGACAAAAGCGATAGGTCACGTCGGAAGAAACAAAAGCGCCGTGTTAACAGCGACATCAACGAGGATACGGCAGTTAATGCCGGATTCCGAGGCTACAAATCCGGTCAATGGAAAAAGCCATTCAAAAGAAATACTCAGGGCCCGTCCAGTTTGGACTGAATACTCGACCGCTTGTGCCAGATACATGGCACCCCCGAAAAGCCAGCCAATCACACAAACAGGGATTGTTGGGTGTTCAAGCAGGCAGGCAAGTTAAGAGCCGAAAACAAAGACAAGGGGCTGCATAGCGACGACGAGGAGGAGCCCAGGCCACCGAAAAACAGTGGACAGAAGGGATTTCCCCCGCAAGTGCGGACGGTGAACATGATATACGCAACCCACATCCCCAAGAGGGAGCAGAAGCGTGCGTTACGGGACGTATATGCGATGGATCCAGTCGCCCCAAAGTTCAACCCATGGTCCTCCTGCCCGATCACCTTTGATTGAAGGGACCACCCCACTAGCATCTGTCACGGTGGCTTCGCCGCATTGGTTCTAGACCCAATCATTGACGGATTTCATCTCACAAGAGTCCTCGTGGACGGTGGCAGCAGCCTAAACCTACTTTACCAGGATACAGTGCGAAAAATGGGCATAGATCGCTCGAGGATCAAGCCCACCAAAACGACCTTTAAAGGCGTCATACCAGGTGTAGAAGCCAACTGTACAGGCTCAGTCACACTGGAAGTGGTCTTCGGATCTCCGGATAACTTCCGAAGCGAGGAGTTAATCTTCGACATAGTCCCGTTCCGTAGTGGCTATCACGCACTGCTCGGGCGAACCGCATTCGCAAAATTCAACGCGGTACCGCACTATGCATACCTCAAGCTCAAGATGCCAGGCCCTAGAGGAGTAATCACTGTCAATGGGAACACTGAACGCTCCCTCCGAACGGAGGAGCACATGGCAGCGCTCGCAGCAGAAGTACAAAGCAGCCTCTCTAGGCAGTTCTCCAGTTCGGCCTTCAAAAAGCCGGACACTGTCAAGCGCGCCCGGAATACCCTACAACAAGACCGCCTGGCACGTTTTGAGCTAGCGTAGCAATGCGGCCCCAACCCTAGCCCTCGCGATATAGCAAAACCAGTGCTTCGCGTACATAACTACGCTCTTGAAATACCATGGGCATAGGGGAAGGGGAACTATCACGGCATGCCCGAAATACGGCTTAAACCGCACCAGGGGCTGTCGGATTCCTTTTTTTTCTTACTCTCAGGACTCCATACTTCGGATGACCCGTTCGGCAATTCAACTGCCGCACAAACGATGCAAGATCCAGGAACGCAGACAAGCCACGCCGCATTATGGAACTTCTAGGTGGTCTCTATTGCGAGCAGTATACCTGTTTTTTAATACAATTCCGCGGCCTGCCCATGGCCAGGACATGTTAAATAGTCCAATTTCTTTTTCTTATCGCACTATTTGTATCGTTCCGCTTTCATAGCAACCTTTCTATAAACAATGCATAGCTTTTTGTCTATTTTTTGCATTATACTCTTTTTATATATATATATGTTTATTAATAACATGTTGCATCCGTACACTGTGGTACGGCAAAAATACGCCAGGGGCTTCAGTACCCATCAATATGCGCGTGAGAAGTCCGTACACTTTCACAAGTGCGGCACCCCGAACTTATAGCACTATATGCATCGGCTCCAAATCATGATTTGGGTCAATAGTTGGGTTTGCCCGGCTCCTATGTTTTGGTGCCTTACGTTCTGCTATATCGTCTAAGGTAGCACTAGGAGAACTACTGCGATTGTGCCCGGTTGAGCTGGGCTGAGCACCTCAGTAGAGAAAGCTAAAACTGACTGTCATAATGAGGCCAGAGACCGGTCACTGTTTGAGAGGTTTTTCGAGTCCTTAAAGACTTATGCCGCTTCGAGCGAGGAACTGGATTTGTCCGGCCAAGGCGTGGATAGCGCCCCGAACTCGGTCTTCCGAATACTAGGGGCTTCGCCGAAATTTAAAATTATAGAGTTCTATGGCTAAGTGAGAGTGTTCAAGCATTATAGTCCGATTGCCTTGTTCGTTGTGCTGAGCGCCTCCCTCAACGGACCCAATCATGGGAAAAAGAGCGCTCAGGTTTATCCCGAACACCCCAGCACTAGTGGCATGGGGGCAGAAGCCGACGACTGGCCATCTCTCAATTTTTTGATAAACGGCCGCACAGAAAGTAATATTTTAAATTCAAGCATTGCTTAGCGCATATGACCAAGTTTTCAGCGCACAGGAAAACACGAGCGAGTTCAATCAAAAATCACATCCTTGGTACATTCATCCGCCATAAGGCAGGCACCAGCAAGAACATCCTTGTAATAGTTCTCGGTCTTGCAATGCTCCTTCCCCGGCGGCGGCCCGTCCCTCGCTAGCTTCTCACTGTCCAGCTTACCCTAGTGCACCTTTGCACGGGAAAGGGCCCTACGGGCTCCTTCGATGCAGATGGAGCGCTTGATGACCTCGAGCCTCGGACAAGCCTCCACTAGCCGCTGCACCAGTCCGAAGTAGCTCCCAGGCAGGGCCACTCCAGGCCACAGCCGAACTATGAAGCCCTTCAGGGCCTATTCGGCCGCCTTGTGGAGCTCGACCAGCTCCTTCAGCTGGTCGCTCAAGGGCATAGGGTGTCCGGCCTCAGCGTACTGAGACCAGAACACCTTCTCCGTCGAGCTGCCTTCCTCGGCTCGGTAGAATGCGGCGGCATCGGATACACTGCGGGGAAGATCTGCGAATGCCCCTGGAGAGCTCCGGATTCGGGTAAGTAACAAGTAGTTTACTTTTATATGTCTGCTTTGCATAGAGAATGCCTTACCCGCCGCTATCTTTTTCACCGCATCCAATTCCTGGAGGGCCTTCTAGGCTTCAGCCTTGGCAGACTTGGCAGTTTTGAGGGCCACAGCAAGCTCGGACGCTCGCGTCTTCGAGTCAAGCTCCAAACTCTCATGTTTTTTCATGAGAGCCTGAAGCTCTTGCTGCACCTCGCCGACCTGTGCCTCAAATTTCTCCCGCTCAGTGCGCTCCGTGGCCGCTTTCTTCTCGGCCTCGGACAACGCCTGCTTGAGGCTCGCCACCTCAGTCGTGGCCCCTACAAATAAGCAGTATACCCTTGTCATTTTTTGCAATTGTGTCTTCTTATAGGAATTTTTTCTATAAGGTGTCTCTTACCTTCTTTCTCCTCTAGCTGCCGTTTGGCAAGGCCGAACTCGTGCTCGGTCCACTCGAGGCCTTGCTTCAGGGCACCCACCTCCGCAGTCAGTGCGGCGGTGGCCAGCAGCGAAGCCTGTGTACGTATATTGACTCCTTTTTAGTTAGACTCCTGCGATATTTAATAGATCCTCTATTCAGCTTTTCTTTCTGAACGCCAAACAGAGCATCAGGGGCTACTGTCTATGCGGTAATATTTTTACATATTTTTACTTACCTCGAAGCTTGTTAGAAGGCTAGCACAAGCTTCAGTCAGTCCGCTTTTGGCGGACCGAACCTTCTGGACCACCGTACTCATAATGGTACGGTGCTCCTCGTTGATGGAGGCACCCTTAAGCACCTCCAGCAGATTGTCCGGCGCCTCCGGTTGGGCAGAGGACGCCGGCTCAATAGGCTTGCTCCTCTTGGCAGGAGTTCGCCTGCCGCGGTCCCGAACCGTTGATGATTCCGGCGCGTTGTCCGGCTCAAAGCCGGACTTGGAGCCCTGGGGGGTCTTGTCCCCTTTACTCCTGGAGTCCGGGAGGTCGCCTCGCGGCTCCTCCTGGACCACCTCCTCTTGCCCCGGAGCTTGTCGCGGCGCCACTTCGGCGTCATCCACAGCACAGGGGGAGGCAGCGGGCGGAACTGAATTCACGTCCGATGAATCCAGGGAGCCGCTCGACGATTCGTCGAGCTCGTCCTTGGGCGGGCTGCATGATTATATTCGACATTAGGGAAAGCTGTGCAACAAAAGGAATATCATGAGTTACTCTGGTATCCGAACACTTACGATTTCGCCGGACGCTTGGCCCTGTCCGGCCACTCCTCTTCGTCCTCGTCGGCGTCGGGGGTGTAGTCCGGCGGAGGGGTTTTCCTCTTCTTGGACCCCTCGGCCTCCCCTACTAGGGCGGCCTTCCTCTTCTTTCCTCCCCCCGCTGGAGGGGGAGAGGTTTCTTTTTCCTCCTCCTCGTCTTCACGGGAGGAGTGCGTCTCGGACTCGTCGGACGACGAGTCCGACACCACCATATGCCGGGAACTCTTTCGAGTCCCCGTGGCCTTTTTCTTCTTGGCCTTCTTCTCCGGCACCACATAAGGTGCCGGAACCAGCAGCTTCACTAGGAGAGCAGGGGCTAGGTCTTCGGGCAAGGGAGCCGGACAGTTAATCAGTCTGGACTTCGCCTTCCAATCCTGTCAAAGGTGAGGGAGTTTAGATCCCGCATAGAGTCAAACTATGAAGAAAACTTAACATCCTGTAAAAGATGAACATGTTTTACCTCGCCAGCAGGACACTGCGAGCTGAATCCGCGGTCTTCGGAGGCGGATGTGGGAGCCTCGGTGCCTTTGGTTAGCCCCTTCCAGACATCTTCGTACGTCGTGTCGAAGAGCCTGCTCAGAGTTCGGTGCTGCGCCGGGTTGAATTCCCACAAATTGAAGTCCCGTTCTTGACACGGAAGGATCCGGCAGACGAGCATGACCTGGACTACGTTGACAAGCTTGAGCTGCTTGTTCACCAGGGACTGGATGCATTTTTGCAGTTCGGTCACCTCTTCTTCATCGCACCACGACAAGCCCGTCTCCTTGCAGGACGTGAGCCGCGTAAGGGGTCTGGATCGGAATTCGGGGGCTGCAATCCACTTCGGATCGCGTGGCTCGGTGATGTAAAACCACCTTGACTGCCACCCCTTCAAGGTCTCCACAAAGGAGCCCTCGAGCCATAGGACGTTGGCTATTTTGCCTGCCATGTCACCTCCGCACTCCGCCTGGTTGCCACGCACCACCTTTGGCTTGACATTGAAGGTCTTGAGCCAGAGGCCGAAATGGAGGCGGATGCAGAGGAAAGCCTCGCACACGACGATAAACGCCGAGATATTGAGGATGAAGTTCGGGGCCAGATCGTGGAAATCTAGGCCATAGTAGAACATGAGCCTGCGGACAAATGGGTGGAGAGGAAAACCCAGTCCGTGGAGGAAGTGGGGAAGAAATACTACCCTCTCATGGGGCCTTGGGGTGGGGAGAAGCTGCCCCTCCTCAGGAAGCCGGTGCGCGATGTCTTTGGACAGGTATCTGGCCTTCCTTAGCCTTTTGACATGACCCTTCGTGACGGAGGAGACCACCCACTTGCCTCCCGCTCCGGACATTGTTGGAGAAGTTTGAGGTAGGAAGTGCGGGCTTGGGCGTTGGAGCTCGGGTGCGTAGAAGATGGATAGGCAAAGGAGGAAGAAGGCGTAGGTAAAAAGGTGGATCCTTATCCCCTTATATGAGCGGATGCGACTATGCATCCCCACCAGCCTAGTAAAACTCGCTTGCCTCCCAAGCACCATGATAAATGGCGCGGTTGGGTTACCCACGTCCGTATTGATGAGAATCCCGTAAATGGGGGACACGATCTCTGCTTTGACAAGACGTGCCAAGGAAACCGCCTTGCAAAACACGCTGAGGCGGAAAAGTGAAAATGATTCGAATAAAGGCTTGGCTGTAGTGTGATGTCACGCTGCGGAACACGTCAGCAGATTAGATTTGTGTTAATATTATTCTCTCTGTGGCAATACGTGGAAACTTATTTTGCAGAGCCGGACACTACTCTTGGTGTTTACAAACTTTTATGAAGAATTTGGAGGAGGAACCCGCCTTGCAATGCCGAAGACAATCTACGCGCCGGACTCGTCGTCATTGAAGCCTGGTTCAGGGGCTACTAAGGGAGTCCTGGATTAGGGGGTGTTCGGGTAGCCGGACTATACCTTCAGCCGGACTCCAGGACTATGAAGATACAAGATTGAAGACTTCGTCCCGTGTCCGGATGGGACTTTCCTTGGCGTGGAAGGCAAGCTTGGCGATGCGGATATTCAAGATCTCCTACCATTGTAAGCGACTTTGTGTAACCCTAACCCTCTCTGGTGTCTATATAAACCGGAGGGTTTTAGTCCGTAGGACAACTTCATCATACAACAATCATGCCATAGGCTAGCTTCTAGGGTTTAGCCTCCCTGATCTCGTGGTAGATCTACTCTTGTACTACCCATATCATCAATATTAATCAAGTAGGACGTAGGGTTTTACCTCCATCAAGAGGGCCCGAACCTGGGTAAAACATCGTGTTCCTTGCCTCCTGTTACCATCCGGCCTAGACGCATAGTTCGGGACCCCCTACCGAGATCCGCCGGTTTTGACACCGACAGACATGCTAGCACCATGTGCATCCACACGTATAAATGGGTGATGTAGAGTATGTAGCCAAGCAGCATATATGCGCTGGTCCCATATTTGTTCTCTTTGAACCTTCTTCCTATGTGAGGGCAACAAATCTAGTCCTGCACAAACTACCCGACCCCCCAGTTTTTTCCCTTTTCAACAAAGAGGTCGGTTCCTTACAGATGTGTGTACTGGGTTACCCCCTTTTTCCCTTTTCGACCTACAAAGCGGCTGGATAGCCAGTCTATACTACTTTCCGCCCCTCCTTTCCTCATTGAACCACGTCCTAGATTCTTGCTCCAGCCCACCGCACCATTCTTTCCTCTTTGAACCAAGACCTAGATTTGACTACAGATCGAAAAAGATCCACATGCAGCTAGAGCAACGACGGTTTCAAAGAAACTTATACCTTAGGGTCGTCGGGATGTGGCAAGGCGTGTGGTGGGAGGCCGGATCTGCCCACACTACGTACGACAGCAAGGAAGAAGGGGTCGGTGGCCCTCCCGCATAGGCGCTGGGTGAAAGAGAACAGCGCAGCCGATAGTGGATTGCCTCCCTCGCCGAAGGCGATAGAGTGAACGCTGCACCTCCTCCCCTTCCCGGTGCGACGGGATACGGACGCCTCCTTCACCAGCTGTGAGGGGGGAGAGAGAGACAAGAGGCCAACGCAGTCTTGTTTATATCTGGTGAAGAGAGGGTGAGAGACTGTGAATATAGCAACCCCTAGCAAATGAACGCTGAGCCTCCAGTGTGTAGTATATATGTAGAGCGGCGAGCGTGTGGAGAGTGCAAACCCTAAGTTGATGTCCACTCTGTTTGTGGTCTATTTTTTCCTAGTTTTTTTATTTCTTGTTGCTACATTATATACTTGTGGGAGCTTAGATGTGATATCCTTAAATAACATCTAGATGTGAATTAGACAAACTGATTTTCTAACGTACCAAGAAAGAAAACTCGATCAAAAACACGCCCCCGCTTCCAGGTCGCGAGAGTCGTCGCGCACACACACATAGACATAGACATGCATATCCGTGTTTACGTAAAATTCCATTTCCATCTCGAATCATATTTGTCCAACTAGCACATTATTTATGTTGTTAATTATATACGCAGCAGTATTAATGTACAACATCTCTTGTTTGCGCACGTCCGGACCGCTGCCACGGCCGGTCCTGACCAACCCGAACCCTCTTCATCACCCGTGTGTGCTTCCCGCCCGAAACGGTCAGTGCCGCATTCATGCCTGGCCAGAGCGGACGCGAACTCTCACTGGCGCCGGCATTGAAGCGGCGCGCCGGCCGAGAGAGTGTCGCCCGCGCCGCTTCCGGGTGCATGCGGCTGCTCCGTGTTCAAATGTCGCAATAGCCGGCTACAACATGCATGTAAAAAGTTCTTGGGAGTCCGTGCTATAGCTAGCTGTCCTCCCCCAACTCGTCAATCTCTTCCAGTAGTGCTAGTACTCCATGGCGCGATCCATCGACAAGTAGGCGGGAAAGTTATCGTATACTCGGTTTGCGGTGAGTGGCATGCCGAGCGACCGTGTGGGGTCGAGCCGTGGAGGAGGGTGATACACGAACACGACAGACGTGATTTAAATGTTGGTTTCGCTCGATGGCGCGATCCAACGAAATGAAACGTTGGTTTCTCTCCGTTTCCATTTTTTCTCCGGAAAAACGGAAACTTTCCACTCCATTTTCATTCCTATTCCAAGGTTGTCCCGTTACAACATTCCATCAAATACAAAGGAAAACTAACACGCATGCTGATGCATCTCAATGATTCATAGATCATAGCCAATATTTACTTCACAACTAAAGAAAAGAGTTGTGAGAGCATGTACGAAAGAAAAACTACTGATGGGGTCACTACGACTTAAACCCTAAACCCTAAACATGATTTAATTTCCTGGCCAGGTAGAACCTGTCGAAGGAAAGATGGCTGGCACCCTCGGATTATACGATGCTTTTGTGCAGTTCCACTAAAATCGACCTGAGCATCCTTGATGGCAAAGATATTGAAGAAGTGTGATTAGAATAATAGTACTGGCACTAGTTCATGAGACACAAACTCATCACAAGTAGAAGCCGGTAGAAGTAGAGAAAGATCGACATGGAGATGGAGTTGCGGAAGTGGAGCAAGCCAGCTCCAAAAGGAAGATGGACTACCTGGGACATCGGGCTATAGCTAGAAGGGCGGTTGGGACGCGGCATCGGCACATACCGCGGTGACCCCCGATTGGAACACACCAACTGTGGGTTTTCTCCCTCGCCGATGTCGACCGCGTCTACGCAGAACATTGTTCCCTTCCCCCAGCTGTGGGATCAGGCCCGTCGTTCTATGCTTGTGAAGAGAGCAACCTAAGCAAGCAGGCTTGTAGCTTAGGCTCCTGCTAGTGTATATATAGTGGTTTTCTTTTTCTCTCCATATCAACCATTTTATATTGCGTACGTGACATTCAAGAGTGAAATGATGGTTGCTTCTTCCGACTAACTTACTGTGTGATTTGACTGCTCCTTAGTGGCCCATACACGTACTCCCCCTACGTGTATGCAATAGTCACACGTACACATGGACGCAGAAACACGCGTGACGCCCTAATGCATGCATGTCCGAGCACACGACGGAACACACAAGGTCACGCTCAAGTGCTCAACCTACACGTGCATGCACACACATACTCAGTCAGGGTGAGCTAGTGACCGTATAAACACTGAAATATATATATATTGAGCACAATGAGCGTATTATGACCGTATTTTTACAAATATACAGTGATAGATAGTGTATTTATCTTGTTTGAAATTAAGCCATATTAACCGGAGAGGAGGCAGTATGGACTAGCATTACTTTGTTGTGTCCCGTCAACTTGCCGAACAAGGATAAGGTTGCAGGGCGGGAGAAGCTTTTGCACGGTGGCTCGTAGGACAAGGAGAAACTTTTGACTAATGCAAGCTCTCCCTCGCTCAGGCGGTGGACGTGCAACAGTTAATTTAGTGTCAGATTGCCAGAAGCATACACTATACTACTACTAGTGCTATTATTGTTCGACTTCCCAAATAGGCGAACAGCCAAGCACAAAGTTTACTAGTACTACTACTATAGTCTATAAAGGTACATACTATACTAGTACTAGGAACCGGATGGAGGAGCGTCTGCACTCTTATTATAATTTTAAAATGCGATAAAGCAATCTTCAACACATTTGGTTCTCTTTGAGGGTTCTCTCATGTGATAATGGAAGTTGATTGCATGGAACACTCGCCACAATTCTCGCTTAATTCTGGCTCATATCCTGTTACAAATAGTAGCGCTCGGTAATATTTCCTCTTTTTTGTTATTCAGTATGTAAACAGGTCAGCAAACCTTGCGGCGCATCTTCGTGCGAACCATGCTTGCTGCACTTTGAATGTGGCCGAGAGCTGGCTTGATGAAACACCTCGCTTCCTACTTCTTTTTTTGCGGGGTACCTCGCTTCCTAATGACCAGTGTCTTAACTTATCGTCCTAAGAATGCTTATATATGAATAAAGCTCTCTCATTATCCGCAAAAAAGATTAAGCCATATTAACCGGAAAGGAGGGAGTATGGACTAGCACTACTTTTTGGTGTGTCCCGTCAACTCGCAGAACGAGGAGAAGCTTGCAGGACAAGGTGAAGCTCGCTTACGCCTTTTGACTAATGCAACCTACCCTCGGTGGACATGCATCAGTCCATTCGGTGTCAGATTGTCAGAGGCATACACTGTAGTACCCAACATGTAGAGTACAATCATTGTTCGACTTCACGAAGAGGCGAAGAGCCAAGCGCAGTAGTACAAGTAGTAGTACTACTAGAACCGCAGTAGTACACATTTATTCCGGAGAAGGGCAGAAAACGGCAGCCCAACATGTAATGAATGATATCGATCAACCAACCATGCTCGAACATATCTTGGCCTCCGTGCGAGCCCGTCTGTGTGTTCTCGCTCCTCGTCTCTCTCAAGGAACGGCGGGTTGGCTCTTTGCCGTCAATTGAGATCAGTTTGCTCACACTCTTGTCCCACATGTCAGTGATATGACAAGAGGACGTGTGTTGACCGACTGGCCATATGCGTACTTGGTTTTGCACCTTCATACTACTCCTCCCTCCGTCACAGTTTACAGGGCGTGCTTCATTATGATGCATTCCTCTCAATGCATTTCCACCACAGAGAGACTTTAGACGCGTTTGGTTTAATGCTCAATTAATTAGGGCATGGTAACCGCAATCAAGTCCACAATTTTCTCTCCATGTAATGTACTACTACGAAGTGGAGTAAGTGCATGCATGTGTGTACCCGGGGTGGAAGCACTACATGCATGTGTGTACGCATTATTCCCTCTAGTAATAGACATCGTGCTATAACTACCAATGCTATTTTTCAGGCCGATCGCTAGTCGCCTTGGTCCCACAGATTTTTTTTCTTTTTTCTGAAGTGCGATGTATAAACAGTGACGGATGGAGTAGTATGAGCGGATTCAAAGAAGAGCGTATTGATGGTTTCTTCTTCAAAGCAACTTACAGTGGGAAAGGTGGGGCTTATGATTTGACTGCTCATTACTCACTATTAATGCGGCGCAACGAACGGGCTGAGTCTCCCATGCGGTTGTGCACTACCCCCTCGGTTCTTAAATATACTCCGGAGTATTTGTCTTTCTAGAGATTTCAATGAGTGACTACTCAAATATTTGTCTTTTTAGAGATTTCAAATGGACTGGCACATACAGATGTATATAGACATATTTTAGAGTGTATATTCACTCATTTTGCTCCATATGTAGTCACTTGTTGAAATCTCTAGAAAGACGTACAGAATATTTAGGAACGGAGGGAGTACACATATGAAGCAAAATGAGTGAATCTACACTCTAAAATATGCCCGTTTGAAATTTGTAAAAAGACAAATATTTAGGAACGAAGGAGTATAATTTTGTGCATGGCACATGGACCCGGATGATGAAGAGGCTTCTGGCAATGCTATCAAGCTTCCATCATTTGTTTACATAATTGACGTACTATACAAATAATTTTCCAGCAACATGAAATTGTACAATGGTGTGAGCTTTCAGCTTTCGTTTCGTGTGTCTTGCCATCGATGCTCTTTCGGAAACAATAAAAAACTAACTTCCTTGCTAATGCATGTCAATTATTAGCAGATCAGAGCTAATAATTACATCACAACTGAAGACAGAGTTGTGAGAAGGTGTTAAATTAAAATTGATCCATGCTTTCATTGGCAGCAACGTCCCCCCAACTCTTTCTAAATCAACAAGGCATGTTGGGAAAAAAAGTAGCTGTCTGGAGCATGCAACATTCCGATCATTTTGTGCAGCTCCACTAAAATAGAGCTGAGCGTCCCTGTTCCAAAGATATTAAGTGTGATTATGATAATAGAGGACTGCTGATGGAACAATAAACACGCAAATAGAAGCCGGTCACCTTTGCAGTCTCTCTTAAGACTAACTAGTTGGAGAAGATTAGGCTCGGAGTTGGATGAGGAGGATAGAGCAAAACCAATCTCCCTTTGTGCAGTCACACTAAAATGTAGAGACATTGCCCGTGAGACATTTTAGTACAACCGCACAAAACACTCTTAAGAAAAAAGTGATTTGTGCAGTTCACCAAAAGGTCGCAATAGCAACAAGGTGAAATGGATAGCCCTGCTTGCAAAAAAGAGGTAGAAAGGAAACAATTACTGGCCAATAATAGTTGATGACACATGTGACGACAAAAAATAAGCATATTCCTTGTCCTAAGGGAAGATAACAACACGGTTGTGTTTGTCTAAAATGGTGTGAGGACGAGAATGCAATACGGAAAGTACGCCGGACGAGCTACGTTTTGGGCAAAGAACTATGGAAGATCCACATGCAGCAATGTGGGAAGACGGGCAGTGGAGGAAGGCCGGAGGGGATACCTGGAGGTCATCAGGATGTAACTAGGTGAGCGGTGGCGGGCGGAATCTGCGAGCAGGTGGCATAGGCCCTGCCGCGCCGTATCTTGGTCAGAGAGAACGGCGTGTACCGCAGATCGGGACATGCTGCCTTGGCACCGTCGAACGGAGAAACGATGCACTTCCTCCCTTTCCCCCGGCAGACGGGATGCAGCCGGATCAGTGACGAACGGTGAGAGAGAGAGAGGCCACCGCACTCCCTTTCCCTGGCGGACGGGATGCGGCCGGATCAGTGACCAAGGGTGAGAGAGAGAGGCACCGCAGCCTTGTGTGAGATACTCTGAAGAGCGACAAACCAGGAAGGCATGCTCTATTGTATATAGTGAGCGTACTACCTTTTTCTCCATAAAAATCGTTTTATATTTTGTGTACGTGCCATTGAGCGCTATAATGTTATTTAAAAATAATGCGGCAACGTGTCAAGTCGAACTTTGTTTTCGTGCACGCGTGGTACACGACCTCCCTAGGTAAACAACCGCTACTGGCGTTCAAATTAGCATGTGGGCTGCCATTTCATAAAGAAATGAGCTCCACCGTGTACCCGCGCGGGTGTGGCTTGGCATGAAGCGTGAGTACGTTCACGGTGCACCTATTCTCTTCCTGTATACATACACCACCTACGTGGGGTTGTGTGAGAGAGATACAAACCTAGAGAG
>NC_041386.1:173153771-173270210 GCF_002162155.2 Triticum dicoccoides | reverse complement strand
AATTTAACATATGCAATGTGTGTGAAATAGAGTCCGGGATATAACATATATATAGAGGGGGCGATCCACGAGAAGAGAGTGGAGGTATCATCGGCTTGAGGTGTCCATATGGAAGGGAGGGATGATGTGTGTGTGTGTGTGCGCGCGATCGATAAAGAGTGCCATCGAATTTGTGTGTGCCCACGTCAAAGATATAGAGTGGCTAGCCTACTGGAATGTGAGATGGGACATGTGTAGTTTGTCTTTGTGGCATGGATACCTACCTGCAGCGCTCGACTATCGGTGTGTGGTGGGGGAAGAGGGAGGCCCACTTAACTATAGAGGTACAATGGCTGGTATATGTGTGGAGGAGGAGAGAGGCCTACCTCATGTATTAAGGAGATCGATCTGCCTCATGTATTAAGGGAGATCGATCGACATCCATGCATATGTGCAGGAGAGGAATAAGGTTGGGAGAGAGACAGAGCTAGAGTGTTGGAGGGGGTGGTAGTGGAGTTGCTTCTAACAAATGGTGGGATAGGCTTGCTAGACAAACGGAGGGCACGCCCACAATATCAATAAGAGAGGAGATGGTTGCTTGTTGTCTATGCACGTGCGTGTGAGAGACGGGTCAGGAGGCATGCACGAATGATGAGGGGGGACGATGTGGATGTGGTAAACAGACGTAACTACATAGGAAGATCAATCGCCCTTTGTTAGAGAAAGGAGAGACATAACTTGTGAGGTACGTCGATCGATGGGGGGGTAGTTAAAGTCGATTTGGGTATATGTTGGGAGATTGATCGGTATACATGCATGTGTGTGTTAGAAGCAAATGAGGCACGAGGAGAAGGATAGAGAGAGGGATGCATGTAGGAGGTGGTACGAGAGGCATACTATATCGAGGGGGGAGGAGTGTGCGAGTACGAGAACGATGAAAAGAGTGGTGGGAGTGAGGCATGGACGGTGACAAGAGAAGAGGGGAAGCTTGTGTTTGTGCTAGGCACACCTGGCTAGAGAGGCATATCGATCGATGTGTGTCGTAAAGAAGGAGCTGGGAGGCCTACACACACCATGGGTGAACGACCTAAAGTGAAAAGACGAATTTGCGCGATGGAGCTAGAGAATGCTGAGGGAGGGTGAGAGGGATGCGGGCGTGTGCATGCACAAGAGAAAGTTAGCGCTAGTTACAAACATAAGAGGGTTGTGTGGGTGTAAAAGACGAATAGAGATCATATATACTTCATTATAAAAAGTGAATTTGGATATTTGAAGAATTTATCATAGTGTTTCAAACCAACGCATGTGTGAATATATATAACGGTGATACACATGGTGTGGTTATGAACATGTTATACTACATTTAATATATTTTATCTCTACTCTTATAAAAAACGGATTTGTTGATGATGGTGTGCCTGCCATCCTGCATTATAGGCCGTCCGATTTATATCTGGCGGATAGCAAGGAAACTATGATGGTTGAAGTTGGCAACAATCATGATTGTAGATTCTTATTGAAATAGAGAAACGAATTCAAATTTAGTTCAAATTGCAGCGGTAGTATAGACATTTGAAATGCACTAAAATGTTGGTATGAGTAGGTTACATGCATTATACAGCAAGCGAAAAAATTTAATCGGACATAACATGGATTCATACTCCCTCCTTCCATCTATATAGGGCGTAATGAGATTTTTAAGACCGCCTTTAACTATTGACAAGATTAATAGTACATGACATGCACAATGTGAAAAATATATCATTGAAAGAATCTTTCACAGACGAATTTAACGGTGTGCTTTGTGTAAGTTGCATGTCATATATCATTGCTCTAATATGTGGTCAAAGTTAGCATCGAAAACGCATTAGGCCCTATATAGCTAGAAGGAGGGAGTAGCTTTGAATAGAATTTGTATAGTAAACGGGGCAAGACTCTCTCTTTGTGTGGTGTGAATAGTTTTATTATTTTCGTTTTCTTTTTGGTTGAGGGAAGTGCGAATTGATTTGGTACGTACAAGTACAATATTACTACACGTTAGGCTTGTCCCTAAAATTCAACCCGCGTCTTGTTATATCCCGAAAATTCAGATATCGTGCTCCCAAAACTGGCGCCTTCACAACACGCGCCTTGCTATCCTGAAATTACAACGCGCGCGAAAACTCCCTCCAGCTGCCAAATCCCGACATGCAAAATCCCCCTTCTAACCCTGAGCCGAAAGGGCCGCTAGTTCAAATCGGTGGGGGGTACTTTTGTAACACACCCTACATTTTGGACAAGCGCATCCCTAAGTCATGCTTCACCCCCTCCCATCGCCCCCTTTTCGCCATTCAAAATCCCAGGCCGCCATAACCTCTCCGCTCCAGCCGCGAAACCCCACCCTCCTCTGTCCGCCACGTCACGGCTGCCCAGCCGGAGCCTCTTCCCCGACGACGTCGTCCACCGCAACAGCTCGATGTCCCTCGTCCACCTCCCCGGATGAGGATCCGTCGTACATCTTGCCGTCCCGCCGGCTCAGCCACCCCGTCCTCCACCTCCAAGGAGCTGCTCCGATGATCGCCTCGTCTATCTCGGCTGCTCCATCCCCATAGCGCCACCTTAACCTGCTCCACCGGAACCACAACATCCTCACTGACTCCTCGGACGAAGCCGAGGCCTACTCGGCACCACCAAAGAGGTTGTACACTCATCTCATTGCACCTTCTCCTTAACTCGACCTCCCGGCGCTGACGGTGCTCCATCCCGCACCCCCATCGAGCGACTACCTTGAAGCTGGCGCCGCGGGCGACATCTCCACGGCGGCTCTCCCCCAATGCGAGGCCCTTCGCCGGCGGCGTCCATACCAGCCGGATCTGCTGATGCTGCTTCGGCTCTCGCTCGCTCGCTCGCGCTGCTGCTGCTGCTCCGGCTCTCGCTCGCTCGCTCACGCTGCTGCTGCTCCGGCTCTCGCTCGATCGCTCGCTCGCTGACTCGCTCGCCCAGCTGCTGCTGCTGCTGCTCTCCCCCTCGCTCGTGCTGCTGCTCTGCTCCGATTAAGCCACACTTCAGTCGACTGAATCGACTTTTGGGTTAGTCGATTTTCATGGGTTGGGGGAGGGCTCTCAGAGTTAAGGAAGAACCATCCGCAGTGGGGACGGGGGCTCGCCGGACAGGTACCCCACTATCTATCTTAGGGTTCAGGGTGGGGGCGGGGGCCTAGAGGGCTGGCCGGGGCGGTGGTGGCGAGTTGTTTCGGGGCGGCGAGGCGGCGCTGGCGGCTCAGGGGGGGTGCAGGGTGAAGATGAACTGCAGGCCCTCCCTAAACTACATGTCAAGTGCCTCTCTGCTACCATTGCGTTCAGTTTCGACAGTAGCATTCAGATTCCACAGTAAATATCAGTTTCGACAGTTAAGTTCAGAGTCAACAATTTTTGCCTCATCTGTTGTAGTCAGGTGGTTTTTGGTGATGTTAATTTTACATCCATTTTACATCATCTATTGGAGATGCTATTAGAATCCCACTTGAGATTAACAATGTCTGTCTTGTGCTGCTTCAGCCTTGACGTCTTACTGCTCACCGGAGCTGCTCCAACGACAGAACGATCCATCACAACAGAGTAGTGCCCTGGACGCCGTCTACAGATTCCTCATATCTTCCTCCACACCTCCGACAGCCACCTCTGCCTCAACTGCTTCAGCGACCAACCCAATGATGCTGAGGTCGACACAGCTACGACAAAGAGGTTGTACACTTGTTGCATCACTTATTACTATACATTCACGTCGATCCATTAGGGCTATTTTGGTTCAACGGAAAAATGTCGATCCACTGGTTGTTACCATCACTCTAAATTTATGCATGCTCTCCTTACATAATCTCACCATATTTTTTCATATGCATGTCAGATATTGTACACAGTCATGCTGAACATGTAGAGAAAAAGAGAAGAGTTTTGCGCGGCAATACAATGTCATGCAGACATCGCTCCATGGTGGGTTCAATGGCAAACCCTCCCCAGCCCTCCCCAGATTCTAATCCAGAGGAAGATATCTGTTCTGAGGCGGATTCAAACGCCGCTGACCACTCCTATTTACCCCCCAAGGTGTTTGCTCTACCTTGGCATGATGATGTTAGTCATATCATGCATATGTTGCCTTGCAGTGCCTACTTTTTGCATCATCTATGTCATCTGCTTACTTTAGACATGTTCTGTAATGCCACCTGTTTAGTTTCTATATCATATATGGGAATTATGTAGTCTCATGTCTTTTAGCCAGCCATAATATATGTGAAATGTGCAATGCCATCCTGTTTAACAAAGCATCATATATTTGAATGATATATTGCCCATCCTTTTCTTCATTACATTGCCATTTGTCGACAATGTTTGTACATTAAACTACTCTTCCTGTGAATCAACCATTTGGGTGGGAGATGGAAAAATCAGGAGTGAAAACAAGGCCTTCACAGCATACAGTGCTACCTGTCGAACCAGATCTCTTGTTCGGTCTCGATAGCTCCTCGGAGATGGATTCAGAGACAGATGAGCGGTCATATTCCCCCACTAAGGTGTATGCTCTAACATGGCACAGTTATACTGCTCATATCATGCATACGGTGTCTTGCATTGCATAGTTTAGACATCATATACACAATACTCAACACCATGTTCTTAGTTCAGACATCATATCAAATGCCCTCTGTTTAGCATATAAATCATGTATGTGAATTAAATGGTGCGATCCTGATTACTTATATAACATGTAGGTGAATTATGTCATGCGATCATGTTTAGTTATGCATCATATCTTTGAATTATGTTATGCTATGCTATCCAGTTTAGATAGACATCATATATGTGAAATTATGTCATGCTATCCGTTTTAGTTAAACAATATACATGTCAACTATTTCATGCCCTCTTTTTCCACACTATCTATTGCATCTGTCTCTCATACAATGTCTGTACATTCAACTATGTTTCCTGTTTATCAGCCATTTGAATTGGAGCGGGTGATGCCAGTATCTAGCGGACTAAAAACACGGTCTTCAAATAAAACAGTGCTACCTCTTGGTGGAGATAGCACCCCGGTTGTACATGCATAAGAACCAGACCTACCACACATAACCCAAACTCTCGCAGATTGTACCCCTACGGCGATGGACAAAGAACCAGCTTCACCCAATCTAACCCCAACCCCATCCGATAGTAACCCAGTTCCTGTTGACACAGCACCATCTCCACCACAGAGCTCCCAAACAAGAGCAGTTAGTAAGGCAGCTCCAGTGCCCAAAGGGCCAGTACTATCACGGCGAACCTCAACTCCACCAGTTAGTACGCCTATTCCTGTGGAGGAAGCACAACCAGCTAGTCGTAGTTTAGCATCTATCACATTAGATGTTGTTAAATCATATGTGCGTATCTTCCCATCTTGGAAATATTATACTGAAGATGAAGGAAAATGCCAGTTGCAGGTGTTTGTCCAGGAGTTATGTGTAAGTAATGTTATTCATGGCAATTACTTTGCTTCGTACCATACATCCTACCTCCATGATGGTTATAATACAGTAAATTTTCCCATTTTTCTCTATAGAGAAGGACCGATTTGGAAACTCAGGATGAGGTAACCTGTGCTAATACCTCTGCTATCTTCAAGAATGCTTGGTGGCAGTATCGGAATTACCTGAAGAAAACGTACTTCACCGGCAAAGAAACTCATCAAATTCCCTTACGTTCTCCTGAGCACATTTACTGGACGATGACTGGGAACGCCTTGTTCTGTACTGGTCCCGAACCAAGAATGTGGTAAGGTCTATGAGCTCATTTTCTATTTTTAAGTATTATATTCTTGCGTCTTACAATACTCTGTTCATGTAGAACAAGTGCCTAAACCCGAAGAACAACTGTTCTAATTTAAGATTCCATTGCTATCATACTTCAAAAAAGCGCTACCCGTTAATTGTGTGTTTTGCCACCGCCTTGCGCTTTACTGACCAAAGCGCATGCTTATGCGCAGTTATGCACAGATTATGCGTAGTTATGCGCAATGCGTTTTGCCAACGCCTAGAGCCTAGGCATGCTTAGGCGCGCCTTTTTTAACTATGATTGCTTTGCTCTTGTATCACTGTATTTACTCATACAAACTTATTTTTAAATTGAAGGATCCAATCAAAACTCCAATGGCACAGCAGGTATGTTCACACATGTTTCTTTAATAGGTTTGCTATTATCAATAGCTCTGTTGATTTCAATTTCAATTGTGTATACAGTTGACTTTCATATCATGTGCATTACTAGCATCACAACAGAGCCAATAGTGTTGTTGTACATGTAGACCCGTGGTGCCCATCTGAAATCTTGTTGTGCCGTGTAGTTTCCCACACTTTGTATTCTTTCACTGCTGCTTTGTCTTGAACTGATATGATTTGAACCGTGTCTCTATTTTGATTTGGCAAGACAATGCAGTGACCATATGACATAGATATATGTTTGTTTGATGCTTTTATTATGTACTAGTACTTGGCAATAGAAGACTTGGTAGTTTAATCCTGTCCACCTTACTAATGAAATGGTTCACCGAAATGAGTTTCATATACTAGTACATGCTAAACTTGTTATGTGTCTGCTTGTTTCTTCTTTTATAATGCTGACAGAATATTGGGGAAGAGTGCCTTATTAAGCAATGGTAAAGGAAGTAATCCAGATAAGGTTCAGGATAGTGACACATCCTTGTTGGTCTCCACCAAAGCTAATAAAACAGCTAAGGAAGACTATCTTGAAGACAACGAGACAACCCCAAAGTCCTGCCTTGGTTTAGTGTTTGAGTTACTGGCCACTACCGCTTGCAGAAGCTATTCAAACTCACTGTCTGAATCAGTTCGGTTTCTTGAGTCTCAACTACAAGCTGAAAGACATCGATCAGTTGTGCTGCGACAAGAAGCAGAAGGATTGCTGAAGTCCCTGGAGCATTCAGATGCATACTTTCTGGTGCAACAGCAAGGGTTGGAGGATTTTAGCGCCAAACAGGACAAAGCTAATCAGCTTGCTAAGCTTATTGCTATCATGGTGGATACCAAGGATAACATTTCTTGAGCTCTTCTAAAGTTGTTTTAGTTATGCTCTTGTTTTGCTGTCGCGTTTATTTGCACTGGTGGCCAATTTTGACGGCCAATGTATGTAATGTGCTGCTCTGTTCCCTATATTTGCACTGGTGGCGAACTTTGATGCCCAGTGGATGTAATATGTGTAATAGCGGTAATAGGCTAGCGTTAATTGCTTGCTTATTTATTTCCTTATTGTCTTGTTTAGTTGTTTGCTTGTAGTCACTACAGTTCTTTTTCTGTTTTTTCTAGTGGCCACAATAGCCTATTTTCGGTAACTAGGCCAAAATAATCATGGAAACACACAGACAATTGTAACCATGGGCCTCCTGTAGGCCGTATGATCCATGGGCCTTCGTCCGACCGTAGGATCCATCGGCCTTCTATACGGGCCTTAGGGTCCATGGGCCTTCTACGGGTCGTAGGGTCCATGAGCCTTCTACGGGTCGTACGATCCATGGGCCTTCTACGGGCCGTACTATCCATGGGCCTCATACGGGCTGTAGGATCCATGGGCCTTCTACGGGGCGTATCATCATTTCGCGAATCATGGGTCGTACTATTCGTGGACCATAACGGGTCGTTAATAGGCCCTATTGGATAACTCTATGAAAACAGCCCAACAGGTTTTTTGACATGAAAACGGCCCAACGTCGCAAGTGGGTCGACTGTAACGACGGGTGAATTTGGCCCACAAGTAGAAAATGACAGTAACGGGCCGTATGTAACCGAATGCTGCAAAAGAGCCCAAGAATCAATGGGCCCTAAGAAGGCCGAAAGATAACTTGGGCTGGAAATGTCCCAATGGAATAACGGGCCGTTACTGGGTATAAAATGATACACTGTTCATTACGGGTCAGTTTCACCACGGGCCGTTAATGGGCCAAGAGTTACAAAGGTCCTCATATGGGCCGAAAGAAGTCATGGGCCACACATGGGCCAGAAGTTAAAACGGGCTGAATCATATTAGACGGCCCAGATGAAGCTACTGAGCCTAATTCGGATAGGGCGTAACGGGCCCTGGGTTAGCGGGCTGTAAATGGGCTATATGCGAACAGGCCGTTAATAGGCTTTCCGTGGGCCGGCCCGCCACCTTTTGACCAAGTCAAATGGGCCGGCCTTTTCACAGGAATGGGCCTCTATTGGGTTGTGCCACGTGTCACCGTATCATAGGCGCCTTCGATCCAATGAGCGGATGACATCTGTCCCAACAGTGAGCCGACACGTGTTTCCTCCAGCCAATGATGATTTTACACGTGGAAAATCCCCATTGGTCGGGGCTCTTAACGGGTTATCGGATCCAAAACCCGACCCGATAGCTTAACGGTGTTCCGTTACGGTGGATGCCACGTGTCGGTCACCCTTGACGAAAGCACTTCTGTGACGCGCGATTTATCGTCATGGAAGTGGACACTTCCGTGATGATAATTTTGGCAATGTCATGGAACACTTCTACGACAACACAGGTATGACTATCTTGATCTGTCATAAATTTGTCATGGTTGTACATTCATGACAGAAAACGCGACCTACTATGACAAACACGTATCATCACGGAAGTGTATTTTTTTGTAGTGTTAGCCCAGCCAGTGTCTGACCTCTGCTCCCCTTCCCCTCGTAAGTTTGCTCAATGCACCCCAACGGGCCCGCCTGTCATTCCCTCTAACCTCACCTTTTCTTCCACCTCGCGTGGTTTTTCATCTCCCACAGTAAAACAGAGCACCACGCCGCACATGGCCACCGTGGACGCCCGAGCTCCACGTACGCCCTTCCCCCCCTCCTATTTAACCATCGCTGCGATCCCTTAGGGTTTCCTCGTTCCTCCTCCTTCCCTCCTCCGCGTCGCCAGTAGGTAAGCAGGCACCCACATGCTGCTTCCTCCTCCGCCGACGCCATGCCCAGGATGGGCCGAAGCTCGTCTCTAGCGTAGCTCTGCTCGGCGGTACCTCTCCGTCCTCGCGACGCCTCCACGAACCTGTTCCCGCTGCGATCCAAGGCTAGAGACGCCAAGTTCATCACCGTCTTCCTCCTCTGCTTCCTTTTCCGTCACGGGCAGAAATTTCGCCAAGTTCAGAGCTCCCTCCCATCGTCTCCGGCGCATCTCCCTCGACCTCGCAGTGCACTATGGTGAGCTGGGTAACGCCCATTCCTCTCTATTTCTTCCTCTGGATGTTTGAACACCCGTAGGTCTTGCCTAATCCATGCCATGGCCATGCACGCGAGCACCTACACTCAGCGCCTCCACAGCATGCACACGCACACACCCAAAACCCGAGCCCCTCATGCTCCACCGCACCACGCGCACACTCACCGCCGCATCCGGCAGCTTTGCCGATTGCCTCGCGTCGCCGTCGCCTGAGTTGAGCCATGCTCGTGCTCGAGCAGGTCCTGCTGCCGCTTGCCCTGCTTCTCGTCGCTGCTATTGCCTCACGCGCACGCCAGCATCCCCATGTACACCCCCCCCCCACCGGCGCTCCTCTGCTCCAATGGTCTCCGTCGTCACTTTGGTCACCGACGAGGTTGCTCTGCTCCCTCTGCACGTGCACGCACGTGCAAGCTACCGTAGCTCCACGCGCTCATGCCCGTCATGCATAATTACACACGTCCCACCACGGACACCGCAAGCCTTTTCCGCACTCCCGCCAGCGCATGATGGTCGCAGCAGTCGCCGCTGCTTGTTCTTGTCGCCGGCGAGGGATAGTCATCTGCCATGTAGAAGAAAGGCTCGTCCTCCTTCCATTTGTCTAAGTCTGAATCCCTATTTGTACAGCAGTTCTACAGCTGCGCAGTAGCTAGCGCACCACGAATATGTCCGGGGGATCTTTGGTTCAAATCCCAGGCGCCCCTATAATCCTTTTGGTTTTGCTATTTGTTCGGATTGTTCAGTTCAGAACAGTCCCAGAGGACGTGCCATCTAGTTCTGAACCCATCCTACATCACACTTCCGTCCTAGCTCAACTGGTTCACCTCGGTGTCAAACCTGCAGGAGATCCTGGGTCCGAAACCCACTCCCCTCTCATTTCATTTTTTTTCTTTTGCCCGCACACACCCACAGCCACTCATGCCTCATTCGCTTCTGGGCCGCTGCACTGTGCTGCAATCTGGCCCATGCATATTTTTTCCCGCTCTGTGTATTTTAGCATTTTCCAATGCATTCTTATTTATAGTAATGCCATCATTTTGATTTGTGAATAACTAAATATCCACACATCCAAATAGTACATGTCATATATGTAAAATGCTTAGAATTTAGTCTAGTTTCATAATTTTCAACTTTAATCCATGTTCAAAATGTTTAAAATGTTGTTTGTGTTTATTTTGCATAATGCCATGCGAAAATGATTTATTTCATAACTTAATAATCGTAGCTCCAAATTTAATAAACTTTATATGTAAATGGGGTAGAAAAATGCCTAGTTTAACATGGTGGCTTTACTTTGCATGTTTAATAACTCTAAAACTGTGTATAGGGAAGAATAGTACCAACTCTAATTTTTGCATATGAGGATTCTCCAGAATTGTTGTTTGTTGTTCCGGCCTCATTTAAACTTGCCTAGATAGGTAGTTTTGTTATGCTTCACCCTCTTGCCATGTTTAACAACATTTAATATTGTTGGGTACATAACCGGGAGTGAACTAAATAATCGAATGTGGTGTTTCGTCAATATGCAACTCGTTGCATATTGAGCTCCACTTAATTTGTAGTATGGTTTGTTGCATTTTGCCATGCCTTTTAAACCGGACATGCATCATCCTTGGTTGTGCATCATGCCATGTTTATGCTTGCGTGTTTACCATGTTGCTTGCTTCTTTCCGGTTTGCTTCTCTCATTAGCTTCAGTTCCGATCCGGAGTTGTGAGGTCTTGTTCGACTACGTCCGTTTGTCTTCTTCATGGACTCGTTCTTCTTCCTTGCGAGATCTCAGGCAAGATGACCATACCTTCGAAATCACTTCTATCTTTGCTTGCTAGTTGCTCGCTCTATTGCTATGCCGCGATACCTACCACTTGCTTTATCGTGCCTCCCATATTGCCATGTTAAGCCTCGAACCCACCTTTCCTAGCAAACCGTTGTTTGGCTATGTTACCGCTTTTGCTCAGCCCCTCTTATAGCGTTGCTAGTTGCAGGTGAAGATGAAGTTTGTTCCATGTTGGAACATGGATATGTTGGGATACACAATATCTCTTATTTAATTAATGCACCTATATACTTGGTAAAGGGTGGAAGCCTCGGCCTTATGCCTGGTGTTTTGTTCCACTCTTGCTGCCCTAGTTTCCGTCATACCGGTGTTATGTTCCTTGATGTTGCATTCCTTATGCGGTTGGGTTATAATGGGAACCCCTTGATAGTTCGCTTTGAATAAAACTCCTCCAACAAAGCCCAACCTTGGTTTTACCATTTGCCACCTAAGCCTTTTTCCCTCGGGTTTCCGGAGCCCGATGGTCATCTTTATTTTAAACCCCCCGGGCCAGTGCTCCTCTAAGTGTTGGTCCAAACTAGAGGCCTTGCAGCGCCACCTCGGGGAAACTTGAGGGTTGGTTTTAGTTGTACGGATTGCTTATCCAGTGTGCCCTGAGAACGAGATATGTGCAGGTCCTATCGGGATTTGTTGGCACATTCGGGTGGCTTTGCTAGTCTTGTTTTACCATTGTCAAAATGTCTTGTAACTAGGATTCCGAGTCTAATCGGGTCTTCCTAGGAGAAGGAATATCCTTCGTTGACCGTGAGAGATTGTGATGGGCTAAGTTGGGACACCCCTGCAGAGTTTTGAACTTTTGAAAGCCGTGCCCGCAGTTATGGGCAGATGGGAATTTGTTAATGTCCGGTTGTAGAGAACTTGACACTTGACTTAATTAAAATGCATCAACCGCGTGTGTAGCCGTGATGGTCTCTTCTCGGCAGAGTCCGAGAAGTGAACACGGTTCTTGTGTTATGCTTGAACGTAAGTAGTTTTAGGATCACTTCTTGATCACTTCTAGTTCACGACCGTTGCATTTCTTCTCTTCTCGCTCTTATTTGCGTAAGTTAGCCACCATATATGCTAGTGCTTGCTACAGCTCCACCTCACTACCCTTTCCTACCCATAAGCTTAAATAGTCTTGATCTCGCGGGTGTGAGATTACTGAGTCCTCGTGACTCACGGATACTTCCAAAACAGTTGCAGGTGCCGATGATACCCGTGCAGGTGACGCAACCAAGCTCAAGGAGGAGCTCGATGAAGATCGTGTTCGTTGTGTTGTTTCGTTTCCAGTTGATCAGTAGTGGAGCCCAGTCGGGGCGATCGGGGATCTAGCATTAGGGGTTGTCTTCTTTTATTTTGGTTCCATAGTCGGACCTTGATTGTATTCTGGATGATGTAATGCTATATTTATGTATTGTGTGAAGTGGCGATTGTAAGCCAACTCTTTATCTCTTTCTTATTCAGTACATGGGATGTGTAAAGATTACCCCTCTTGCGACATGCCTACTATGCGGCTATGCCTCTAAGTCATGCTCCGACACATGGGAGATATAGCCGCATCGTGGGTGTTACACATGTCCTCCCGTAGACAGGTATCCGACTCGGAGAGCTTGGGAATCCGAACATAGTTTGTCCTCAAAATAGATGAAGAATCGCTGCATCGCTCCTCCACCACCGCTATCTGATGGGTAACCGGCGGGAGTTAATCTCCCTTTCGTCGGGTTTAAGCCCGATCCGATCATAGTCCGTAGCGACTCTCAAGGCGGCGATGCGATCTAAGAGCTCGTGCAAAGAAGAGAGCTCCATTGGATCCATCTGCTCGGTGAATCCCGAGCCGACGTGGAGGCTGTTTTTGATGACCCAAGAAGTCATCGTCGGCGCGACGGCCGATGGGGCGGTCACGATGAAGCTGCCTAATTGGAGAGTTTGGCCTACAGCCAGGGCTCCCCCAGAGGTAACGTTGTCCCTGACAACAAGGCGAGCCATCAGGCCTTATCGTGATGGCACAGTGGAACTCTCAATGAAAGCACCAATGTCGGTGTCAAAACCGGCGGATCTCAGGTAGGGGGTCCCGAACTGTGCGTCAAAGGCGAATGGTAACAGGAGGCGGGGGACACAATGTTTACCCAGGTTCAGGCCCTCTCGATGGAGGTAATACCATACTTCCTTCTTGATTGATCTTGATGATATGAGTATTACAAGAGTTGATCTACCACGAGATCAGAGAGGCTAAACCCTAGAAGCTAGCCTATGGAATGATTGTTGTTGTCCTACAAACTAAAACCCTCTTGTTTATATAGACACCGGAGGGAGCTAGGGTCACACAGAGTCGGTTACACGAGAGGAGATCTACATATCCGAATCGCCAAGCTTGCCTTCCACGCAAGGAGAGTCCCATCCAGACATGGGACGAAGTCTTCAATCTTGTATCTTCATAGTCCAACAGTCCGGCCAAGGGATATAGTCCGGCTGTCCGAGGACCACCTAATCCAGGACTCCCTCAGTGGGGTCCTATTGGAAACTAAGGGATATTAAGGCCTCCTTTTAATAGAGTACCGGAACAAAGCATTAACACTTAGTGAATAGATGAACTCCTCAAACTACGGTCATCACCGGTAAGTATCTCGATTATTGTCACTTCGGGGTTAATGGATCATAACACATAATAGGTGACTATAGACTTGCAAGATAGGATTAAGAACTCACATATATTCATGAAAACATAATAGGTTCAGATATAAAATCATGGCACTCGGGCCCTAGTGACAAGCATTAAGCATAGCAAAGTCATAGCAACATCAATCTCAGAACATAATGGATACTAGGGATCAAACCCTAACAAAACTAACTCGATTACATGATAAATCTCATCCAACCCATCACCATCCAGCAAACCTACGATGGAATTACTCACGCACGGCGGTGAACATCATGAAATTGGTGATGGAGGAAGGTTTATGATGATGATGGCGACGGATTCCACACTCCAGAGCCCCGAACGAACTCCAGATCAGCCCTCCCAAGAGAGATTAGGGCTTGGCAGCGGCTCCATATCGTAAAATGTGATGAATCCTTCTCTCTGATATTTTTCTCACCGAACATGAATATATAGAGTTGGAGTTGAGGTCGGTGGAGCCTCAGGGGGCCCACGAGATAGGGGGCGCGCCCAGGGGGTAGGCGCGCCCCCACCCTCGTGGACAGGGTGTGGGCCCCCTGACGTTGATTCTTCCGCCAGTATTTTTTATATATTCCAAAAATATTCTCCGTGAAGTTTCAGGTCATTCCGAGAACTTTTGTTTCTGCACAAAAATAACACCATGGCATTTCTGCTGAAAACAACATCAGTCCGGGTTACTTCCATTCAAATCATGCAAGTTAGAGTCCAAAACAAGGTCAAAAGTGTTTGGAAAAGTAGATACGATGGAGACGTATCACATATACAATAGCACAATGTTATACATGAAAGTTAATTGCATGGTGCATCCAAAAATATTTATTCTGCATTGTAAATGTTTATAGTTTCTCCTAAAATATTAGTCACGGGAAAGAGAAACGAAGGGCATATCTCTCCTTGTCTCCACCAGACACCCCTCTTTCTACACCACTTTCACGTACGCACACAAACTATCTCTCGGCCCTCTAAAATTATGCATGCCCATGACACATTCACGCGTGACGGTCACTGTATTTCAAGCGAAAGCACTGTACGGTCACTCGACTTCAGAATATGCTCATTATGGTCCGTATACATTCTCGTGGTGTTCATACGATATCTAGCTCATGATACATCTCCGTATTTTGTTGATGACACTGACGGACATTGTATTTGATGCATGCTCCGTATTTTGTTGACGACACTTACGGTCATTGTATTTGAAGTGAAAGAACGATATGGTCACTGGACTTCAGAATAAGCTCATCACGGTCACCACATACATTTTGTGGTGCTAACCAACCTGTGGTTGGATGGTAAGGAGGAGAGTGGTTTCTCGAGCCCACCAGGGTTAAAGTCCTGGTGCTCGCATTTATCCTAGGTTAATTTCAGTATTTTCCGGCGATGTGCGTTCAGTGGGAGGAGACGTTCCACTCGACTACGAGGCACCTATGGTGACTTCGTGAAATCTCAAGATCATATGCTACCTCCCTCTCAAAGGTTCTCATAGGGGTAGGGTCTGCATGTGTGTGCTTATAGCGGTGAGTTCTTGCGCGTATATATGAGCGCTTGTGTCTGTACCGTGTTAAAAAAAATACATGCCATGATTATACGGTCACCGGCTCACCTGTACAACTCGTATTTTGATGACACAATCAATTAACCAGTCAAACACTCCACATGGCGCAACTAGTGTTGCACCATTGGGGCGCGTAACCATGGGGCCCACCTGTTAGCGCATATATGAAAGAAAGAAATGGTAGTTTGAGTCTGTATTGTGTTAATAAAATACATTTTAGGGTGATCATATGGTCACTGGCTCACCATGCAGCTCCATAACTTGTTGATGACACAATCAATTGACTAGTCAAACGGTCAACATTCAGCAGCGCACATTAGCATAGGGCCCACCCGTTAGTGCGTATATGAAGGATAGAAATGGTAATAAATTAGTGGTCGGTGGGGATTCGAAGTCGTGAGACCTCTGGTTGGCAGTCGCCGGCGATGGGGGGCGGTGATTGGGCGGTGGCGTGGGGATCGCTGGAGAAAAAGCTCAACACTGGGGGCCTAGAGGGATGGCCGGGGCGGTGGCGGACCGGCGGTTGGGAGTGGTTTCGAGGCGGGTGGGCCGGCTGTGGGCGGCGGTGGCCGGCGGTTCGGCCGGTGGCGGTTGGCGGCTTAGTGGGGTGGAGGTTGAAGATAAACTGCATGCCCTTGATTTCATATCCAACGGCTGGAAAATCTATTGGCCAGAGATGAAAAAGTCAGTCGACGGATGTGTAGCCTCACCCCGCACATACACATGCAGGCGTGCAACACTGACACGTACACATAATGAACACACGCACACATGCAGGCGTGCAACACTGACACGTACACATAATGAACACACGCACACATGCAGGCATGCAACAATGACACGTACACATGCACTCATAAACACACGCACGTACGCACACATGCATGCAACACTGAAACGTACACATGCACACATGCAACACTCGCACGCCTGGATTCACACATCACATGACGCAAGACACACGCTCAACCTATACGTGCATGCACCCTTTGGTAAGGGCATGGATTGTTACGGGTATTAATCAATCTTATCTATGATAAGCAGAACATTGATGTTTGCAGCGGTCTTTATGAATCACAATGTATCGAACGGGATATCAACGTATATATGAAAATTTTAAAATTCTCTTACATTATATAGGAGTCTTATCTACATAAAATAGATGATGTCACACTCAATGAACCATCATCGGTTTATGAAATACCCACTTCTGACTGCCCGGGCCCACCAAAAGTTCCTCTGCCGTGCGCTGCCTTTGTTGGGTCACTGACATGCACGCCATGTACCCAAAGAGCCTACACGTCAGTGGAAGAACGGCGCGGTGTCATACGTCACAGTCGAGGGCGCCACTCGTTGCACGCCCGGCTGAAGACGCCTCCTTGCCGCATTCAGACGCCTCCATGTAACCCATGTGGAAGCCGAGAAAGCCACTCTGGACACACGTCCGTTCATGACCGTGCCGGCATTAAACGCAATGCCGACCAAGCTCCTCCCGACCGTCGTCCATTAATCTCCTATTTAAACGAGGCCAAACACCGGACAAGAATTGCACACCTCCGCCGCTCCCCTATATCCTCCTTCATCATTTTGTCCACTCTTACAATGGCTTACGAAGAGTAGTTATCCCGCATCCAAGCCGGCTGGGTGGCCCGCCGAGCCCTCCGGATATGAGCTATGCAGCTCGCTGATCCACCTCCCTCCCCTCGCCCGACAGAGCCAGATGCCGCTCCAAACCGGTGCGCGGTTCAGCAACTCGCTGCTCCAAGCCAGCTCGATGAGGAGCGGCGCACGGGCGTTGTCGCAGCCGTCGAGGTCGTCGCCTCGTACCATGCCTCCCATGTCTACGACCGCGTCTCCCGTTTCTATGGCCGATACTTCCATGCCAGCGGCCGCGCCATGTAAGCAGAGACAGAAGCCGGGTGCGGGGAGAGCGACGAGTCGGTGGCCAGCGCCTCCGCGTCCGCCGCCATCATCAAGGAGAAGTAGAACACGGGAGGCCGCCGCCGCTTAGGTCCCATGAAGGCCACCACGGAGGCGATGCCAGCGTACACAACAGGTGTCTTGCTCGATCCTTTTGTTGCGAGGACCTTCGTCGACCCCGCATGGGCTCCATGGAAGTAGAGAAGCCCCCTTCCACCATCATCTTGGGCATCACCCAACCATATTAGTTGGGCAGTGGGGAAGCGAGCCGTCCTTTACGCTGAAGCATATACCTCTGGGGCTCTCGGCAGTTCGGTGATTGTGCTGCCGGACATGAGAACACAAATGGATCGGCAGGCGACCATTTAGGCCAGGTATTATATACATGTGCTCTCCAGAACTACCACCGCTTAGTTGATTTGAATGTAATGAAATTTGTCATGTTTGTATGAAAATCCGATATTTTATATGAATTCCGTCATTGTTTATATGAAATATCACCGTGTTTGCATGAATTTCGTATGGTTGGTTGAGTTGATGTGAGAATGTGTGCGGCTATGGTTGGATGGTGTAATTTGCGGGCCGCCGGTCGGTCTGCGGCCGGCTCGGGCAGCGTGGTGGGACAAAAAAAGCACAACTCGTGTGAGCTCGTCTCCAACGTGCATGCTGGAGGATGCATGAGCACCCGAGCCATTCCTCGTTCATCGGTGGCAAAGGCACTGGTGGACAAAAAGGTCGCCAATATTTTGGCTACCCCTGTCAAGATCCAAACAGCCCCTCCCAGCAGATTCAAATCCCTCATTCGCCGTGAAATTTTGCCATGTGTTGTTTTCATGGACTAGCAAGACGCCCATGCATTGTACGGAACATCAAGATGCATTTTTTTACAAAACATCTGTTGTGATTGACCCATGCAGGAGTAATCCCATGTGTAAAAACTAATTATATCTCAAGAATTTTATCAGAAAAATGGTATCTCGAGAATTTCATAAAAAAATGATATCTGGAGAAAGATAAGAGATAAGGTGAGGAGGAGTGGGGCGTGGTGGTGACTGGTGGTCGGACTGGGCGGAGGCATGGGGATGGATGGCGCATGTGACACCCCAAGACCGGAGCTTCAGATACCTTCCATGATTCCCGAGAATCGTCATGTGAATTGTTTTGCTTGTTGCATTCACCATTGCATATTTTTGCATTGCATCATGTCATCATGTATCATATCATTAATTTCTTTTGCAGCTCAACTAAATAAATTGCATGGATCTTCGGTCCATTTAAACTGAGGGAATTCACATGGTGATTCTCTTTATAACATATCCTCCTGATATTAGGGAGCTATAATAAATATTCCATTCTTTCGGAATTTACCATAACACACTTGCAAAATCCCAATGCCTTTGTTATCACAACTCTTGGCCTCTAACTTTGCTATATATCCTTTCTCCATTTTCCGGAGCTCCACCAAAAATCTGAACATTTTTGGACCTTCCTAACCCTCACTTCCTATTCAGACCATTTGAATTTAAATCAAATGAATTTGAATTTAAACTTTGAAAAATGCCCACTCCATTTTTTCTTGGATCATACACATTGTTGTGAGTCCAGGAATATAACCCCCATGCCCAAATTCCATCCCTAACCCTCTCTTTATATTTTTCTTCTTCTAAGCCTGCTGCCCAGCCGACCAGGCCTATGGCCTTTTCCTTCTCCACCAAAAGGCCCAAGGCCCAGCCGGCGTCCTGCTTAACCTAGCCCCGACCGATCCTCACCCTCTCCCTCTCGTCCTCCCACAGCGCCGCCACACACATGCACACACGCATCGCGCCAACGCTCCGCCTCCTGCCACCGGCAACCGACGCGAAGTCCGTCGTCGGCCGCCCTCTATCTTCTTCCTTCGTCTTCGCCTGCGCCTTGTGTGCCTCCTCCCGTCCCGAGCTGGAGCTTGCCTGAGCTTCTCCCATGGCAATGCCGCCAGGCCCCGGCCACCAGTGCGCCACGGCAAGCCCCCGCCGCCGTGTCCGGTCGCTGCCGGCGACCACGACCAGCGCAGCGCCTGTGCTGCCTGCCTCGACCTCCTCGCCCGGATCCTCGTTGCCAGGAGGCCGCCGCCCGCTCCTCCCTCGACCGCGCAAGTCCAGCGTTGACCAGCGCCATGCCCTGCCTCCTCTTCTCCGTGTTCTCCTCTACCGTCCCCGCCATGTTCCCGGAGCCACGATGCCCTGCTTGCGTCAAGCCGCTGCAGTTCCACCGCGAGGGCCCCCAGCAGCAGCTTCTGGACGTCCCCCGTGCCAAGTCCCGCGGTTGTCGACCCTGCATCGCGCCCCTGCCTGCTGCTTCGACTCCTTGCCCGAGCTCCGTTTTTCGTCATGTACATGGGGTAGCGGCTGAACGTCGCCATGGTTCTGTCCAACGCCGCAAGTCCGATGCCAGGAGCACCTCAAGTTCGACTACATGTAACAACAAGTACTACTACGGCCGGCGACGTCAGACCTTCAAGTACCCTTTGGATGTGCCAAGTTCCACAACGCCGCATAAGTTTCTTTTTGAACATTTTCGACTACAGCGTGAACGAGTACCCCGGCGACCCTCGAAGAGCTCGGATCCGTCAAGCTCCAGTACCTATGACATGTACCACTACCGTTGCCGATGACCCGGGTAGCAGATATGCCAAGTACCCCTTCGAGTTGACGAGACCGACAAGTTCGAAGACCCCAAGTACCTCTTCGAAACGATCGAGTACCACTACAATCGACCCTCGAAGACCCCGTGGACGTCAAGTTTCTCGTTGTGACCCCTAACACCTATGGAGTGTGTACAACTACGAAGCGAGAACGACTACTTCCACTACGAACGTCCCGAGAACGTCTACTTCCTCTACTTTGCACCGAACGAGAATTGTCCCGTTTGCACGCTTCGAAGGTATAACCCCGAGACGACCGTCCGAGAACGATTGCATATGTTGTATGAGATGCACCCTTTGTCTGCACCGTGTCCGTAGTGTCTCTAGCTTCCATGTCATCGACTCGTCGGGACTCGGAATCCGGGATCACCCCACCGTTCATCGCATGACACGCTCCCGTCACTCTTTCTTTTGCACCGGCATCTCAATCGAGTTACCGGAACCGGAATGTTGCTGTGGCACCATTTTCGTTGTCGTTGTCGTGGCACCCTTTTTTTCCACCACGGTGACAAATGCTTCATATCATGTTCATGTAACTTTTTCTTAAAATTGCATAAACTTGCACATGTCATCCACATCATAATAATAACATTTAAAATGTTTAAAATTGTTGTTGCATTAAATAGCTAATGCATATGAGGATTTTCCGGATTTGTTGTTGTTGTTTCCGGCCTCATTTAAACTTGCTTAAAGGTGTAGTTTTCTTATGCTTCACCTCTTGCCATGTTTAATAACATTTAAAGTTGTTGGGTACCTAAACGAGAGAGAACTAAATAATTGACGTGGTGTTTTGTCAATATGCAACGGAGTTGCATATTGAGCTCCACTTAATTTGTAGGATTGTTTGTGCACTTTGCCATGCCATGCCTCATTAAACTGGACATGCATCATACTTGTTTGCGCATCATGCCATGTTTATGTGATGGTTGTTTACCATGTTGTTTGCTTCTTTCCGGAGTTGGCTTCTTCGGGTTAGTTCTGATAACGTCACATTTGTGAGGATCCGTTCGACTACGTCTGTTTGTCTTCTTCATGGACTCGTTCTTCTTCCTTGCGGGATCTCAGGCAAGATGACCATACCTTCGAAATCAGTTCTATCTTTGCTTGCTAGTTGCTCGCTGAGGGAGTCCTGCATTAGGGGCTCTTCGGACAGCCGAACATATCCTTTGGCCGGATTGTTAGACTATGAAGATACAAGATTGAAGACTTTGTCTCGTGTCCGGATGGGACTCTACATAGCGTGGAAGGCAAGCTTAGGCAATACAGATATGTATATCTCCTCCTTTGTAACCGACCTTGTGTAACCCTAGCCCCCTCCGGTGTATATATAAACCGGAGGGTTTTAGTCCATAGGACAACATACAATCATACTGTAGGCTAGCTTCTAGGGTTTAGCCTCTCTGATATCGTGGTAGATCTACTCTTGTATTACCCATATCATCAATATTAATCAAGCAGGACGTAGGGTTTTACCTCCAGCAAGAGGGCCCGAACCTGGGTAAAACATCGTGTCCCCTGCCTCCTATTACCATCCGCCTTAGACGCACAGTTCGGGACCCCCTACCCGAGATCCGCCGGTTTTAACACCAACATTGGTGCTTTCATTGAGAGTTCCTCTGTGTCGTTGTCGTTAGGCTTGATGGCTCCTTCTATCATCGATAGCGATGCAGTCCAGGGTGAGACTTTTCTCCCCGGGCAGATCTTTGTGTTCGGCGGCTTCGCACTGCGGGCCAACTCGCTTGGCCATCTGGAGCAGATAGAAAGTTACGCCCCTGGCCACCAAGTCAGGTTTGGAAGCTTAAACTACACGACCGATATCCGCGGAGACTTGATCTTTGACGGATTCGAGCCTCTGCCTTGTGCGTCACGCGGTCACGATGAGTACGATTTAGCTCTACCATCAGACAGTGTTTAGGAGATCGCACCGGCAGCCGCTCCGACCCTCAATTCGGAGCCAGTTGCGCCGTCCAGGGATGGGTGGATGGACCCCGCCACGGAAGCCTTATCCTCATCGGCGATCGAGCCAAACATCGACCTTACCCTGCACGAGAGCCGTGTTGTCAAACTGCCGGATCCTTCTCCGGCCACGGACTCCGAACCGCCTATGCCCGTTCCTAGCGAATCCGATTGGGCGCTGATCATGGAGTTTACCTCCGCGGATATTTTTCAGCACTCGCCCTTTGGCGACATACTGAACTCATTAAGGCCTCTCTCCTTGTCAGGAGGATCCTGGCCGAACTATGTTCCGCAGGATTGGGATGCGAACGATGAAGAAATTGGCGGCCCACCCACCACCCACTTAGTAGCCACCGTCGATGACTTAACCGACATGCTCGACTTCGACTCCTAAGACATCGATGGTATGGACGACGATGCAGGAGACGAACAGGAACCACTGCCCATAGGGCACTGGACGCCCACTTCATCACATGACGTATACATGGCGGACACACCAAAAAAAGACGACGACAAGGAACGAAAGGACGCAACGAAGGGTTGTCCCCTCGAGAAGCAGTTAAAGTGGCGGCGTAAGCGCCGCTGCAAATCCCGCCTCGCCAGAAACAACGATCATATAGACCCAGTGTTAGAGCAGGGTGAACCATCGCCGGACCACGGCAAGATGGAGAATCAAACCGAACAACCCGACTCTGTCAAAGATAATAGTCCGGACGACATCACACCAGACAGACACCCGGAGCAACATAATGCCCGTCAAAGGCTTGTTGCCACCGCGAGGAGTCTAAAAAAGCAGAAGCAAAGGCTCAAGGCTGCGCAAGACACACTCCGAATCAGATGGAGTAAAGTGCTCAACACAGCTGCAAAGTACGGCGGTAATCACCCCACCAAGAGCTACTCGAAGTGGAAGTTGCTACCTGAATTCGATGAGGAGGCCTTAGATCCCCCGCAATCAAAAATTAAAACGGCCATCTGGCCGGATAGACGACCTCACGGCCAACACAGAGCGGCAAACAACACCGCACATAAGCCAATACGCGATCCACGTGCGGGCTCGCATCAAAAGGACGGCGCAACCAGATCCATCTATGGACCACGCAAGCGCGCTCCAGCATACGATGCAACACAACAAACATCCGAACAACGCGGTACACCTAGATACAGGGGTGCCGCACACCCCCTATGTTTCACCGATGAGGTGCTGGACCATGAATTTCCAGAGGGATTCAAACCCGTAAATATAGAGGCATACGACGGAACAACAAACCCTGGGGTCTGGATTGAGGACTATATCCTTCATATCCATATGGCTCGAGGAGATGATCTCCACGCCATTAAGTATTTACCCCTCAAACTCAAAGGGCCAGCTCGGCACTGGCTTAAAAGTCTCCCCGAAAGCTCCATTGGAAGTTGGGAAGAGCTTGAAGACGCTTTTCGGGCAAATTTTCAAGGGACTTATGTCCGATCTCCGGACGCGGACGATTTGAGTCATATAACTCAACAGCCCGGAGAGTCAGCCTGAAAGCTTTGGAACAGGTTTCTTACTAAAAAGAACCAAATAGTCGACTGTCCGGACGCCGAAGCCTTGGCAGCTTTTAAGCATAGCGTCCGCGACGAATGGCTTGCCAGACACCTCGGCCAAGAAAAGCCGAGAACAATGGCAGCATTAACAAGCCTCATGACCCGCTTTTGCGCGGGTGAGGACAACTGGCTAGCCAGATGCAGCACCAGCGACCCAAGTACATCCGAAGTTAGAGACGGAAATGGGAAATCACGACACAACAAAAATAATAAGCGCCGGAATAAAGAAGACATCCCGAAGTGTATGGCGGTAAATGCTGGATTCAGAAGCTCTCGGCCAGGTCAGCAAAAGCCGCCCTCTAAAGGCGCTAGAGACGAACTGTCCTGCCTAAACAAAATTCTGGACCAAATATGTCAGATCCATAGCACCCCCGATAAACCTGCAAATCATAACCACAGAGAATGTTGGGTCTTCAAGCAGTCCGGCAAGCTCAACACCGTACATAAGGGGGAGGATAGATCAAGCGAAGACGAGGATGAGCCTCTCAAGCAAGACACTGGGGAACAAAAGAAATTTCCACCATAAGTCAAAATAGTGAAGGTGTTACACGTGATCAAGGGGAGAAACAAAGCGGCACTCCCAGAGAAATATGCCCAAGGGCCTATCACCGCGGAGTCCTGCCACTGGTCGTCTCAACCGATCACTTTCGACCATCGGGATTACTCAGCAAGTATCCGATGTGCAGGATGGGCTGCCTTGGTATTAGACCCAATAATTGACGGATACCACTTCACACGAGTCCTGATGGACGGTGGCAGCAGTCTAAACCTGATATATCAGGACACAATCCGCAAAATGGGGATAGACCCAACGAAAATTTGCCACAGAAATACCACCTTTAAAGGAGTAACGCCAGGCCCAGGGGCTCATTGCATGGGCTCCCTGCTACTAGAGGTTATATTCGGCTTCCCCGATAACTTCCGTAGCGAAATTTTAACCTTCCACATTGCTCTGTTCCAAAGTGGCTATCAAGCACTACTTGGACGCGAAGCTTTCGCTCTCTTTAATGCAATACTGCATTATGCTTCCCTCACGCTTAAGATGCCCGGTCCACGTGGCATCGTTACAGTAAATGGAAATATCAAGCGATCCCTGCGCGCCGAAGAGAGTGCGGCTACCTCGGCAGCCGCACACTAAAACCATTGGGGATCGTAGCAGAAATTTAAAATTTTCTACGCATCACCAAGATCAATCTATGGAGTAATGTAACAACGAGGGGAAGGAGAGTGCATCTACATACCCTTGTAGATCGCTAAGCGGAAGCGTTCAAGTGAACCGGGTTGATGGAGTCGTACTCGTCGTGATCCAAATCACCGATGATCCTAGCGCCGAACGGACGACACCTCCGCGTTCAGCACACATACAGAACGGAGACGTCTCCTACACCTTGATCCAGCAAGGAGGAAGGAGAGGTTGAGGAAGAGAGTCCAACAGCAGCACGACGGCATGGTGCTAATGGAGTGGCAGTTCTCCGGCAGGGCTTCGCCAAGCTCACGCGGAGGAGGAGAGGTATTGGAGGGGAGGGGCTGCGCCAGGTTCAAGGGTGTGGCCGCCCTCCCACCCCTCCACTATGTATAGGTGGGAGAGAGGGCGCTGGCCCCCCTTAGATCCCATCTAGGGTTGGGGGCGGCGGCCAAGGGGGGGAGGAGTGCCTCTCAAGTCAAGTGGAGGCCCTCCCCCTTAGGGTTTCCCCTCTCCCATGCGCATGGGCCTTGGGGGGGGCTGGTGCCCTTGGCCCATTAAGGTTAGGGCGCCCCCCTACAGCCTGTGCTGCTATATTGGACGTGGTGGAACATTTTCCGGACCTCCGGACCCCTCTGGAATCCTCCAGAACCTTCCGGAAGCTTCCCGGTACAATACCGGAAAAAACCGAACTTTCCCCGGAACCCGAACAACAACTTTCCATATATAAATCTTTACCTCCGGACCATTCCGGAACTCCTTGTGACGTCTGGGTTCTCATCCGGGACTCCAAACAACATTCGGTAATCACATACAAGTCTTCCTAATAACCCTAGCGTCATCGAACCTTAAGTGTGTAGACCCTACGGGTTCGGGAACCAGGCAGACATGACCGAGACAACTCTCCGGCCAATAACCAACAGCGGGATCTGGATACCCATGTTGGCTCCCACATGTTCCACGATGATCTCATCGGATGAACCACGATGTCGAGGATTCAATCAATCTCGTATTCAATTCCCTTTGTCCAGCGGTATTGTACTTGCCCGAGGTTCGATCGTCGGTATCCCGATACCTTGTTCAATCTCGTTACCGGCAAGTCTATTTACTCGTTCCGTAACACATCATCCCGTGATCAACTCCTTGGTCACATTGTGCACATTATGATGATGTCCTACCGAGTGGGCCCAGGGATACCTCTCCGTTTACATGGAGTGACAGATCCCAGTCTCAATTCGTGCCAACCCAACAGACACTTTCAGAGATACCTGTAGTGTACCTTTATAGCCACCCAGTTATGTTGTGACGTTTGGCACACCCAAAGCACTCCTACGGTATTCGGGAGTTGCACAATCTCATGGTCTAAGGAAATGATACTTGACATTAGAAAAGCTTTAGCAAACGAACTACACGATCTTGTGCTAGGCTTAGGATTGGGTCTTGTCCATCACATCATTCTCCTAATGATGTGATCCCGTTATCAATGACATCCAATGTCCATGGTCAGGAAACCGTAACCATCTATTGATCAACGAGCTAGTCAACTAGAGGCTTACTAGGGACATGGTGTTGTCTATGTATCCACACATGTATCTGAGTTTCCTATCAATACAATTCTAGCATGGATAATAAACGATTATCATGAACAATGAAATATAATATAATAATAACTAATTTATTATTGCCTCTAGGGCATATTTCCAACAAAAACGGCCTCACCAACTAAAGCATTCGACAGGCCGTCAATACTACAGACACGGTTAGATGAGTCCGAAGTAGCTATATGTAATTCATACTGGTTTGATGGCCACACACCTATTACAAATACAAGGGGCTCAACGCACGCAGACAAGTGGCAATTTTTACTCATCTTGAATTATACATGGTTTCTTTAAACCTATCTTTTTGCACGACAACTTTTCACCTAAATTTCTCTCTTTTACAGATGACCATCGTGCTACACCCATCTAGGATATGGCACAACGGAGACACAGGCGCAGACGTGCAGCAGGGACCCGTTCCAAGGATTCTTTTTAGATCAAGACCCTGCGTAAACCTTTCTTACTGTCTCTTGTTGATACACATCCCTCGAATTCTCAGTACTATTGAGAAGGATGCTGGCGTCTTGGCATGTGGCCACGTCAGAATAATGCACGTACCTGGACACCAGGGGCTTCTTACAAAGGGAACTGTTTAGGCCCGGTTTATACCATAAAGACCGAATACCTTAGGGAGTGTTCGGCGTCGCGAGTTTGGCCTTATATGCATCAGCTCTGAATCATGTCTTTGGTCAAATGTTGGGTTTGCCCGACTCCTGTGTTTTGTTGCCTTATGTTCCGCTCTATCGGCTAAGGAGGCACCAGGAGAACTACTGCGATTGTGCCCCGGGTCATCCGGACGAGCACCTCAGTAGAGAAAGTGGAAAACTGACTGTCATGATATAGCGTGAGACTGGTCAACCACTCGATGACCTATCGGAATGTTAGAATTCCTCCGCCTTAACGAAGGGCCATTTCCCGGCCAGGCATGTCCGCACCCCGAATTCGGGAGAGTGCGGAGCCACCAGGGGCTATATAGTAGCCCCACTGTCAAACTCCTACGGCTAAGTGAACGTGTTAAAGCATTATAGTCTGGTTGCCTCATTCGCTGCGCTATCACCTCCTTAATAGGACCAAGACGTTGGATTAAGTGTGAACACGCATCTTCTGTGAACACCTCCGCATTATATGCGTGGGGGTTGAAGCCGATGACTGCAATCTTTCAGGTTATATACATATATACATCAACGGCCGCACATGAGGCATCATATTACTTCCAGGCAAAAGTATAAATACATCCTTAATAAATTTCATAAAAACATTGTGTTTACAATGGGAATACATGTCACTCAAACATAATATTCTTCGAGCTCTGGGCCTCTATCAAACGAGCACCCTCGAGAACTTCTTCGAAATAGTGCTCGGCAGCCACTCGGCCTATGGCCGAACCCTGCGCCGCAACAGTGGTAGCATCCATATCCGCCCAGTATGCTTTGACACGGGCAAGGGCCATCCGCGAGCCTTCTATACACGCCGATCTCTTCATCGCCTTGATGCACGACACCGCTCCAAGGAACTGCTGCACCAAGCTGAAATAGTTGTTCGGCTTCGGTTCTTCCGTCCACAGATGATCTACGACGAACCTCATGGCGAGTCCAGACAATCTATTGAGTTCGGCCCATTCGGCTAGCTGATCAGTCAAGGGAAGAGGACGCTCTGGAACGTTAAATTGTGACCAGAACAGCTTGTCCACTTCACGATCTGTTTGATCTTGGAAGTATTCGGCCGCATCGACAACACTCGCCGTCAAATCCAGATATGCATCTGCCAAACTCCACAACCGATCCAGAGGGGCATACCGCTGATCTCCGAACTTCCTCCGCAGCAAAAAGGGCTTCCCAGCCACAATATCACCAGCTTCACGCAGCTCTTCCTTCCTTTCCCTCATGGCAGAGCGGGTGTCTTTGGCCGCCATCATGGCCTTTTCGAGGTCCGTCGCCTTCGCTCGGTTCTCTTCTTCAAGGAACTGGCAACGGTCGGCAGTGTCTCTTAACTTTACAACCATCTTGGCCATTTTATCTTTGCTCTCGCAAAGTGCAGCCTTTTTGGCTCTTAACTCTTCGGCCGCCTTTAAAGCGGCCGCATTACTAATTCTTTCTTGTTCCTTGGCTCAGGCAAGTTTCGCCCGAAGGGTCTCCACGGTGGCAGCTCCATCTACAGTCACAACATATTAAAGATACTGGCGTTACGCTGCTCTTACTATGTGACATTCAACAGATAACATTACTTACCCTGTGCCTCATCAAGCCGCTTGTTAACAAGCTCGATGTCGGCATCTGCCGCATCCAGTTGCCGCTTTAGTTCGGCAAACTCATTAGTCTGGCTAGCCACCGGAGCTTCCACCACCTGCACATAAAGGCGGTTTGGTTATTACCTGGGACTATGATCCTCTGTTCGCCGCCGTTCTTGACGACAACCAGAGTCTCAGGGGCTACTATCTACACAGGGCACACCTAAAAATGTGCGGTACTATCAAAAAGTATATCATTTCACGTACCTCAAAGCCCGTCAGTAGACTCATAAAAGCTTCATGCAATCCGCTTTCGACGAACGAAATTCTTTCCATCACCATACACATCAATGTACGGTGTTCTTCTGAGATGGCCGCTCGCTCCAACAGCTCCCTCAGTACGTCCGACCGCATACCAGACGGTGCCGGACTCTTTTGTTTGCTCTCTTCAAGAGCCGGACGCTGGGGACTTCGGGTGACTATAGGATTATCTTCTGGCCTCACTGGATCCGGAGAGGCCCTCCGTGACGACACTTCAAGGTCGCCCGCTTCTTGAGCGGGGGAGTCCGGGGGAGGCGTTTCGCTCTCCATCATCTCTGGAAGAAGATCCCCCGAAGACAAGCTCTGCTGAGAAGGGCTAAGATCCGAACTGCAAGATAAATGCTTCGGTTATTTTCCTCAGAGGTAAGGTAGTATATCTTCACTATTAAAGTACTTTTTGATTACTTACAGCTTGTTAGAGGGCAGATCCCCACGCGGGCTTTGTGCGGCAAGAGCACCCTCCAAGGCAGGACCCTCTGGTGGAGATTTCTTCTCCCGTTTGGAAACCTTTGTTTCCGGATCTTCAGAGGTAGTCCTCTTCCTTCCCCGAGGTGAGAGAATGTCAGATTCCTCCCCTTGGTTATCCTCCCTCACGGAGGCGCCCGTTCCCTCGGTCGGAATAGGTAGCGGTGGAGGCCCGCTTTCGCCCTCTTTATTCCCCCCTTTATCTTCCTTTGAGGGCTCCGGGCAAGGTTCTAGCTCGAGCATCTTTTCCAGTACCGGATTTTCCAAACCCTCAAGAAGGGGGGCCGAACACCGAATCATCTTCTCCTTTGTTAGCCAGTCCTGGTCAAAGAGCAATTTCTTAGAATGACGTCATGATAAATGAAAGACGGTGTGTTCGGCTAGAGGATTACTTACTTGGTCGGCGGTACGGTTGCTTCTCAGGCCCACGTCCTCGGTAGTGTCCGGACACTCTATTTGGGGTCCGAAGAATGATTTATACATCTCCTCGTGCGTCAGGCCGAGGAAATTCTGAATCGTGCGCGGTCCTTCTGGGTTGAACTCCCACATGCGGAGGGGCCGGCGTTTGCATGGCTGGATTCGTCGAACCAACATGACTTGCACCACCTTAACCAGACTGAAATCTCCTTCGAAGAGATCTTGAATGCGGCTCTGTAGTACAAGCACGTCCTTGTCTGGACCCCAGCTCAGCCCTATGCTAATCCATGACATCAGTTGTGGTGGAGGGCCCGAGCGGAAAGCAGGGGCAGCCGCCCACTTGGCACTTCTGGGAGCTGTGATGTAAAACCACTCCCGTTGCCATAATCCGGACACCTCTGGAATGGAACCCTTTGGTCATGGAGCTCTAGTGATCTTGCTTATTAATGCGCCTCCGCACGCTACATGCTGCCCCTCGACCATCTTCGGCTTCACGTCAAAGGTCTTGAGCCACAGGCCGAAGTGAGGGGTAATGCAGAGGAAGGCCTCAAATACGACAATAAATGTCGAGATGTGGAGAAAGGAGTCCGGGGCTAGATCGTGGAAATCTAGCCCGTAATAGAACATCAAACCCCTAATGAAGGGATCCAGAGTGAGGCCTAGAACTCAGAGGAAGTGGGAGATGAACACAACATTCTCGTTGGGTTCAGGAGTAGGCAGCCGATGCGAAACCTCGGCGTTCAGGTATCTGGCCTCCCTCAACTTCTTGATATCCTCTTCCGTAACGGAGGAGGGCATCCACCGGCCTTGAAGGCTAGATCCGGACATGATTGAAGGTCCGAAGCACCTGACCTGGGCTTTGGGTGTTAGAACTCGAGGCGGGGGAAGGATTCGATTGAGTACGGGAGGGAAAAAGTAAAAGCCCTGTCCCTTTATAAAGAGGGTGAATATCAAGCGTCCTCTCCGTAGCTGTTTGGGACTTGCCTATAATCTAGGAGTCCTAGACACGGTTGGGTTACCCACGACCGTATTGATGAGAATCTCGTAATTAGGGAACACGATCTCTGCTTTGACAAGACGTGTCAAGAAACCGCCTCACGTTATGTGTGGAGCTGGTTAAAGAAAAATGGTTCGAATAATCACCGAGCCATGGCATGATGTCATGTTGCCAAAACGTGTCAGCAGATTAAGATTCATGGAAATATTATTCTCTCTACGGTGGTATGTGGAACTTATTTTGCAGGGTCGGACACTATCCTTGTATTCAAATTCTTCTGTGAGGTGTTCGGAGGAGGAACCCGCCTTGCAATGCCGAAGACAACACTGCATGCCGGACTAATTGTCATTGAAGCCTGGTTCAGGGGCTACTGAGGGAGTCCTGGATTAGGGGGTCTCCGGACAGCCGGACTATATCCTTTGGCCGGACTGTTAGACTATGAAGATACAAGATTGAAGACTTTGTCTCGTGTCCGGATGGGACTGTACTTAGTGTGGAAGGCAAGCATAGGCAATATGGATATGTATATCTCCTCCTTTGTAACCGACCTTGTGTAACCCTAGCCCCCTCCGGTGTCTATATAAACCAGAGGGTTTTAGTCCGTAGGAGAACATACAATCATACTATAGGCTAGCTTCTAGGGTTTAGCCTCTCTGATCTCGTGGTAGATCTACTCTTGTACTACCCATATCATCAATATTAATCAAGCAGGACGTAGGGTTTTACCTCCATCAAGAGGGCCGAACCTGGGTAAAACATCGTGTCCCTGCCTCCTGTTACCATCCGCCTTAGACGCACAGTTCGGGACCCCCTACCCGAGATCCACCGGTTTTGACACCAACACTCGCTCTATTGCTATGCCGCGATACCTACCACTTGCTTTATCATGCCTCCCATATTGCCATGTCAAGCCTCTAACCCACCTTTCCAAGCAAACCGTTGTTTGGCTATGTTACCGCTTTGCTGAGCCCCTCTTATAGCATTACTAGTTGCAAGTGAAGTTGAAGTTTGTTCCATGTTGGAACGTGGATATTGTTGGGATATCACTATATATGCATTTTTTAATTAATGCATCTATATACTTGGTAAAGGGTGGAAGGCTCGGCCTTATGCCTGGTGTTTTGTTCCACTCTTGCCGTCCTAGTTTCCGTCATACCGGTGTTATGTTCCTTGATTTTGCGTTCCTAACGCGGTTGGGTGTTATGGGAACCCCTCGACAGTTCGCCTTGAATAAAACTCCTCTAGCAATGCCCAACCTTGGTTTTTAACATTTGCCACCTAAGCCTTTTTCCCTTGGGTTTTCGGAGCCCGAGGGTCATCTTTATTTTAACCCCCCCGGGCCAATGCTCCTCTGGGTGTTGGTCCAAAACAGAGCCACTTGCAGTGCCACCTCGGGGAAACTTGAGGTTTGGTTTTAGTTGTATGTAGTGTTCATCTGGTGTGCCCTGAGAATGAGATATGTGCAGCTCCTATCGGGATTTGTCGGCACATCCGGGCGGCTTTGCTCGTCTTGTTTTACCATTGTCGAAATGTCTTGTAAACGGGATTCCGAGTCTGATCGGGTCTTCCTGGGAGAAGGAATATCCTTCATTGACCATGAGAGCTTGTGATGGGCTAAGTTGGGACACCCATGCAGGGTTTGAACTTTCGAAAGCCGTGCTCGCGGTTATGGGCAGATGGGAATTTGTTAATGTCTGGTTGTAGAGAACTAGAAACTTAACTTAATTAAAATGCATCAACCGCGTGTGTAGCCGTGATGGTCTCTTCTCGGCGGAGTCCGGGAAGTGAACACGGTTCTTGTGTTATGCTTGAACGTAAGTAGATTCAGGATCACTTCTTGATCACTTCTAGTTCATGACTGTCGGTGTCAAAACCGGCGGATCTCGGGTAGGGGGTCCCGAACTGTGCGTCTAGGCCGGATGGTAACAGGAGGCAAGGAACACAATGTTTTACCCAGGTTCGGGCCCTCTTGATGGAGGTAAAACCCTACGTCCTACTTGATTAATATTGATGATATGGGTAGTACAAGAGTAGATCTTCCATGAGATCAAGGAGGCTAAACCCTAGAAGCTAGCCTATGGTATGATTGTTGTATGATAAAGTTGTCCCACGGACTAAAACCCTCCGGTTTATATAGACACCGGAGAGGGTTAGGGTTACACAAAGTCGGTTACAATGGTAGGAGATCTTGAATATCCGCATCGCCAAGCTTGCCTTCCACGCCAAGGAAAGTCCCATCCGGACACGGGACGAAGTCTTCAATCTTGTATCTTCATAGTCCTGGAGTCCGGCTGAAGGTATAGTCCGGCTACCCGAACACCCCCTAATCCAGGACTCCCTCAATGACCATTGCGTTGTTTCTCTTCTCGCTCTTATTTTCCTATGTTAGCCACCATATATGCTAGTGCTTGCTGCAGCTCCACCTCATTAACCCTTTCCTACCCATAAGCTTAAATAGTCTTGATCTCGCAGGTGTGAGATTGCTGAGTCCTCGTGGCTCACAGATACTTCCAAACAGTTGCAGGTGCTGATGATACCAGTGCAGGTGATGCAACCAAGCTCAAGTGGGAGCTCGATGAAGATCTTGATCGTTGTTTTGTTTTGTTTCCTGTTGATGAGTAGTGGAGCCCAGTTGGGACGATCGGGTAACTAGCATTTTGGGTTTTCTTCTTTTATTTTGGTTTCGTAGTCGAACCTTGATTGTATTGTGGATGATGTATGCTTAACTTGTATTTGTGTGAAGTGGCGATTGTAAGCCGGCTCTCTATCCCTTTCTTATTTAGTACATGGGATTGTGTGAAGATTACCCCTCTTGCGACAAACCTACCATGCGACTATGCCTCTAAGTCGTGCCCCGACACGTGGGAGATATAGCCGCATTGTGGGTGTTACAAGTTGGTAATCAGAGCCAGGTCCGACTTAGGAGCCCCCTGCTTGATTGAATCGCTGACGTTGTTGTGTCTAGAAGAAAATGTTTTGAGTCTTAGGATTATATATACCGGAGAGTAGGATTCTTTTTACTCCCCAGTCCCTTCGTCGCTCTGCTGAGGCCTCCTGACGTAGAGTTTTGACTCTCCTCTTCGCAAATTTCATGAATTTTTTTTAGGATCACGCGGGTATCTTGGAATCGTTCTAATAGTCTTGTGACGAGAACATTGTTCTTGGTGCCTCCTGACATTTAGGGGTTGTGGAAGTGTCCCGGGGAGTTGAGCTCTGAGGTGTTGTCGTCACAATTTTATCGTTGTAGTTTTGGAATACCTGAGTTCGCCGACATCGAGAATCTCTTTTATGCAGTTGTTGGTGAGATAGCCTCAATGCCACCCAGTACTGGGTGGGAGTTTGGGAGTATTGCCATAACTCGTATAACGGATGCTTTTTGAAGGTTGAGGTAAATGATTTCCGAATGTTTCTTGGTTATGTGTTGAAGGATGGATACAACTGGATGTAGGATTTGCTAGTTTTGGGTGAGATATTATGCTTCCCCTGTATCCCCAACACCTATTTGCATAACCAGAAAAATTCGGGAGTTTTATAAGTGGGAATTCAAGTAGCTCCTAGAATATCTTTCCAACAGATACATGATACGATATGGGGTCTATCATATGTTTGTTTCTGGCTTATTCTGCAAGCCAATCCTTTGTTTTTTTGGTTTGTGGTATTCGAGTTGCTTTGAAGTCAAATGTTGATTCCATACCTTGCCTAAGCGGTGTTCTCATATTTCTATGTGAATACTAATCCTTCATGATAATCGAGATTGTCATGTCAATCCTTTTTCATCCGGCATGTTTCTCTTCAAGTGGATCCGATCATTTTAAACATCCACAAGTTTAACTCTAAGTTCTCTCAACGGTGTTCGTTTCATCCGCCCCCAAGTTGTCTCTGTTTTCCCGCCCGCCCACCCTTTTCCTTCAAGGAATCAGATGTCTTAATCAAGTATCCAATTTATTCATGGGAAGTCTCTCCATTATTTTCTGTCAATGTTTTTTATACGGTGATTCTCAGGAAGATACTAACGGAGCTTCAAGTTCATCATTCTTCGTTCTCTTTTCTTCTCCGTTGGGTTCAATTCAAGCTTTTGATGTTGATCATATCCCTTTCCTCGTTTCAAATGCTTTCTCATGCCGGTGCACCTCTTAATTGCTCACCTCTATCTATTCATATCCGAAGTGCCTAAGATATCTGAGAAGATTTGTGTCTCCATTATGAATCCGTTCAACCTATTTCGAGGTTGTTATCTCTTTGAGCCATTTAATTCAACCGGCGCGATCTCTCTTCAAAATCATTCTATAGGTGTTTCTTTTGAGTGGGCCCTAACCCGTAGGTCTTTTCCTAGGATCTTACCTGACTCTTTTAATTTCCCGGAGTTACTCTCAAATTCTTCTCCAAGTTTGACGTAAGAATGAATTATCATCAGTCATATGTTTTTTCCAAGATCTTTCAAATTCTTTTCACTGTTGGCTCAACCTTTCTATTCGTCATCCCGGAGTATCTCAACAATTCATGGTGGTGTTTCTCGTCTTCATTCTCAGATTTGAAGACCGAAGAAGTGTTTCCTCTAAATCTTTGGTCCGTTCTCTCAAAGATTTGTGATTCTAGCTTGATACCATCCTCACATTTATTTTCATTTGTGAGATATTGTTTTCACCCATCTGGAGCAATTCAAGGGTCTTTTCAGTTTGATTCTCCGAAGGCCATCGTTCCAGATTTATTCGTTCTCAACATTCAGCTCTCATTTCCCAATTCTACCGGCAGGTGCATCGCTCAAGTATTCTCTAGTCAGTTCATGATCTCTTCGTTTCACTTGTACCTAAATTCCTTCAAGTATCTTCTTTCATTCTCTAACTCTTCCCGGTGTTTCTTTATCTTTTCTTCATTCATTTTTAATTATTACAGCAGTTTGTTCAAGATTCCTCCTTCTATGTTCTCACAATAATTACTTTGTTCTTCTCAAACCCGACCAGTGGATCATTGAGGACCTTATTCAAGTTTGCACTATATCTATCTTAAACCTTTCTACGAGTATAAGTAGTATGCCAAATCCGTTGCTTGTCATCAATTTAATTTATGAAGGATAAGCATAACATAATTCTTATTCTTGTTTCATCCAAGCGATTAATTCCTTATTCCGGAGGTTCATCAAAATTCTTCATTTCATTTGTTCATCTTTCTTTCCGGAGTTCCAAGTTTTTCTCGGTTACATCATCGCGAAGCTCCATTTAAATCATCGCAAGGCTTCACCTGGTGTTTTCAACTTCTCTTTCTTTTCATTTAATCATCCTTTTGTTACCGGAGTTCTTCATGGAGGATCTACATCGTGGTTCGTCAAGGTTTTCTTTCATTCTTCAATTGTTCTTCAAGATTTCTCTCGGAGTTAAGATCCGCCAAGCTATACTCTAAAATAAACATGGTGCTCAATGCATGTCTTGTTTTGAAGAGTTCAAGCATTCTTCATCTTGCATTCTGAAGTGCAATTCTTTCATATCTCATCTTTTGAGGTGGTGTTATGTCATTGTTGATAATTTCCCTTCGTGTTTCATGATTCACAAGTTTTCAAGAGTGACATATCTAAATCCATCTTTTTCTCTTCGCTCAAGACATCTTTTCAACCCATCAATCTCCTCATTGGAGTTATCTTGGGTTATATTTCACCTAAAGCTTTCCCTAAGGATTGTTGCTATTTATGGTGCTTATAATTGACCCATGTTCTTCATTTATCATCCTGGTGAAATAAGTTTCTTGTCTCCTTGTTGATATCAATCCTATCTATTGTTTTTCGTTAGTGGCAGAATTTCACCTCATAGTTTTGAGATGTTCCCCATAAGCCAACTACAATCTTGTTCTTTTCATTGTTGGCTTTTCCAACCACTCTGTTCGACCCTTCTCCTAAAAGATGCTTTTTCAAGCTCATTTGAGGTAGAAGATCTTGTTTCCCTCCATTAATTCCATTCCTTCATTTCTTTCGGATGCATAGTGATGTCGCTCTCTTCACTCATCATCTCGGATTGTGAAGACCATAAGCTTTCCTTTGCTTATCCATTCAACCAGAGTGTCGTTTCCTCCATTCAAGTTCTCTCATCTTATCTAGTTTTTGCCTCCCTTCTCAACCAGAGTGCTGTCTGAAACTGTTCTTACCCCTTGTGCCATTCTTTCAATAGTTCCGGAGGTGGTGTGTTGTTGATTTCATCAAGTATCCTCTCATCTTGTCAAGATCATATTCTAAGCCGTCCTTTTTCCAAACAGAGTGTTATTGTAAGTGATCTTTATCGTTCCTTGTACATTTCATTGCTACCGGAGTGCTTGCATGTACTTCTTGTACATTGTAACACTTTTCTTATGTCTTTCAACCTACAAGGTTCTAGTAAGGTCCCTTGTTTCTCTTATCTAACAGAGTGTTTTCAACTTTGTTCATCTCCATTGTATTCTTTCTTTCAAGTTGTTCAACCTCTCAAGGTTCTTTGGTTTCACTCATTTGTCAAAGAAGAAACTTAGTTGTACCTCTTCTCTTCCTTTTCCATTTCCCCGGTGCCATCCTAGATCTCGGGATGAGAACCTCTTGTAGTGGTGGGGTGTTGTGACACCCCAAGATCGGAGCTTCAGATACCTTCCATGATTCCCGAGAATCGTCATGTGATTTGTTTTGCTTGTTGCATTCACCATTGCATATTTTTGCATTGCATCATGACATCATGTATCATATCATTAATTTCTTTTGCAACTCAACTAAATAAATTGCATGGATCTTCGGTCCATTTAAACCGAGGGAATTCACATTGTGATTCTCTTTATAAAATATCCTCCCGATATTAGGGAGCTATAATAAATATTCCATTCTTTCGGAATTTACCATAACACACTTGCAAAATCCCAATGCCTTTGTTATCACAACTCTTGGCCTCTAACTTTGCTATATATCCTTTCTCCATTTTCTGGAGCTCCACCAAAAATATGAACATTTTTGGACCTTCCTAACCCTCACTTCCTATTCGGACCATTTGAATTTAAATCAAATGAGTTTGAATTTAAACTTTGAAAAATGACCACTCCATTTTTCTTGGATCATACACATTCTTATGAGTCCGGGAATATAACCCCCATGCCCAAATTCCATCCCTAACCCTCTCTTTATATTTTTTTTCTTCTATCTATTTTCTTTTCTCTTAATGGTTAAGAGAAGGGAGTGAGAGAGAGAAGAGAGCCTACAGCCTGCTGCCCAGCCGACCAGACCTATGGCCTTTTCCATCTGCACCAAAAGGCCCAACTGCCCATGGCCCAGCCGGCGTCCTGCTTAACCTAGACCCGACCGATCCTCGCCCTCTCCCTCTCGTCCTCCCACAACACCGCCACACACATGCACACACGCATCGCGCCAACGCTCCGCCTCCTTCCGCCGGCAACCGGCACGAAGTCCGTCGTCGGCCGCCCTCTATCTTCTTCCTTCGTCTTCGCCTGCACCTTGCGTGCCTCCACTGTTTTGCCGATTTGTGCTTCCAGGCATGTACTCCAGTTGGGACGATCGGGGATCTAACATTTGGGATTTTCTTCTTTTATTTTGGTTCCATAGTTGGACCTTGATTGTATTCTGGATGATGTATGCTTAACTTGTATTTGTGTGAAGTGGCGATTGTAAGCCGACTCTCTATCCCTTTCTTATTCAGTACATGGGATTGGGTGAAGATTACCCCTCTTGCGACAAACCAACCATGCGGCTATGCCTCTAAGTCGTGCCGCGACACGTGGGAGATATAGCCGCATTATGGGTGTTACATCGCATTATGTCTAGGTTTGTATCTCTCTCACACACACACCCATGTACGTGGGGGACATGCACGAAGAGAAGAGGTGCACGCACGGCGCACGTACTCCCATCTCTTTCCCAACCACACCCGCGCGGGTACACCTGTACAAAAAGGTAGCCCACATGGTAGTTTGACACGTGTACTGGTTGCCACTTGATGGAGGATCGTCTAAAAAAGGGGACTTCTGCTACGGGCTATGCCACCCATTACTTATGAGGGAAGTCACATTCGTCCCATCGCAAGCACCTACAATGTCATGATCACATTGGTTTACCCTTTTTTGGTAGTTCAACGGACGGTCGCCCCTCCAACAAGAAAAGGTAGAAATATGGAAACTTCTCTGCCAGTTAGATCGGAGAATTTATAGAGGAAATCGGGTTTTAAATTTCCAGAAACCACACACGGGTGAACAAACAAATTGCGACTTGATGCGTTATGTTAAAAAAGAGGCAAACCATGTGGGGCCTACCTTAGAGGCAAGGCTCTATACACTTGAGATGCTCTATATGTATTACTTTTGATGTGTCCCGTCAACTCACAGAATGAGGAGAAGCTTTCTTAGTACGCCGTCTCCCCGCCCATGGGCGCGGTGGCTCGCAGGACGAGGAGAAAAATTTACTACTCCCTTCGTTTACTCCTCGTCCCTACCTTGGTTAGAGAGATTATCATATTTTTCGGAATATACTTCCTCTGTTCCTAAATATAAGTCTTTTTAAAGATTCCGCTACAAACTAGATACGAATGTATATAGACATATTTTAGTGTAGATTCACTCATTTTACTTCGAATGTAGTCCATAGTGGAATCTCTCAAAAGACTTATATTTAGGAACGGAGGGAGTATGTCTTTTAGTAGTATAGTGGTATAAGGAGTATTACTAGTACAACAATTTCCTTGGAGTCTGTTGTGCAGCAAGCTACCCTAGGCTATGTTACTACTCCCTCCTTTCTAGTTTGTGGCTTAATTTCAAAATCTCTCCAACCAAGGTAGACGGTGAGTGGTGGAATTAATTTCGTAGTTTGCACAAGTAATTAGTATGCTCATTTTTCTCAAGAAGTTATGTTTACCGAGGCATTAATTAGAATGAATGCATGCATGACCACTAAATTTCCATGAACTTCTACATGCATTGGTGAGTTTTCTCTTGACACTACTTGCATCAAGTGATTTAACGCACCTCGAAATCCAACATGTGATGGTACTACTACTAGTAGAATTTAGGCTTATAAAACGGAAAAACGATTTTTTTAGATGAGCCCTATAAACCGGAAAGGAGGGAGTAGTAAATAATACTACCTCCATAGTGGGTAAGTACTCCGTAAAATCAGATTTTTCCCAAAACTAAGTCGCTCAATCTTTATTTGCATGTTTCCCTTCTCGCCTCCTTGCCTCGAACAGACTATGCCAAACTCCCCTTCCTGCCGCGCGGGAAAAGACCCGCCCTCGCCTTTTTTCAGTCCGGGTTTGTATCGATGGATCATGCGAAGCAGCAAAAACTAAGCCGTGCCTTGTACTCTTCCGTAGACGCCCGCTTTCATGAATTATGTACTTCCTCTCGCTGACATGTGGGACATATAGCAACCGGGTCGACGTATCATGCACCAAATAACAATGCAGAACAGCAGGGGGACGCACCCCAGTCGTACCGCCCAGTAGTAGTAATGAGTAATGAGACGTCAAATCACAATGCTGCACCTTCCCAGACGGACGAAGCAAACATTATTTCACACTTTGCTGCGCCATCATCTCCTTCAAGAAAACCACGTAGTATTGCTTCTGCCATTGTTCTGCCTCAAGAGGGAAACACGCATCGCCTTGGCACATCATGACACGTGGGACCGCATGACAGACCATGCTCCCCCGCCCATCGCTCAGTAAAATCACCTCATTTTTACTACTTCCTCTGCATCGGTTTACGGGAAATGCACGTCATTCTAGGTTGAGAATTTAACTGGCTATATATGTGGTGAACAGTATATGTTTAGAAACTACATCCGCTTAAGAATCCAATGATATACTTTTTGTGACATAGTAACTCATATTTAGTTAGTCAAATGGATGACCTAGAACTACGTGCACGCCCTATAAATCGAGATGGAGAGAGTAGTACAGTACGTATCTTTTTAGATCAATATATTCGGGACTAACCAAGGAGCAACACCAAGTGGTAGGCTGCTCCTATCGTGTTGGTGTAGCAACTCAAGCAGGGTTAGTCCGCACACGAAATGGCGACATACTTAACAGGACCCCTTTGGCCGACATGTGGCTCATCCACCGTCTTGTTCCATGTGCGATGCACTAAATTACAGCTCGGAGCAGCGGTTGGACTTGGAGGCACCCCAGTTGTAGCACCGCAGTAGTGGCAAACGAGCGATGAGGGGTCAAATCATAAAGCCCCACCTTCCCCGCATTAAGCTGGACGGACGAAGCAACCATCATTTCACTCCAGGGCGCAAGAGCATAAGGAAAAGAGAAAACCAATGATGCATGTGGCAGCTACCTAGGGCACCCTAGGGTAGGGGCCTCCACTACAAATCCTTTTTTAAGCGCGTCCACAACAAACCCACTTCTCCCTCGTCCTCTTGAAGAAAACCGATGATGCGTGTGGCGGTAGGGTTTGTAGGAGTACTACGGCATGCTAGGCCATGTCGTAGTAAACGGGAGAGGGATTGAATTCGAGTCGACGCCTTAATATGTGTGGGCCACTTGGTTTTACGGGAACGAGGCGGCATTTTGGGTTCGGGGACCAGTGGAGATATACATACAAAAAATTGTGGACGTAGGTTTGATCGAAAGGCAATGATGCATGGGCCCTGCATTTTGATATACCCGCGGCCACGTGAAATTTTCTACTCTACTCAAAACTAGTAAGATACACATGCATTGAACGCATGAGATTTGGAAACCAAATTATGAATAAATACACACTATAGCATGTAAAGCTTTGAGTCATATATGCATTATGTAGATGTTCGTTTAGTTCTTATAGTTCATCTCATTCAAAATCAATTAGTTTTATAAAAAGGTTAAGATTCATGGGATTATGCATTGTAAAGCATAAAGTAAAAAACAAATAATGGCAACTCATTTAGAAAAAAATTGGGCAATTATGATACGGAAGATTCTAGAACAAAGGATAAGTGCTTGTGTTTTGAGGTTTGTGCACTAGGCTTAAGTTAAACCATGGAGTCTTCTAGATTGTACATGTGGCAGAATTTGGTCGAATGTTGATGATATCCAACGACCAATAGTGCTTGGATTTTCCATCTTTGCACTGTCGGATTGGCTTCATCCAACGACCATATTTAAAAGTTATTCGCACACTATATAGGGGTATAGATAATGCATAAAAGTTCCTCCAAAAACATCTATAACTAATGGGAAGTGAATGTATGCTTAAAATGAAAAAAATGTAGTACTCCCTCCGTCAAGGTGTATAAGTCATCTTAGGTTTTTTTGTTAGTTAATAGCATTCCATGCAATGAATTAACCATTGCATGTCATGTTTGAAAGTCTCAAGCCTTTGAAAGCATGCACGACCCATATCTCTTATTGGTTGATATGTCACGAAACAAGAAACGAGGAGGGAGTTAATGTACCGTGCCTAAGTGTTTTGGGATTATTTGGTTTTCGGAAGATGACTTACACACCTAGACGGAGGGAGTACAAAGAGAAAAAATGAATTGTAGTTAAAAGAATGGCATTTCTAAAAAAATGTGAATGTGAAATACATATGTGTGCACGTGACCAACACATACATAGTCAATACAAAATTTAATGCAAGAAATAACTTATGAGTAACATTAACAAATTGATGATGTGGTTCTTGCATCCATAGAGTAGAAAAACAATGTGATTTATGACTTGCATGCATGACGTGTTCTTGTGCCATAGTTGCATGTCTAGGAAAAAAGCTACTAGTGGGTTGTACTAGCTATTTAGGAATAGAAGATGTATACATGGAAGTTGTAGGGAAAGAGATGACATGTATCTCAATTCCTATGAGTAGGGATTGGAAAAGAGATGTCATTTGTTTCACATCATAGGAACTTTTCTATTGAATCTAGAGATGACATGTATCTCAATTCCTACGAGGAGGGATTAGAAAAGAGATATCATTTGGTTCACACCATAGGAACTTTTCTATTAAATATACGCTAATGTTTATTTTCCTTTGAAATTATGGGAGTATAGGAATCCATTCATGTGAACTAAGTGGCTCTAAAGCTATAAAAATGATACCATTTTATTTCCTTTGAACTATGGAGTATATGAATCTATTCCTATGAACCAATTGGCTCTAAAGGAAAAAAATCCTATAAAAATCATATCATATAGAGTTCCTATGATATTCCTCCACACCAAAGGATGGTTGAAATTGCTGCAGGTTATACGACGGTGTTTCTTTGAAGACTCCACCCCATCTTTATAGTTACCTCTCGAAGATGAATGAAATTATATATACTGGGTATTCTACATGTGCATTTTGGTACACGAAAACTCGGTAAAAGTTTGCGAGGTTCGAATTTTCAATAAAGCTATATGCACTACATTTTGGAACGTAGGGAGGAGCATACAACAATTGCTAACAATCACGTGGAAGATTTGTGTGTAGGAGGTGTGGCTTCTTTGTTAAATGACATGGCAAAACAGACACCGTCGGATGCCGAAATAATGGTTCTTACGGCGTTCATCAGGAAATGACTTATGGCGAACATTTGTCGAATAATGATTTACGGACACATACATTGCATTGGTACGTGTCCCCTCTCTCTCATGCACACACGCACCCTCACGAGTCACGACCCTCCCGAGTCCTCTCGCACCCAGTGTCTATCTGCAAGTAGATGTCACACACATATGTGCTCTTCACACCCTACCCCCAGAACTTCTAAAAAACAAAAGATGTCGCGCACCTTTTATTTTTGCTCACATGTCACACACTTATACTATTACTCCTGTGGCAAACGTTCTTTGGGCATAGTATATTGTACTCTCATGAAGAGAAGCGATGCACTCACGCACTAGTTCTCTCACACCCACTCGCGAGTACATGTAGGAGCGCATTTTTTTGAAGCTGGTACAACAAAATCACTCCACTATATATATAAGCAGGAGCCTTAGTGCTTGCTTTACTAGGGTTCCTCTCTTTCACTCTCTCATGATCTCTAGATCTAAGCAAGATGGCCACACTCTCTCTGCTCATGGCTGGTCACAAATCCAGCCAGACCACCTCGGCCGGGGCAGGGGTGTAGGTGCATAGTTCACGCTGTCGGCAGAGGCGAGGGAGGAGACCAAGGGTTGCCCGCACGTCCCGATCGGCGGCCGTGCCATTCTCTCCGAGAGAGTGCCGGCTCGGGAGGGCCTCCGACCGCTTCTTCCTCCTTGCGGTATTGTGGCCAAGATGCGGCCTCCCGACGCCTTCTTTGCCACATGCCGACGACCCTCAGGTATATATTCCTTCGAAACCTGCCTTACTCTACTGCCCCAGCTCCCCACGTGGCTGTGTGTGGATCCTTTTCTACTTCTGTCAGCTATTCCAAAGCCACTTAGACTTTTACTATTATTAGAGGTAAAGCTAGTTCATAGAGTCGAATCTAAGAGTTGGTTCAAATAGGGAAGAAAGTGGGAAAGTTGTAGCATGAATCTAGGACTTGGCTCTAGGAGGAAATGGGGGAAAGTAGTAGATACTGGCTACCCAACCGGTCTCTTGGTTGAAAAGGCGAAGAAAGCATGGTGGATGGCAAAGGGTGGGTGTCGGTGTCAAAATCGGCAGATCTCGGGTAGGGGGTCCCGAACTGTGCGTCTAGGCCGGATGGTAACAGGAGGCAAGGAACACGATGTTTTACCCAGGTTCGGGCCCTCTTGATGGAGGTAAAACACTATGTCCTGCTTGATTAATATTGATGATATGGGTAGTACAAGAGTAGATCTGCCACGAGATCAAGGAGGCTAAACCCTAGAAGCTAGCCTATGGTATGATTGTTGTATGATGAACTTGTCCTACGGACTAAAACCCTCCGGTTTATATAGACACCGGAGAGGGTTAGGTTACACAAAGTCGGTTACAATGGTAGGAGATCTTGAATATCCGCATCGCCAATCTTGCCTTCCACGCCAAGGAAAGTCCCATCCGGACACGGGACGAAGTCTTCAATCTTGTATCTTCATAGTCCTGGAGTCCGGCTGAAGGTATAGTCCGGCTACCCGAACACCCCCTAATCCAGGACTCCCTCAGTAGCCGCTCATCTTGTCAAGATCATGTTCAATTCCTTCCATTTATAATCAGAGTACTGCCTAAATTATATCATTCTTATTCCTTCTCTATCTTCTTTTAACCGGAGTGTTGTCGTAATTGATCTTTATCATTCCTTGTACATCTCGTTTCAACTGGAGTGCTTGCATGTACTTCTTGTCCATTGCAACCTTTTCCTTATGTCTTTCAACCTACAATGTTCAAGTAATGTTCCTTGTTCCTCTTTTCTAACGGAGTGTTTTCAACCTTGTTCATCATTGTTGTATTCTTTCTTTCAAGTTTTCTACCTCTCAAGGTTCTTTGGTTTCGCACATTTGTCAAAGAAGCAACTTAGTTTTACCTTTTCCCCTCCCTCTTCCATTTTCCCCAGTGCCATACTAGATGTCGGGACGAGATCCTCTCATAGTGGTGGAGTGCTGTGACGCCCCAAGACCGACGCTCCAGACGTCTTCCATGTTTTCGTTGTCGCCATGTGTTTATTATGTTTGTTGCATTATCATAATTGTTTTGCATATTTCATTCCTATATGTTTATGCCATGATCATGTTGGGTGCCTTGTCACATCTTTGCTTCTTGCACCATGTCCATTTCACTTGTTATGCCATGTGTTGCATTGTACCCCTTGTTTCCTCTCTCAACCTATCAATGCACTATCGCCTCCTCCTTCCTTCTTCTTTCTTTCTTTTTTGGCGAGTGACATTTTTATTCCTCCATAAATGTTCAATATTTTCCTATCTATTTTAGACCATGTCCTCAACCCCTCTACAAAATCTGATCCCATTTGGGACTTGTTTTGGTTGGATTAAAAAATGGCTCAAGTTTGAATTTAATTCAAACATGAATTATTATTCTATCCTTAAAAATGCCCAAACCATTTTATTAAAATCCTTCATAAATCCAGGTCCTTTGATATATCCTTATATCATTCTACTTACCTGCCAAACCCTCTGAGCTTTTCTTCCAATGTTCTATTCATATTATATATGGATAAGACGAACAACAGAAGGAGAGAGAGAGATCCCAACCCACCAGGTCGCTTACGCCTAGCTAGGCCATCCTTCACTGCAGCACCGACCCATCTTGCTTCACGGTCCCAGCACCGGCCCATCCCTCTCCTAAGGCCCAGCCGCCCCACTCCCTCCTAACCCTAACTCTCTCCCGAACCCCCACTGTCTCCCTCGTCTCCACCTCGCGCTGCCAGAGACCCTCTGCACGAGCCCTGCCCGATCCCCTCGTCCTTCTCTTCCGTCACGCGCCCACAGTGTTGGCCGCCGCACCCTTCTTCCTTACCTTCCCCCACGCCGGAGCAAGCCTCCACCACCTACATTCCCTAGTCGACGCCCGCCTCCCGTTCTCTCATGTGCCGCGAGCGCTCGAGCCCCCGCTCTGTGTCGTCCCTTGCCCTGCTGTCCGCCGGCCCGGCGAGCCGGACCTCTCCGGCGCCCGCGCCAGTGACCTCCACGCCTCCCCATCATCATCTCCAGCAGGAAGATGCCGCCAGGCTCCGCCCCGTGCCCGAGCACCTCCACTGCAAGCTCGCCTGACCCGCGCGGCCATGGCACCACCGGCCTCCATGGTGTGCCTGCGCCCTGCCCTCCTCTTCGTCCTTCAAATTCTGGCCGTGGGCCATGGACGTGCGTTGCCTCTAGCCTCTGCTGTGCGCGTCCCATCTCCCATGTTGCATCCCGGAAACACTTTCGTGTTCGAGCCCACCGCTGCACCTTGGCACCACAAAGTTGCTCGCTGCACACCAAGTACCCTGGATCGCCAATTCATCTACCACCTTCACGTGAACAACTACCGTGGATGTGTGTCGGTGCCACTTGGAATCGTCGAGCCCATCAAGACCCATACCTGGATCGTCAAGTACCGTCTCCCGGATTCGCCAAGTACCATGCCGTCGGTGTCCCTCCAAGATTGATGTTGGAACGTGTATGACTACGCGGATTCGCCAAGTACCACAACGCCCCCGAAGAGTTCGGATTCGACAAGTCCGATGTCGTGCTTGTACAACTATGCTGCCGAGATCGAGACCGGCGAGACTGACCTTGTAACGCTATGAAAAGTACCTCTACTGGTGACTCAAACATCTACAAACTGTGTACAACTACCGCCGCTGTGATTTTGACAAGAAAATGTGTACCTCTACCATTGCCAATATCGCGAGTTCCTCTACCATCGTCATGTACCACTACTTCCCCTACTACCGCCACGGAACGACTACTGCCTCTACTTCCCTCGACGAACTTGTTCCGCCCCAAAAAATGCACACTTCAAAGGTATAGCCACCATGACAACGCCCGTGAACGAATGCATGTGATGTATGAGATGATCGTGGTTGCACCGTGTCGGAGTTGTTCTTTGCGAGTTCCTTGTTGCCTTGCCGTCGACATGTGGGAACCCAGTATCCGGGAGCACCCCATCATCTTGCATGACACACTCACACCCACTTCCTTTTGCACCTGTATCCCTGTGAGCTACCGGATCATCGGAATGTTACCGTGGCATCATTTCCGTTTCACTGCCATGGCACCTTTTCTGTCGTAGTTGCCGTGGCACCCCTTTCGTTTCCGGCACGATGACAAAATGTTTCATACCATGCTCTTTGCCGGTGTCAAAACCGGCGGCTCTCGGGTAGGGGGTCCCGAACTGTGCGTCTAGGCCGGATGGTAACAGGAGGCAAGGAACATGATGTTTTACCCAGGTTCGGGCCCTCTTGATGCAGGTAAAACCCTATGTCCTGCTTGATTAATATTGATGATATGGGTAGTACAAGAGTAAATCTACCACGAGATCAAGGAGGCTAAACCCTAAAAGCTAGCCTATGGTATGATTGTTGTATGATGAAGTTGTCCTACGGACTAAAACCCTCCGGTTTATATAGACACCGGAGAGGGTTAGGGTTACACAAAGTCGGTTACAATGGTAGGAGATCTTGAATATCCGCATCGCCAAGCTTGCCTTTCACGCCAAGGAAAGTCCCATCCGGACACGGGACGAAGTATTCAATCTTGTATCTTCATAGTCCTGGATTCCGGCTGAAGGTATAGTCCGGCTACCCGAACACCCCCTAATCCAGGACTCCCTCAGTAGCCCCTGAACCAGGCTTCAATGACGACGAGTCCGGCGTGTAGATTGTCTTCGGCATTGCAAGGCGGGTTCCTCCTCCAAATTCTTCATAAAAGTTTGTAAACACCAAGAGTATTGTCCGGCTCTGCAAAATAAGTTTCTACGTATTGCCACAGAGAGAATAATATTAACACAAATCTAATCCGCTGACGTATTCCGCAGCGTGACATCACACTATGGCCAAGCCTTTATTCGAATTGTTTTCACCTTTCCACCTCAGCGTATTTTGCGAGGCGGTTTCCTTGGCACGTCTTGTCAAAGCAGAGATTGTGTCCCCTTTATTTACGGGATTCTCATCAATACGGACGTGGGTAACCCAATCGTGCCCGTTAGCATGTCTTCTCGATTAAAGGCGAGTCCCAAACGGTTACGGGGAGGGCTCCTGGTATTCAACCTCTTATAAAGAGACCAAGGCCTTACTCCTTTTCTCCAATCTCAAAACAAGTTCGCCCAGCGCCTCGAGTTCCAACACCCTAGGCTCCAGATTCCAGGCGCTTCAGACCTTCGACAATGTCCGGTTCCGAGCTTCAAGGCTGATGGATGCCCTCCTCCGTCACGGAGGAGGACGTGCTAAAGTTGAGAGAGCCTAAGTTCTTGACCGCCGAAATTTTGCATAGGTTGCCTTCTCAAAGGCAGGCTATTCCCAGTCCCCAGCCCGGTGAGAGCGTAGTGTTCATGTCTCACTTCCTTCGGGGGTTAGGCTTCCCGATGGATCTCTTTGTGAGGGGGCTGATGTTCTATTATGGGCTGGAATTTCATGACTTAGCTCTGGAGTCCATCCTCCACATTTCCTCATTCATCGTTGTGTGCGAAGTGTTCCTCCATGTTACTCCTCACTTTGGATTATGTCTCAAGACTTTTGGAGTGGAGCCGAAGATGATCGAGGGACGGCATGCAGAGTGCGGAGACGCTGTCATAAGTAAGAATGCTGATGCTCCATGGCCTGAGGGCTCCTTTCAAGAGGAGCTTGGCTTGTGGCAACGAGAGTGGTTCTATATTACCGCTCCCAGGAGCACCAAGTGGGTGGCGCCTCTTGCCTTTCGCTCGGGTCCCCCACCACGGCTAGCGTCATGGGTCAACAAAGGGTTAGATTGGGGGTTATCCAAAGACGTGCCCTTGTTGCAGGTCCGCATTAGGGATCTCTTAGAAAGATACCTCAACCTGGTCAAGGTGACGCAGGTCATGCTGATTGGCCGAACACTGCCTGGCAAACGTCGCTCCCTTCGTCTGTGGGAGTTTAATCCGGAGGGACCACGAGCTCTCCAGCATTTTATGGGCGCAACGCCCATGGAGATGTATAAAATGTTCTTCGGATCACAAGCAATGTGTCCGGATTTGACCGAGGACGCAGGTTTAAGCTACAATCGCCCGGATACTCAAGTAAGTAACCTTGTGCCCGGACTCGTTATCCGTAAAATTGTCATAAATTCGCCCCTAAAAGAGCTGTCCTTTTAAACAAGAGTGGATGGTGAAGGCAAAGCTGATCAGGTGTCCGGCTCCCCTTCCTGAGACCAGGCCGGATCCCGTTCTAGTCAGGATGTTGAAGATCGTGCCTTTGGAGGGAAGTGAGGGGGAGGACAAGGAAACTATGGCCTCCTCGAAGGAGGCTGCTCCGAAGGGAAGAACCGACAAATCCTCTCCTAAGGGGAACAAGAGGGCCGCCTCTGACGACCCGGAGACCATGGCCTCAAAGCGGGGGAAAAAGTCCTCGTCAGAGGGTCCGACGCCGGGGAGATCCTTGGCCGAACTACGCCCTCAAAGGGATCAGCCCTCCAGCGAGCCGTAAGTAGAGAAATATTTTCCTTTAGAGGGATGAGAGAAATCCTTGCTTTTTATCTTAGAAGATTAACCGAAATTTTACTTTGTAGCTCGGACCTCAGCCCTTCTTAGCAGAGCTCGTCTTCGGGGGATCTTCTTCCGGAGATGATGGGGAGTGGAACGCCTCCCCCTGTCGTACCGCCTGGCGAGGCGGGCGATCCTGAGGTGTCGTCGCGGATGGTTTCTCCGAATCCGGCAGGGGTGTAAGGTAGCCATATGTCCCCCCAAGGTTCTTCGCGTCCGGCCTTCGATGGAGGTCATAGGATGAGTCCGGCACCGTCCGATGCGCAGTCGGAGGAGCTGATGATTCTGCTGGGGCGAGCTTCTATCTCAGAGGAGCACCGTGCATTGATGGGTATGGTGATTGGAAGGATTTCGTCCGCGGAAAGCGGATTGCATGAGGCCGTCAGAAGTTTGCTGACGGGTTTTGAGGTACATTTGATGATGTACTTCTTTGTCAGTTGCGCATAAACAAGATGCGCCCTGTGTAGATAGTAGCCCCTAAGACTCTGTGCGTTGTCAAAATTGACGGCGCGCAGAGGATCATAATCCCAGGTCTAAAATGTCACCTTTGTATACAGGTGGCGAAGTGTCCGGAATCAAGATGAACTGATGATTTTGCCGAACTAAAGCGGCAACTTGACGTGGCAGATGCCGACATCGCGCTCGTCAACGAGCGGCTTGATGAGGCTCAAGGTATGCAATTCCTCAGGCTGCATCTGGTAAGAGGAGCTTTATGCCAGTATCTTACAATGTGTGTGCTTGACGCAGATGGTGCGGCCGCCTGGAGAGTCTTCGGGCGGAACTTGCCCGAGCTAAGGAACAAGCCAGGAAAAGTGATGCGGCTGCCGAGAAGGCCCTTGAAGAGCTAAGAGCCGAACAGGCTGCTCACTGCCGAAGCAAGAAGGAGATGGCCGTGATGGCCGTGAAGTTAAAAAGTGCTGCTGACCGTTGCAAGTTTCTTGAGAAAGAAGACCGGGCGAGACAGACGGACTTAGAGAAGGCCGTTGCTGATGCCAAGGACGCTCGCTCTGCGATGAGAGCTGCGAAGGAGGAGCTGCGTCAGGCCGGACAGATTGCAGCTAGAAAGCCCTTTATGCTGCGGAGGAAGTTTTGCGATCCAAAGTTTGCTCCGTTGGACCGGATGTGGAGTGTGGAGGACACCTATCTGGATTTGGCAGCGAGTGCTACTGATGCGACCGAATACTTTCGAGATCAAGAAGATCGCGAAGTGGAAAGGCTTTTTTGGTCGCAGTTCCAGAATCCAGAGCGTCCACTGGCAGTGGACGATCGTCTGGCTCAATGGGCCGAACTTAATAGATTGTCCGGACTCGCCATGAAGTACGTCATGGGTCATCTGTGGCCGGGGAGATCAGAGCCGAAGAGTTATTTCATCTTGGTGCAACAATTCCTTGACGCGGTGCCACGTATCAATGCGATGAAGAGGTCAGCATGCATAGAGGGCGCACGGATGGCTCTTGCCCATGTCAAGACATACTGGGCAGAGATGGAGACCACCGTTGTTGCATCCCGAGATTCGGACAAAAGCCGAGTACCCTCCGAGCACTATTTTCAGGAAGTCCTTGAAGGCGCTCATGTAATAGAGACGCAGTGCTCGAAGGATGCTATGTTCTGATAGCATATGTAATTATAAAGCAATATTTTGATGAATTGTAGTAGCCTTTTATACTTGTGCCTTCAATTATTTGGAACACCTCCTGTGTGGACGTTTTAAGATATATATATACAAAATCTGAAAGATTGCAGTCGTTGGCTTCAGCCCCCACGCACATAGTGCGGGGGTGCTCGCAGAAGGCGCATTTTCACACTTAATCCAACGTCTTGGTCCTACAAAGGAGGTGATAGCGCAACGAGCTAGGCAACCGGACTATAATGCTTTAACACTTTCACTTAGCCATAGGAGCTTGACAATGGGACTATTTAGGTAGCCCCTGGTGGCGACTGCGCTCGCCCGAATTCGGGGCGCGTATGTGCCTGGCCGGGAAACGGCCCTTCGTTAATGCAGAGGAATCCTACAGATTCCGGAGAGTCATCGAGTGGTTGACCAGTCTCACGCCATATCATGACAGTCGGTTTTCAGCTTTCTCTACTGAGGTGCTCGCCTGGCCGAACCAGGGCACAATCGCAGTAGTTCGCCTGGTGCCGCCTTAGCCGATACAGCGGAACGTAAGGCGGCCGAACACATGAGCCGGGCAACCCAACATTTGACCAAAATCATGACTCGGAGCTGATGCATATAAGGCCAAACCCGCGACGCCGAACACTCCCTAAGGTATTCGGTCTTTATGAGAGCGGGCGAGGTAACGCTCTGAGGTATAAGCCCCTAGTGTCCAGGTACGCGCAAGAATTCTGACGTGGCCACATGCCAAGACGCCAGCCTGCTCCTTGGTCATAGAACCAGGGGATGTGTATCAACAAGAGGCAGTAAAAAAGGTTTATGCAGGGTCTTAATCTGAAAAGAATCCTTGGAACGGGTCCCTACTGCACGTCTGCGCCTATGTCTCCATTGTGCCGTATCCTAGACGGGCGCAGCACGACGTTCATCTGTAAAAAGAGAGCAAATAAGTTGAAAAAGGGGTGTGCCAAACAAAAGTTATATGAAATAAACAAAGTGTAAAGTAAAATATGAAAAATTGAGCTTTATTGTCTCTTATTTTATACGTGTGAAGCCCCTAGAGCAGGGGTATATGGCCACTAAGCCTGTATCAACGATACTTTTGTGCCAGACTCGTCTATCCGTGTCCGTGGTCTTAATGACCTGTCCTGATGTTCTGGCTGGTGAAGCCATTGTATTGTGGGGCTGTTAAAGCGGCCGCACGATCCTCCGCTTGGGGGAGGTGTTCTCACTGCTTCCCCTTTAAGGAGATGATGCCGCGTGGACCGGGCATCTTAAGCGTAAGAGATGCATAATGCGGTATTGCATTAAAGCGGGCGAAAGCTTCGCGTCCCAGTAGCGCTTGATAGCGACTTGAGAATGGGACGATGTGGAAAGTCAGCTTTTCGCGACGGAAGTTATCGGCAGAGCCAAAAATAACCTCGAGCCGGAGAAAACCCATGCAATGGGTGTCCGGACCTGGCGTTACTCCTTGAAAAGAGGTTTTGCTATGGCAAATTCTTTTTGGGTCGATCCCCATGTGGCGGATTGAGTCCTGATATATCAGGTTGAGTCTGCTGCCACCGTCCATAAGGACATTTGAAAACTGGAGTCCGCCAATTATTGGATCGAGTACCAGGGCAGTCCAGCCTGGGTTCCTGACACTTCTAGAATAATCCAGATGATCGAAGATGATTGGTTTTGACAACCAGTGGCGGGATTCCTTTGGGATAGGCCGTGGGGCGCGTACCTTTATGGGTGCCGCACGTTTTGTTATGTGGAGTAAGTTTACTGTTTTTACTTCTTGTGGGAAATTCTTTTGTTTCCTGGTACTCTGCTTTTGGGGTTCGTCCTCGTCTTCGCTTGGTGTGTCGAGCCCCTTGTGTTCGGCGTTGAGTCTGCCGGATTGTTTGAAAACCCAACAATCTCTGTTGGTATGGTTAGTAGGCTTTCCGGGAGTGTTGTGTATTTGACATATCCTATCCAAGATTTTGTTTAGGTTGGATAGGTCGTCCCTGTTATCTTGGAGGGGCGGCTTTTTCTGATTCTGTCGTGAGCTTTTCAATCCGGCGTTGACTGCCGTGCTCTTCGGACTTTTTTCCTTAGTCCGGCGACGGTCCTTATTGCGTTGCGGTTTTCCGTTTCCATCCCTAGTTTCGGATGTACTTGGGTCACTGGTGCTGCATCTTGCCAACCAGCTGTCCTCTCCTGCGCAAAAGCGGGTCATGAGGCTTGTTAGTGCGGCCATTGTTCTTGGCTTTTCTTGGCCGAGGTGTCTGGCGAGCCATTCGTCTCGGACATTATGCCTGAAAGCCGCTAAGGCTTCAGCGTCCGGACAGTCGACTATCTGATTCTTTTTAGTAAGAAATCTATTCCAGAATTGTCGAGCTGACTCTCCGGGCTGTTGAGTTATGTGACTAAGATCGTCTGCATCCGGAGGGCGGACATAGGTCCCTTGAAAATTTGCTCGGAAAGCGTCCTCGAGCTCTTCCCAACTTCCGATTGTGTTTTCAAGAAGGCTTTTGAGCCAATGCCGGGCTGGCCCTTTAAGCTTGAGGGGTAAGTATTTTATGGCATGGAGGTCATCTCCTCTAGCCATATGTACGTGGAGGATATAATCCTCGATCCAGACTCCAGGGTCTGTTGTTCCATCATATGCCTGTATGTTTACGGGTTTGAATCCCGCTGGAAATTCATAATCCAGGACCTCATCGGTGAAACATAGGGGGTGTGCAGCACCCCTGTATTTGGGTGTGCCCGATTCTGATAATGGCTTTATTGCATTGCGTACGAGAGCTTGCTTTCTTGGCCCGTAAATGGACCTGGCTGGGCCATGATGCGAATCCTTAATTGGGTCGCATGCCGACTTAAGTGTGGCACTGCTTGCCGCTTTATGCTGGCCATGGGGTCGTCTATCCGACCGTGTGGCTTTCTCACTTTTGGAATGCGAGGGCTCTAAGGCCTCCTCGTCGAATTCAGGCAGTAGCTTTCTCTTCGGATAGCTTTTAGTGCGGCGACTGTCGCCGTATTTGTCTGCGGTATTGATTACTTTACTCCATCTGATCCTGAGTGCATCTTCCGCAGTTTTTAGCTTCCGCTTCTGCTTTTTCAGGCTGCGTGCGGTTCCGACGAGCCGTTTGTGGAGGTTCTTCTGCTTCATGGGCTTGTCCGGCGTAGGGTCGTCCGGAATGCCATTTTCGCCGGGGGAGGGATGTTTGGTTTCTCTATCCGGGTTGTCCTGTTGGGATGGTTGCTCTAAGGCATGCTCGTTGTCTACCGGCTCATCCCGCTCTATGGCTGGGTCTTTATCGAGGCGGGGCTTGGGTCAGTGTTTACACTGACGCTTTGATTGTTTTTCGAGAGATCGATCCTTCTTTCCATCCCCGCTTTCCTCGTTGTTGCTTCCTTTAGGGGTATCCACCATGTACACATCGTGAGATGAGGTAGCTGTCCAATGTCCTATAGGCGTTGGTTCTTGGTTGTCTCCTGCATCATCGTCCATACCGTCGATGTCTTCGGAGTCGAAGTCGAGCATGTCGGTTAAGTCGTCGACAGTGGCTACGAAGTGGGTGGTGGGTGGGTTTTGAATTTCTTCATCATCCGAATCCTATCCTTGCTGACCGTAGTCCGGCCAGGGCTCTCTGATAAAGAGAGAGACTTTAGCGAATTCAGGATGTCGTCGAAGGGCGAGTGCTGAAAGATGTCTGCGGCGGTGAACTCCATTATCGGCGCCCAATCGGATTCGATCGTCAGGGGCGCGGGGGGCTCAGAGTTCGGAATGGAATCCGGCTCCCCAGAGTCACGGGCCATGCGGAGTACGGGGCTGGAGTTCGGCTCGATCACCTCTGAGATTGCAGCCCTTGAAGCAGCGTCCAACCGCTAATCCTCAATCGGCGCAGTAGGCTCCAATCAATGGTCGGAACCGATGCGTGTGCGGCCTCCAAGGCGTTGTTCGGCGGCAGAGCTATATCATGCCCATCGAGATAGTGCGGCACGCTTGGCTGTGGCTCGAATCCGTCAAAGATCAAGTCCCCGCGGATGTCAGCCGTGTAGTTTAGGCTTCCAAACCTGACCTGATGGCCAGGGGCATAGCTTTCGATCTGCTCAAGGTGACCAAGCGAGTTGGCCCACAGTGCGAAGCCGCCGAAGACGAAGATATGTCCGGGGAGAAAAGTCTCACCCTGGACTGCATCGTTGTTGATGATCGAAGGGGCCATCGGGCCTAAAGGCGACGACACAGAGGAACTCTCAATGAAAGCACCAATGTCGGTGTCAAAACTGGCAGATCTCGGGTAGGGGGTCCCGAACTGTGTGTCTAGGCCGGATGGTAACAGGAGGCAAGGAACATGATGTTTTACCCAGGTTCTAGCCCTCTTGCTGGAGGTAAAACCCTACGTCCTGCTTGATTAATATTGATGATATGGGTAGTACAAGAGTAGATCTACCACGAGATCAAGGAGGCTAAACCCTAGAAGCTAGCCTATGGTATGATTGCTGTATGATGAAGTTGTCCTACGGACTAAAACCCTCCGGTTTATATAGACACCAGAGAGGGTTAGGGTTACACAAAGTCGGTTACAATGGTAGGAGATCTTGAATATCCGCATCGCCAAGCTTGCCTTCCACGCCAAGGAAAGTCCCATTCGGCCTATCTCCATATTGTTTCTATGTGCACAATCAAAAGTACAAACCTCAGTTTTAGTACAACTACACAAAATGAGATGGCTATTCCTAGCTGTCGTCCTCTAACCACCAGTGTTCCAGGTATTCCTACATTGGTAGTAACTAGGTAGAATGACCAACGCAATCTAAAATAAGATTATTCGTATGTTTTACTTGTTGATTGCAGTGCAGGGACGAGCGAAAACAACTGCATCCTAGTCCAGAATGCACTTTCTACGAGTTGATCCATGGACCGAGGACTAGCTGGCACGGATGCACGGAGGTTTTTGGGACAGGTGCGCGGACAAGAGGCATTGTGGTCTGCTTATTTCTGCAAATAGCGGTGCTTAAATTTAGTGGAATGCACAAGAATTTCTGCTGGTCGGTACACTACATGGTTCAGTTCAGCATTCCAGCTGAGAACACAATTATAATTGGTTATTCTAGAATGAGAGAACCTAACCCAGGATGGTGGCAACAAGAAAAAACCAGAGTGAACTCCAGGAAATTTAAGCCTGCTGGGAGGCCCTTTGCTCAGAGAAGCCGTGCTTGTTTTTTCCTGATTTGTAAACCTTCTCACAACTTTGCGTTTTGCTATGAACTAGTATATGTTTGTTATGTTCTATGAATCATCGAGATGTATAAAATTTCTTAACTTATGCTTTTCAAGTTTTTTATGAAGCTGAGTTTAATGTGAGTGTCCCACATGAGCGATGGACTAGCATGTGAATGTTTGGAATTTACATTGTGGCCTTAGTTAACTGCATGAACCACTGTAACAAGATACGTAGTTGCTTATATGTCAGACAATAGATTATTGATTGTTAGCTAGTCGATAGCCTAGTGTTGAAGTGAGCTGAGCCAATGTGTCGTGTTTTGCACAACTGCTTACAAGTAGGGTAGAACCAACAGTGTTTACAAGTACTTATGTATACGTCGGCGCATAGTTCTCGAATGAGTACTCTATTTCATCAAACACACACAACTCGTATGATAAACCGCAACAACTTATGTCTTACCATGCCATATTCATGAAAAAACTAGTGAGGACGCATCTGTTTCGACAATAATTACGATGGTTCTCACATGATTCACGGGCACACAAAAGTAGCAACAGTTCCCATAGACGGATTCAAACAGAGTACTAACCCCAGAGGGCTCGATAATAGGCAAGGTTCAAATAATTAGACACAATCCAAACTACTATTAAACACTAGCTGGGGCAACTATTTCATTCCTCGATCTAACTGGGGATGGATAAAAGACGGGCCTTGCCATGAACATCATCGAGGACGTCCGGCAGCAGCTCAATCCTGTGAACCTTCATGAAGATAACCTTGTGGACTTGCCACTCAAAAACTTGTTTGTGGAGGTATGCCATGTCATCTTCCAGCGTAAGCTTGATAAGAACAGTATGCCCCACAAATGAAGGAGTAGCTTTGAACTTCTTGTGCTTTAGTACACCCTAGACAACACGCCTGACACCAGTGAGGCTGGAATACAACTCAACATTGGTATAAGCGCAAATGTCTTCCAGGATCCAAAAACATAAGCACTCTGTTTCCCAGTGCATATATTTAGGTCATCCGCCTCATAGCGAGTGACATGTACAACCACACAATCCTTTTCTGTATCAGGGCTCTAATTGAAATAGAAACAAATTTTGAATTACTTTCCAGTATAAGAAACACAAGTTATTTAAACCACTATGTATAGCATGGCATCGAAGCTAATAAAATTTTGCATTATTCATCACCACATACTTAGATGAAAAACCACAATCGAGATAGGCAAAGAAGAAAATCACCTTGGGCAGCTCAGGGGGGGACACATCCTCGAAGGCGGAAAACTACTCCTGCAATGCCACGAGGGTTGTAACCTCAAACGGGGCATTGACCATCTCAATAGTGGCCGTGAGCGTATGTGGGGTTAGCTTGGTGGCTGCCTCCATCTTCTTGGATCTCTCTGTCTCATGGGGATCAGCCTCCCGCGTCTGCTCCAATATTGGCAGATCTTTGCCTGGTTCTCCTTGGTCCATCATGAAACTGACGAATACTAGGAGACTACTAAAAGGAAAACACAATCGCAATGGCAATGAAACAAAAAAGAGAATGAGGATCAGTTACTGCTTTGCAAACATTTTTTTATCTGAACGAAAATATACCAACATCACGGATCCGCTTACCTTCCCTTTGTTGGGATAAAAGAACAGTGGCACATGCGAGTGTTGGCTTTCTTGATGATGGTGAGGGAGAAGGGGATTCAGCGAAGAGTGAAATGATGGTTGCTTCGTCCGTCAAACTTAGACTGCGGGGAGGTGGGGTTTTGTGATACGATGGCTCGTTACTGCCGCGCTACGACCGAGGTGACTCTTCGCCTGCATACTGCCTTCTAATTTGGTGGATGGCATTTGGGCCCGCGCCCGGCATGGCCCGCATGTCGGTGAACAAAAGTGAAACGACATTCAGTAGAGGGAGACGTTTCAATGACCCAGGAGGAGCCAGAAGCAGTAGTGTATCCACTGGACTAGTAGTAATTGTTTTTCTGGGTAGCACTAGAGTGTCTCCACTCTACTAGTAGTAATTGTTTCTCTGGGCCTAAGAAAAAATAGCCCATCCACCCTAGTAAATAATAAAATCAATTCAAAAGCCCATATATTTACTTAATGAGAGGCGCTACCCACACCCAGCACACTGCCCCCCAAAAACCTGGGTACTCTTCTTCCTCCTCACTCCCACCCACCTCACATCAGCTCGCTCCACTCGCACCCCCAAATTCCTCACCTCACTCCTATAGAAAACCCCTGCTCCCCTTCTTCCTCACTACTACAGAAAACCCTGAGCTCCCCTTCTTCTTCATGCGTACTACAATTAGGCTCGTCATTTGTTACTCTGCTCAAATTGGTGAGCGTGACGCGATGCCCTCGAGGAAAATGGAGTCAGCAGACCCCAGTGCCAAGAAGATGAGGCTCCTGCTAGCGGCGGCGCCTGTTGTAGATCCCGCACCCGGCAGCACAGGGAGAAGCGGTGACCCCGCCCCCACCGGATCCCAGGAACCCATAGAATCTCGGGTGGACCGCATCAGCGATCTCCCGGATGCCGTCCTTGGGTAGATCATCTCGCTTCTCCCCACCAAGAATTGCTGCCGCACCCAAGTCCTCTCAATTCAGTGGAGACCTCTATGGCACTCGTGCCCCTTAATCTCGACTGTCGTTAGCTATCTCTATTGAATGATTTTTAAATCCCCAGAGCCATCATCTCCTCCCACCAGGGCTCCGTTCAAAGCCTCTGCATCCCGTCATGCTACCTAAGCTAGCAAAACATGCCCTACACAGTGGACGCCTGGCTGAAATCCCTTGAATTCATAGAACTACAGCTGCTTGAGTTCTACTATTCCTCTAGAAATCACCTACCAGATACCAAATGCCATGTACTTGTGCCCTCAGCACCGACGTCCATCTCGCTGTTTTCCTCCTCTCTCCACACCGCCACCTTCGCGCTGTGCTACCTACCAGACAATCTGGTACTAAACCTTCGACTCCAATTTCTCAAGAAACTTTCACTTGTGCAGGTTCGTATATCGGAGGCCTCATTGCACAACATCATCCACTCCAGTTGCCCTGCTCTGGAGTGCTTGGTGCTTGTTTTCACAGTTAGAATCAGTTGTCTCCAAATAAAGTTGCCTAACCTTGTAAGAATTGGAATTTCTTTTGACAGAAGGCAGCTCATCATCCAATATGCCCCTTCCCTTCAAAGGTTGATCCTTGATTCTAGTTAATCACGGTCGCAAATAATCATCCTCTCTGCGCCTAAATTGGAGATCTTGGATGTAGTACATGATCTCTGTGCTCATTTCAATATGGTGTTTGGCTCCATAGTTCTTCAAGTACTTTATATTATCATCTACACTTGTAACCATAAGCTACATTTTAAATTTCTGCGCATAAGTTATATATCATCTCGGAGTACACATTTTGCACTAATATTATGTTCTATGCTCAATGAAGAGTTTCTCCATGGATAGCCTATCAATGGTGTTGGATTCTGTCAAGATCTTATATATCCAAATGAATAGTTTTGATCTGAACAAGATTATTGGCTTGCTGCAATGCTTTCCATGTCTGGAGAAGTTGTATATAAAGGTGATAATTTCACGCACATTGGAAGCCCGCATATAGTGTACTGGAATTAACCGTTCAGCTGTTGCTCTTTCGACACTCTTTTTTGAGACCTTAACTGTTTTCAATCTTCATGTCTATTTAGGCAACAGGACGGGGTCAGAAAGTTATAACAAATCGGTGGATCCGTAAGCACCGGGATTTTCTCACTTCTCGTGACATTCGATTGAAGACAATAATGCTAGAACGATATGTAGCCAACCATGCAAACACTAGATTTGTCATATTCTTCCTACTGAATGCAATGTTACTATTATCCATCAGGCTTAAGTTTATCAGCAACATGGTTTTGACGGATGGGTATGTCAAAGAGCAAAAAAAGGAGTTTATGGTGGGCAAAAGAGCTTCTAAACGTGTCGGGCTTCTATTTACAATATATTGTGGTGATAATCCAATAAATTTTATGACCCAATATGTTCATTCTATGGACCTGACCGATCCATTTGACTGTGACTGCTGAAAACAGCGCTGGAGTTAGATGTTGTTGCCCTTTTCAACCTGGGTTTTGTCTAAACCTGATGAAGAATTAACCCTCATGCTTTTGTACAGTTTGTAAGCTGGAGTTAGATGTTCTTGCCCTTTTCAACTCGGTTGTGATTGTCATATTTTCCTTGAAACAAGACAAATGGTTTGCCATTCGTTTAATTTAGAGTGAAATATTGTAACAAATCCCAATCAAGGGAAATAACATCACTCTCGTCGGCTGCTTGAGCTCACTGTGCATTGTAGAAGCCAAGTGATTAGCCCCCACCAGCACCCACAAACTTATTTTGAACTAGCACACCAAATGGGCTGTAAATTTTCATAGGAAAGGCTACATGACCATGAGAGATTTGGATTCTGACATTTGGGACCCACGAGGAAATAGCCTATCCAAGGTGGTGTCGACTTCCTAGCTAGTCAACAAACGATTCTGCCTACCAGCCGTTGGATTGACATCCAACAGCTGTCGTGTATCTTCTATCTCTTGTCTTCTTCCTCCAGCCACCCAAACCAAACCATCCCGTCAGCTCCGCCTGTGCCCGCCTCCAATGGCTGGCTGCGCCTCCGCCGCCCTACCCTACCCTCCAACGTTGGCCAGTCCCTCCCTCTATTCCCCCACACGTCCTATTATTCTCCGATGACGTCATCCCAAACACGCACCCGCACCCGAACCAGTCAACCCTCGTACTCCCCTCCACCTGCGACTGGACCGACGCATCTTCCACAGCTCATGTTAGTTCCGTCTGAGGCCTCGTCGTCGTCCTCCGCCTTGGTTCGCTTGCCATGCGCGGTGCGCCGCCCTCTTGCGTTGTCAACGTTGTCAACAACCGAGAGGAACAAGGAGATGACTGTACGTGGAGAGGATGACAGTAGGGACCCACCAGCGTCATGGCAGTACGCAAGCAAGTGCCTCGTTATTACAAGCCCCAAAAAATGGTTCCTCCTAATGGTTGGACATCTGGGGCTCACGCCATTGTCAACGTAGTCAATAAATGAGAGAATTACACAACGAGCGGCTGACACCAGGGACCCAGTAGGTTACGCAGTTGTTATTTACTTTTTTAGGAACAAGCACTTGTTATTTATACTAGTTTTAGCGACGGATCAGGGTAACACCGGGGCTGTGCGGGGGCTGTCGCCCGTCTAGCCAGGGTTTTATTTATGTTTACCACATCATGAGCCCAGTTGTGTTTTTTTCTTGCTGGAAATGGCTAGCCCAGTTCTTTTTTAAAGAAATACCCAAATGAGGCATACTTGCTTTATTAGCCCTGCTGGGGTGCAAATCTTTCAAGATGAGGAGAGTTTCATTCGGTTTGCCCAGAAATGGGATGTACATTTTTAAAACACATCAAACTGGGAATTAGTTTCAATTTTTTTTCATTACAAGATTTGAAATTCCATTGATTTTTATGCTTGGACAATTATTTGGATTCTATATTTATATAAATTATTTTTCAAAATAGTTTGAATGTGACTCGATATTTCAGGATTAAAAACAGTTGACCGCACTAAAATATGCAAAATTTCGTATAATTTTTAACCCTGGCCACAATGTGGGGTGTAATGCTAACAAAAATAAGATGGGCTCCAAAAAAAATCTTAAGAATTAGCAAATGGGTTGTAAATTATTAGAAATAATGGCAGATGGGATGTATGCTGTTTTCCACAGATTTGAGGCTCACTTGTGTGCCTACTACAGGTTGACGCGTATGCTTTCCTAAAAAAAGGATGATACACACGCAACGCCATGTCAACTTAGTCAACACACGAGAGCAGTGACTGTTGGATGTCCATCCAATGGCCGTTGTGCTTCTTCAATCTCTGCTCTTCCTGCTCCAGCCGCTCAAACAAGTGCCGGCGGGACTACCTGCTCCCTCCTCCCGCGGCCAGCTATGCTACCGCGCAGGCGTCACCGCCCCACCGTACTCCCATTGCTGGCCTAGCCATCCCTCTACTCACCCACACCTGCTATTATTCTCTGGAGATGGCAGACGAACTAGTAAACCCTTGTACTCCCCTCTGTGAGGGAAACAACTGCTGAGTCTTCCCTGGCTCTATGCTGTTCCCTTGCTAGGCCTAGCCGTCGTCCACTGCCCTGGTGCTCTCGGTGCAGTGTGGTCAAGGCAGTCAACGAAGGACATCCATCGAAAGTGGATTGTACGTGGAGAGGCTGAGAGTTGAGTACACGGCCACACGCAATGAAATGCCTCCTTATTACATGCAAAATAATGATTCCTCCACCTGACAACTGGGACCCATTGGAAGGGCCTCTGTATTTCGTGAAAAAATGTTACCCCCGCTGACAGGTTGGACCCACCAGCTATATCTTCGCACGCAAGGAAGTGCCTCCTTATTACGTACAAAAAAATGAATACCTGTGACGCCCCAAGACCAACGCTCCAGACGTCTTCCATGTTTTCGTTGTCGCCGTGTGTTTATTATGTTTGTTGCATTATCATACTTGTTTTGCATATTTCATTCCTATATGTTTATGCCATGATCATGTTGGGTGCCTTGTCACATCTTTGCTTCTTGCACCATGCCCATTTCACTTGTTATGCCATGTGTTGCATTGTACCCCATGTTTCCTCTCTCAACCTATCAATGCACTATCGCCTCCTCCTTCCTTCTTTCTTTCTTTTTTGGCAAGTGACACTTTTATTCCTCCATAAATGTTCAATATTTTCCTATCTGATCCCATTTGGGACTTGTTTTGGTTGGATTAAAAAATGGCTCAAGTTTGAATTTAATTCAAACATGAATTATTTATCTATCCTTAAAAATGCCCAAACCATTTTATTAAAATCCTTCATAAATCCAGGACCTCAGATATATCCTTATATCATTCTACTTATCTGCCAAACCTTTTGAGCTTTTCTTCCAATGTTCTATTCATATTATATATGGATAAGAACAACAGAAGGAGAGAGAGAGAGATCCCAACCCACCAGGTCGCTTAGGCCCAGCTAGGTCATCCTTCACTGCAGCCCCGGCCCAACTTGCTTCACGGTCCCAACACCGGCACATCCCTCTCCTAAGTCCAACCGCCCCACTCCCTCCTAACCCTAACCCTCTACCAAACCCCCACTGTCTCCCTCGTCTCCACCTCGCGCCACCAGAGACCCTCTGCACGAGCCCTGCCCAATCTCATCCTTCTCTTCCGTCACACGCCAGCAGTGCCGGCCGCCGCGCCCTTCTTCCTTACCTTCCCCCGCGCCGGAGCAAGCTGCCACCACCTGCCTTCCCCAGTCGGCGCCCGCCTCCCCTTCTCTCCTATGCCGCAAGCTCTCGAGGCCCCGCTTCGCGCTGGCCCTTGCCCTGTCGTCCGCCGGCCCGGCGAGCCGGACCTCTCCGTCGCCCGCGCCAGCGACCTCCATGCCTCCCCATCATCATCTCCGGCAGGAAGACGCCGCCAAGATCCTCCCCGCGCTAGAGCACCTCCACTGCGATCTCGCCTGACCTGCGCAGCCATGGCACCGCCGGCCTCCATGGTGTGCCTATGCCCTGCCCTCCTCATCGTCCTGCTCATTCCACTACTAGGAAAAGGCCTACTAATGGCACACCTAATTTGGCCATTAATGGCACATTAGTGGTGCGCCATTAGTAGCACGCCATTAGTATCTGGTATACTAATGGCGCACCACAGATGCGCCATTAGTATATACAACAGTGCGCCATTAGTATGCCTCCCAGGGGGCCATGTATACCCAGGTGCTTTGGCATACTAATGGCGCATGATAGCAAGATGCGCCATTAGTAACTTCGGCATACTAATGGCGCACTGTTTAATGATGCGCCATTAGTATCCTTTGGCATACTAATGGCGCACTATGATGTGATGCGCCATTAGTATGAATATTAGGTTTTTTTTATTTTTTATTTTTTTGTTTTTTGCACAGGTTACAAAATGTTTAATTGGACAAAATATAGACAGCACACATCAACAACAGATTCATCGAATACAATAGAAGATTAGTCTCTGAATACAATTCATCATTTTAGTCTCCGAATACAAGTCATCATATTAGTCTCCAAATTGAAAAGACCGAACAAAGATAGAACATTATATTACAAGTCTCGAGACCGCGAGTTTGTCTTCACATTACAAGTCGATATCGATCATCTAAACTACCATCACATAGAAGAGAGCTGCGGTCATCACAATGAGCATCATCACGATGAGCATCATCACGATGAAACTCGTCTTCATCCGGTTCCTCCAATGCTCCCTCCCCTCTCCCGCTAGATAGCGGGCGTATCTAGATTCGGCCTCGGCCCTAGTGGCGTACCCTTTGTAACTGTTACCGCTGAATCGATGAACCTGTCTCCGACACTCCTCCCAGCCGTCGTAGACTCCGGGAACCTTACCCTTGTACACGACATACCACGGCATCGCAATATATAACGTTAGTACCAATTCACAGACAATACATAAGCAATATATAAGTATGCAACAGAACGATCGGAAGAGAAAAGCAAGACATTAATAGCATCGATTACATCTTAAGTTGAACTAATCTCGAAACCAAAGAGACATACTACAAGTTCATTAAAGTTTAATTACAACATGAGCCAATCGATGTTTCAGAACTAGACACAGCATCACTGCTTTCGACTCGACTCAAGGGACCGGAGCGTGGATGAAGCCGCCGTCTATCGTGGGAGTCATGAAAGAACGGGCGTTGTCAGCTTGCATTTGTAGGATTGTGTCGATGTCACTGTTGGACGGTTGATTTCTGAGGTAGAACTGCCCCGCGGTATGAAGGACATCTTGATGGATGATTTCCGCAAACTCCGACTGGATGCGAAAGAATTCTTGTCTGATGTCCGCGTCCCGGATTGCCGACACGCTCGTGGCCCAATCTTTGAGTCTACTCGGTAGCATAAGTTGATGATGGTCCCGTATGATCGCCCGCATGTGATGAATGGCGTAGTAGGCACCCTTCTGACCGCCAAGCGGCTGCTTGACGCAGCAGAACGTCGTATTGTGGGAGAACACGTGCTTGCCGTACTTACGAATAGGCCTGGTGAAGGTGCCTCCAGATTTGACGCAGCCGGGGAGAACATCATCAAGAACCTTCTTGACATTTCTGTAGTATACGTTCGACTGACGGTCCAGGTCGAAATACGTGGCCATGGAATATTTGGGGCTTAGGAGGATGAGCGTGCAATGTGTGTCACTGCAGAAAACACGGAATGTTAAAAGAAAAACGATCGAAATCTAAGAATTCATATGTTACGGGGCGGTTGAGGGGAGGACTTACTCGGGAAAGTAAGGCACGAGGAAGTTTTACTCCTACGAGGCAGGTGAAAAACTGCTCGATCTCCTCCTGACTTAGAGTGAAGCACGCGGGAGGGTAGTCATTTCCGGTCTTCTTGGCCTTTTTGCCTTTGCGACGACTTTCCGTGTCCTGCTTCGCCTCATCATCATCATCATCATCATCATCATATATAGCGTGAAGCTCCTGCCTGATGCCCATTGATTTCAAGTCTGCCCTTGCTTTCGGCCCATCTTTGGTCCTCTCTGGCATGTTGAGCAGGGTACCAAGCAGACTCTCGCACACGTTCTTCGTGATATGCATGACATTAAGGCTGTGAGGCACACGGTGGATCTTCCAGTACGGCAAGTCCCAGAAAACAGACCTCGTTTTCCATACCTTCAGCAGCGGCTCTGGCGCCTTTCGCTTCTTTCCCGGCTCTGGCGCCTTTTGCTTCTTTCCCGGCAGTGGGCAGTCTTTCCAATTTTTCAACAGCTCATCTATTTCCTCGCCGCTCCTCGTACGCGGGCGTCCTCGGGGTTCGGTTTCACCATCGAACAGATCCTTGCGTTTTCTCCACGGGTCATCATCGCGAAGCCACCTTCGATGTCCCATGAACACGGTTTTTGAAGACCCGGGATCTCTATCTAGCTGGCGATACGTTGTGTCATCCATGCACTTGACGCATCCAGAAAATCCGTGGACCACCTGCCCCGCGACATATCCATAACCGAGATAGTCGTGCACCATCGTGAGCAGCGCGGCTCTCATAGGGAAATATTCTTTGTCTGCGGCGTCCCACATATTGGCTGGCATTTTCCACAGCGTGTCAAGCTCCTCTTTCAGCAGCCCCAGATACAGATTGATGTCATTCCCTGGTTGTTTCGGTCCTTCAGCCCCAGACTCATGTGAATGTACTTCCTCTTCATGCACAACCAGGGGGGAAGGTTGTACATCCACACAAACACAGGCCAGGTGCTATGTGTGCTTCTCTGGCTGCCAAACGGATTGACTCCATCGGTGCTCGTGCCCAGCACGATGTTCCTTGGATCGTTCCCAAATTCTGGGTCTTCGAAGTTCAACGCTTGCCACTGGCTCGCATCCTTAGGATGACTCAGCATCTTGTCTTTTTTATCTATCTCCGGATCATTTGCGTCATCTTCTTGCTTCTTCTCCTCCCTATCCGCGTGCCAACACAGGAGCTTTGCTACCTTAGGGTCCGCGAAATACCGCTGCAGACAAGGAGTGATCGGAAAGTACCACACCACTTTTCGAGGAGCTTTCTTCCTCTTCTTGTATCGAGTGACGCCGCACACCGAACATATGGTAGACTCCGCGTGCTCGTCCCGATAAATGATGCAATTGTTCATGCACACATGGTATTTCACGTGCGGTAAATCCAGAGGACACACGATTTTCTTCGCCTCCTCCAAACTGGTTGGGCACTTGTTCCCCTTGGGAAGTGGTTCGTGCCAGAATGACATGTTCTCGTCGAAGCATGCGTCAGTCATTTTGTGTTTTACCTTCATCTCCAGAGCCATGAGCGTTACTTTCAGGCGGGTATCCTCGGGCCTGCATCCTTCATACAATGGAGTAACCGCGTCTAACTCAAGTTGATCCATCTTGGCTTTCTCTCGGGCGGCAGCTCTTGCGTTATCCGTCTGCTTGAGAAGCAGCTCTTGAATATGAGGGTCCTGCACCCAGCCCATCGATGGTCCAGCGTCGTCTGCTCCGCCAGCATCATCATCTTCATGATCATGCCCGTCGTCTGCTCTGGCATCTTCCTCATCATCATGTCCTGCATCTTCTACATGATGACTGTGTACAACATCACCGTCGTGATCATCTCCTGGGGATTCTTTGTCTTCTCGCCCACCCGAGCCACGGTGGTTGTCTTGCTGTCCTTCCTCATTTCTTGCCCGGCCCCCATGGACGACTTCATAGTCATCTTCATCACCTTGCCACCGATAGCCATCCATGAAACCACGCAAGAGCAGGTGGTCCCGCACCTGCCCGGATTCCGGGTCCGCAATAAGGCTCTTCAGCTTGCATCTTCGACACGGACATCTTATCTCCGTCTCGTTCTTTTGAAGCATCTCGGCCTTCGCGGACCTCAAAAACCTATTCACGATGCCTTCGGTCATCATGCGGACCATGGTCGCCTGCGGGGTAGAGCAAAACGATATTTTAGAACCAAGAAAAAATTTGGCATGACTTTCCCTAAAAATAGGACCAAAAAGAATGCTTAATGCCAAAATTCTCGCCGAAACGGAAATGAATCAACATTCCGGCAAAATATTGGCAACTATCGCATTTTAAATACCGGTACACCTCCAAACACAAACACATATGCAACACCACAAACATATGCAACACCACGAACATACATAGATCTAGCTAGGCCATAAAAAGTGCATGTGCACATTGTTGTAGGGAGAACAACATAAATATAGCTTCCCCCCTTACTTACCTATCAAAACAAGGTAATTTAACCACTTAAATTGAATGAATCTATGGTGGAAATGAGGTGAAAAAGAGGAGGCACCCGAGACAAGGAGGAGGTGGAGAGAATGAAGTGGGGAGAAAGTGAGTGTGGGTAGGAGAGGATGTCCAAAATATCTTGTTGCTGCCCACTTACTAATGGCGCACCAACTCTAAATGCGCCATTAGTAATCCAGGTTACTAATGGCGCACCTCCTGGTGGTGCGCCATTAGTAGTTTTGCAAAAAAAAACTAATGGCGCACTGTCCCATAGTGCGCCATTACTAGTTTAAACTAGTAATGGCGCACGGTGGAACAGTGCGCCATTAGTAGGTTTGCAAAAAAGGGAATAAAAATATAATAAAAAAACAACATTAGTGGCGCACTTTCTGGCAGGTGCGCCATTACTAGTTACAACTAGTAATGGCGCACTGTGTCTGGATGCGCCATTAGTATGTTTGGACAGGCGCACTAGTTAAAAAAATTTGATACTAATGGCACACCCGGGGCCAGGTGTGCCATTAGTAGTTTCAACTCTAATGGCGTATCAGAAGGTGGTGCGCCATTAGTATATACTAATGGCGCACCACTTGTCTGGTGCGCCATTAGTGTCAATCCCATCTATAGCCCTTTTTCTAGTAGTGTTCTGGCCGTGGGCCATGGACGTGCGTTGCCGCTAGCCTCTGCTACGCGCGTCCCATCTCCCATGTCGCATCCCCGCAACACTTTCGTGTTCGAGCCCACCGCTGCACTTTTGCACCACGACGTTGCTCGCTGCACACCAAGTACCCTGGATCGCCAACTCGTCTACCGCCTTCAAGTGAACGACTACCGTGGATGTGTGCCGGTGCCACTTGGAATCGTCGAGCCCATCAAGACCCATACATGGATTGTCAAGTGCCGTCTCCCGGATTCGCCAAGTACCACGCCGTCAGTGTCCCTCCAAGATTGATCTTGGAACGTGCATGACTACGCGGATTCGCCAAGTACCACGACGCCCCCGAAGAGTTCGGATTCGAGAAGTCCGATGTCGCGCTTGTACAACTACGCCGCCGATACCGAGACCGGCGAGACCGACCTTGTAACACTATGCAAAGTACCTCTACTGGTGACTCGAACATATACAAACCGTGTACAACTACCGCCGCTGTGATTTTGACAAGAAAACATGTACCTCTACCATCGCCAATATCATGAGTTCCTCTACCGTCGTCATGTACCACTACTTCCCCTACTACCGCCGCGGAACGACTAATTCCTCTACTTCCCTCGACGATCTCGTTCCACCCCGAAAAATGCATGCTTCGAAGGTATAGCCACTGAGACGACACCCATGAACGAATGCATGTGATGTATGAGATGATCGTGGTTGCACCGTGTCTGAGTTGTTCTTTGCGAGTTCCTCGTTGCCTTGCCGTCGACATGTGGGAACCCGGTATCCGGGAGCACCCCATCATCTTGCATGACAGACTCACACCCACTTCCTTTTGCACCGGTATCCCTGTGAGCTACCGGATCATCGGAATGTTGCCGTGGCATCATTTCCGTTTCGCCGCCGTGGCACCTTTCCTGTCGTAGTTGCCGTGGCACCCCTTTCGTTTCCGCCATGATGAAAAAATGCTTCATATCATGCTATTATTAACATTTTCATAATTATTGCATAAAACTTGCAAATGTCATCCGCATCATGATAACAACATCAAGAATGTTTAAAATTGTTGTTGCTTTAAATTGCTAAATGACATGTGGGGAGTTACAGGAATGGTTATTTGTTTTTTCCGGCCTCATTTAAAATGCCTAACTGTGTAGTTTTCATATGCTTCACCTCTTTCCATGCTTAACAATATTTAATATTTTTGGGTACATAAACAAGAGAGAACTAAATAATTGATGTGGTGTTTCATCAATGTGCAACTCGTTGCATATTGTGTTCCACTTAATTTGTAGTATTGTTTGTGCACTTTTCGATGCCATGCCTAATTAAACCGGACATGCATCATACTTGGTTGCGCATCATGCCATGATTATGTGATGGTCGTTTACTATGTTGCTTGCTTCTTTCCGGGTTGCTTCTTTCATTAGCTTCGGTTTCGTTCTGGAGTTGTGAGGAATCCGTTTGACTACGTCTGTTTGCCTTCTTCATGGACTCGTTCTTCTTCATAGCGGGATTTCAGGCAAGATGACCATACCCTCGATATCACTTCTTTATCCCTAGAGGAATCCGTTCGACTATGTTGTTTGTATTTTTGGGTTGATCAGTAGTGGAGCCCAGTTGGGACGATTGGGGATCTAGCATTTGGGGTTGTCTTTCTTTTACTTTGGTTCCATAGTCGGACCTTGGTTGTATTCTGGATGATGTATGTTTAACTTGTATTTGTGTGAAGTGGCGATTGTAAGCCAACTCTTTATCCCTTTCTTATTCAATACATGGGATTGTGTGAAGATTACCCCTCTTGCAACAAACTTACCATGCTGCCATGCCTCTAAGTCGTGCCCCGACATGTGGGAGATATAGCCGCATTGTGGGTGTTACAAGTTGGTAATCAAAGCCATCCCCGACTTAGGAGCCCCTGCTTGATCGAATCACTGACGTTGTTAAGTCTAGAGCAAAATGTTCTGAGTCTTAGGATTATATATATCAGAGAGTAGGATTCTTTTTACTCCTTAGTCCCTTCGTCGCTCTGGTGAGGCCTCCTGATGCAGAAGTATTGACTCTCCTCTCCTCAAATTTCACTAAAAAAAATTTAGGATCATGCGGGTATCTTGGAATCGTTCAAATGGTTTAGTGATGAGAACATTGTTCTTGGTTCCTCCTGACATTTACGGGTTGTGGCAGTGTCCCGAGGAGTTGAGCTCCGAGGTGTTGTCGTCACAATTTTATCATTGCAGTTCTGGAATACCTGAGTTCACCGACATTGAAAATCTCTTTTATGCAGTTGTTGGTGAGATAACATCGACGCCACCCGGTACTGGGGCGGGAGTTCAGGAGTATTGCCATAACTCGTATAACGGATGCTTTTCGAAGGTTGAGGTACATGATTTCCGAAGGTTTCTTGGTTATGTGTTGAAGGATGGATACAACTGGATGTAGGTACTGTTAGTTTGGGTGAGATATTATGCTTCCCCTGTATCCCCAACACCTGATTGCATAACCAGAAAGTTTCAGGAGTTTATAAGTGGGAATTCAAGTAGCTCCTAGAATTTCTTTCCAATAGACACATGATATGATTTGGGGTCTATCATATGTTTGTTCCGGCTTATTCTGCAAGCCAACCTTTGTTTTGTTTTTGTTGTGGTATTCGAGTTGCTTCGAAGTCAAATGTTGATTCCATGTATCTTTCTAAATTGTGTTCTCATATTTCTATGGGAGTGCTAATCCTTTTCGATCATCGAGATATTCATGTCAATTCTTTCCAACCGGTGTGCTTCTCTTCAAGATGATCATATCATTTTCCCATTTGCAAGATCCAATCTCAGTTTTCTCACCGGTGTTTGTTTCATCCGTCCCAAGTTGTCTTTGTTTTTCCCGCACCCCCACCCTTTTCTTCAAGGATTCAGATTTCTTAATCAACTATCCATTTTATTTATGGAAGTCTCTCCATTCTTTTCCGTCAACGTTCTTATCCGGTGATTCTCAGGAAGATACTAACATAGCTTCTAGTTTATTATTCTTCGTTTTTTCTTTTCCGGTGGATTCAATTCAAGCTTTTGGTGTTGATCATATCCCTTTCCTCGTTTCAAATGCTTTCCCTTGCCAGTGCACCTCTTAATCATCCACTTCTCGCTATTCAATTATTCTGGAGTGCTGAAGATATCTCAGGAGATTCGTGTTTTCATTCCTAATCCGTTCAAGATATCTTGAGGTTGTTACCTCATTCAAGCCATTTAAATCAACCGGTGCAATCTCCCTTTCAAGTAATCGTTCGAATGTGTTTTTTTGAGTGGGCCCTAACCCACATGTCTTTTTCCAGGATCTTACCTGACTCTTGTAATTATTTTCCGCAGTTATTCTTAAAATTCTTTTCCAAGCTTGACATAAGAATGAATTATCCTCAGTCAAATGTCTTTCTCCAAGATCTTTCAAATTCTTTTCATCGTTGGCTCAATATTTCTATTCTTCATTCCGGAGTGCCTAAAAAAATTAATGGTGGTGTTTCTCGTCGTCATTCTTAGATTTTGAAGACCGAAGAAGAGTTTTTCCTCCATATCTTATCCGTTCTCTCAAAGATTCATGATTCTAGGTTGATGCCATCCTCTCATAATTATTTTTAATTGTGAGAATTATTTTCACCCACCCGGAGCAATTCAAGAGTCTTTTCAGATTGATTCTCTGTAGCTCACCATCTCAGTATTATTCATTCAAGTTTTCAGCTCTTGTTCTAAAAATCTTACCAGTGCATCGTTCAAGTGTTCTCTAATCAGCTTGTGATCTCTTCGTTCTCTTGTATAAAATTCTCTCAAGTATCTTCGATCGTTTTCAATCCTACCGGTGGATCATTGAAGACCTTCCCAAGTTTGCACCATGTCTATCTTTATCCTTTATATGAGAATAAGTAGTATGCCAAATCCATTGCTTGTCATCAATTTAGTTGGTGAAGGATGGGCATATTGTAATTCTTATTCTTGTTTCATCAAGTAAATTTGATTCCTTATTCCGGAGGTTCATAAAAATTCTTGATTTCATTTGTGCATTTTTTTCCGAGTTCCAAGTTTTCTCGGTTATATAATTTCAAAGCTTCATCTAATCATTGCAAGGCTTCTCCCGGAGTTATTTTCAACTTTCCTTTCGTTTGATCATCCTTTTATTACCGGAGTTCTTCATGGAGGTTCTACATGGTGGTTCGTCAAGGATTCTTGTCATTTTTCAATTGTTCTTCAGGTTTTCTCTCAAAGTTAAGATCAGCCAAGCTATACTCTAAAATAAACATGGTTTTCAACACATGTTTTGTTTTAAGGAGTTCAAGTATTCTTCTTCCTGCATTCCAAAGTGCAATTCTTTCTACCTTATCTTTTGAGGTAGTGTTATGTCATTCTTGATAATTTCCCTTAGTGTTTCATGATTCACAAGTTACCAAGAATGAGGTATTTTAAATCCATCAACCTCTTCATTGGAGTTATCTTGGGTTATATTTCACCTAAAGCTTTCCCTAAGAATTGTTGCTATTTATGGTGCTCATAAAGGACCCGAGTTCTTCATTTATCCTGCCGGTGAAATAAGCTTCTCGTCTCCTTGTTGATATCAATCCAATCTTTTGTTTCCGTAGTGGCAGAATTTCTTCTCAACTTTGAGAAGTTTTCCATAATCCCACTACAAGTTTATTCGTTTTGTTGTTGGTTTTTCCAACAACTCTGTTTAACCTTTTTGGAAGGGTGTTTTCCAGGCTCATTTGTGGCAGAAGTTGTCATTTTCTTCTCAATTCTTTCCTTCCCAGTGATCCAACTTCTATTCTTTCGCTCCGGAGGCATTGTGATGTTGCTCTCTTCAACCATCATCCCATTTTTGTCAAAAATCATGTCCTTTCCTTTTGCTTATCCATTCAACCGCAATGTCGTGTCCTTTGTTCAAGTTCTTTCCTCTTATCAAGTTTTGCCTCCCTTCTCAACCGGAGTGCTGTCTGGAATCTTTCTTACCCCTTGTGCCATTCTTTCATTAGTTCCGGAGGCAGTGTGTTGTTGATTTCATCAAGTATCCTCTCATCTTGTCAAGATCATGTTCAATTCCTTCCATTTACAATCGGAGTACTGCCTAAATTATATCATTCTTATTCCTTCTCTATCTTCTTTTAACCGGAGTGTTGTCGTAATTGATCTTTATCATTCCTTGTACATCTCGTTTCAACTCGAGTGCTTGCATGTACTTCTTGTCCATTGCAACCTTTTCCTTATGTCTTTCACCCTACAACATTCTAGTAATGTTCCTTGTTCCTCTTTTCTAACGAGTGTTTTCAACCTTGTTCATCATCGTTGTATTCTTTCTTTCAAGTTTTCTACCTCTCAAGGTTCTTTGGTTTCGCTCATTTGTCAAAGAAGCAACTTAGTTTTACCTTTTCCCCTCCCTCTTCCATTTTCCCCAGTGCCATCCTAGATGTCGGGACGAGATCCTCTCGTAGTGGTGGAGTGTTGTGACGCCCCAAGACCGACGCTCCATACGTCTTCCATGTTTTCGTTGTCGCCATGTGTTTATTATGTTTGTTGCATTATCATAATTGTTTTGCATATTCCATTCCTATATGTTTATGCCATGATCATGTTGGGTGCCTTGTCACATCTTTGCTTCTTGCACCATGTCCATTTCACTTGTTTTGCCGTGTGTTGCATTGTACCCCTTGTTTCCTCTCTCAACCTATCAATGCACTATCGCCTCCTCCTTCCTTCTTCTTTCTTTCTTTTTTGGCGAGTGACATTTTTATTCCTCCATAAATGTTCAATATTTTCCTATCTATTTTAGACCATGTCCTCAACCCCTCTACGAAATCTGATCCCATTTGGGACTTGTTTTGTTTGGATTAAAAAATTGCTCAAGTTTGAATTTAATTCAAACATGAATTATTATTCTATCCTTAAAAATGCCCAAACCATTTTTTTAAAATCCTTCATAAATCCAGGTGCTTTGATATACCCTTATATCGTTATACTTATCTGCCAAACCCTCTGAGCTTTTCTTCCAATGTTCTATTCATATTATATATGGATAAGACGAACAACAGAAGGAGAGAGAGAGATCCCAACCCACCAGGTCGCTTACGCCCAGCTAGGCCCTCCTTCACTGCAGCACCAACCCATCTTGCTTCACGGTCCCAGCACCGGCCCATCCCTCTCCTAAGGCCCAGCCGCCCCACTCCCTCCTAACCCTCTCCCGAACCCCCACTATCTCCCTCGTCTCCACCTCGCGCTGCCAGACACCCTCTGCACGAGCCCTGCCCGATCCCCTCGTCCTTCTCTTCCGTCGCGCGCCCATAGTGCTGGCCGCCACACCCTTCTTCCTTACCTTCCCCCGCGCCGGAGCAAGCCGCCACCGCCTACATTCCCTAGTCGATGCCTGCATCCCCTTCTCTCATGTGCCGCGAGCGCTCGAGCCCCCGCTCCACGTCGTCCCTTGCCCTGCTGTCCGCCGGCCAGGCGAGCCGGACCTCTCCGGCGCCCGCGCCAGCGACCTCCATGCCTCCCCATCATCATCTTCGGCAGGAAGACACCGCCAGGCTCCGCCCCGTGCCCGAGCACCTCCACTGCGAGCTCGCCTGACCCGCGCGGCCATGGCACCGCCGTCCTCCATGGTGTGCCTGCGCCCTGCCCTCCTCTTCGTCCTTCTCATTCTGGCCATGGGCCATGGACGTGCGTTGCCTCTAGCCTCTGTTGTGCGCGTCCCATCTCCCATGTTGCATCCCGGAAACACTTTCGTGTTCGAGCCGACCGCTGCACCTTGGCACCACAACGTTGCTCGCTGCACACCAAGTACCCTGGATCGCCAATTCATCTACCGCCTTCAAGTGAACAACTACCGTGGATGTGTGCCGGTGCCACTTGGAATCGTCGAGCCCATCAAGACCCATACCTGGATCGTCAAGTACCGTCTCCCGGATTCGCCAAGTACCACGCCGTCGGTGTCCCTCCAAGATTGATGTTGGAACGTGTACGACTACGCGGATTCGCCAAGTACCACGACACCCCCGAAGAGTTCGGATTCGACAAGTCCGATGTCGTGCTTGTACAACTGTGCTGCCGAGACCGAGACCAGCGAGACTGACCTTGTAACGCTATGCAAAGTACCTCTACTGGTGACTCGAACATCTACAAACCATGTACAACTACCGCCGCTGTGATTTTGACAAGAAAATGTGTACCTCTACCATTGCCAATATCGCGAGTTCCTCTACCATCGTCATGTACCACTACTTCCACTACTACCGCCGCGGAACGACTACTGCCTCTACTTCCCTCGACGAACTCGTTCCGCCCCAAAAAATGCACGCTTCAAAGGTATAGCCACCATGACAATGCCCGTGAACGAATGCATGTGATGTATGAGATGATCGTGGTTGCACCGTGTCGGAGTTGTTCTTTGCGAGTTCCTTGTTGCCTTGCCGTCGACATGTGGGAACCCAGTATCCGGGAGCACCCCATCATCTTGCATGACACACTCACACCCACTTCCTTTTGCACTGGTATCCCTGTGAGCTACCGGATCATCGGAATGTTACCGTGGCATCATTTCTGTTTCACTGTCATGGCACCTTTTCTGTCGTAGTTGCCATGGCACCCCTTTCGTTTCCGGCACGATGACAAAATGTTTCATACCATGCTCTTTGCCGGTGTCAAAACCGGCGGATCTCGGGTAGGGGGTCCCGAACTGTGCGTCTAGGCCAGATGGTAACAGGAGGCAAGGAACACGATGTTTTACCCAGGTTCGGGCCCTCTTGATGCAGGTAAAACCCTATGTCCTGCTTGATTAATATTGATGATATGGGTAGTACAAGAGTAGATCTACCACGAGATCAAGGAGGCTAAACCCTAAAAGCTAGCCTATGGTATGATTGTTGTATGATGAAGTTGTCCTACGGACTAAAACCCTCCGGTTTATATAGACACCGGAGAGGGTTAGGGTTACACAAAGTCGGTTACAATGGTAGGAGATCTTGAATATCCGCATCGCCAAGCTTGCCTTTCACGCCAAGGAAAGTCCCATCCGGACACGGGACGAAGTCTTCAATCTTGTATCTTCATAGTCCTGGAGTCCGGCTGAAGGTATAGTCCGGCTACCCGAACACCCCCTAATCCAGGACTCCCTTAGTAGCCCCTGAACCAGGCTTCAATGACGACGAGTCCGGCGTGTAGATTGTCTTCGGCATTGCAAGGCGGGTTCCTCCTCCAAATTCTTCATAAAAGTTTGTAAACACCAAGAGTAGTGTCCGGCTCTGCAAAATAAGTTTCCACGTATTGCCACACAGAGAATAATATTAACACAAATCTAATCCGCTGACGTATTCTGCAGCGTGACATCACACTATGGCCAAGCCTTTATTCGAATCGTTTTCACCTTTCCACCTCAGCGTGTTTTGCGAGGCGGTTTCCTTGGCACGTCTTGTCAAAGCAGAGATCGTGTCCCCTTTATTTACGGGATTCTCATCAATACGGACGTGGTTAACCCAATCGGGCCCGTTAGCATGTCTTCTCGATTAAAGGCGAGTCCCAAACGGTTAGGGGCAGGGCTCCTGGTATTCAACCTCTTATAAAGAGACCAAGGCCTTACTCCTTTTCTCCAATCTCAAAACAAGTTCGCCCGTTGCCTCGAGTTCCAACACCCTAGGCTCCAGATTCCAGGCGCTTCAGACCTTCGACAATGTCCGGTTCCGACCTTCAAGGCCGATGGATGCCCTCCTCTGTCACGGAGGAGGACATGCTAAAGTTGAGAGAGCCTAAGTTCTTGACCGCCGAAATTTTGCATAGGTTGCCTTCTCAAAGGCAGGCTATTCTCAGTCCCCAGCCCGGTGAGAGCATAGTGTTCATGTGTCACTTCCTTCGGGGGTTAGGCTTCCCGATGGATCCCTTCGTGAGGGGGCTGATGTTCTATTATGGGCTGGAATTTCATGACTTAGCTCCGGAGTCCATCCTCCACATTTCCTCATTCATCTTTGTGTGCGAAGCGTTCCTCCGTGTTACTCCTCACTTCGGATTATGGCTCAAGACTTTTGGAGTGGAGCCGCAGATGATCGAGGGATGGTACGCAGAGTGCGGAGGCGCTGTCATAAGTAAGAATGCTGATGCTCAATGGCCCTAGGGCTCCTTTCAAGAGGAGCTCGGCTCGTGGCAACGAGAGTGGTTCTATATCACCGCTCCCAGGAGCACCAAGTGGGTGGCGCCTCCTGCTTTTCGCTCGGGTCCCCCACCACGGCTAGCGTCATGGGTCAACAAAGGGTTAGATTGGGGGTTATCCAAAGACGTGCCCTTGTTGCAGGGCCGCATTAGGGATCTCTTAGAAAGAGACCTCAACCTGGTCAAGGTGACGCAGGTCATGCTGATTCGCCAAACACTGCCCGGCAAACGTCGCTCCCTTCATTTGTGGGAGTTTAATCCGGAGGGACCACGAGCTCTCCAGCATTTTGTGGGCGCAACGCCCGTGGAGATGTATAAAATGTTCTTCGGATCACAAACAATGTGTCCGGATTTGACCGAGGACGCAGGTTTAAGCTGCAATCGCCCGGATACTCAAGTAAGTAACCTTGTGCTCGGACTCACTATCCATAAAATTGTCATAAATTCGCCCCTAAAAGAGCTGTCCTTTTAAACTGGAGTGGATAGCGAAGGCAAAGCTGATCAGGTGTCTGGCTCCCCTTCCTGAGACCAGGCCGGATCCCGTGCTAGTCAGGATGTTGAAGATCGTGCCTTTGGAGGGAAGTGAGGGGGAGGACAAGGAAACTATGGCCTCCTCGAAGGAGGCTGCTCCGAAGGGAAGAACCGACAATTCCTCTCCTAAGGGGAAGAAGAGGGCCGCCTCTGATGACCCGGAGACCATGGCCTCAAAGCGGGGGAAAAAGTCCTCGTCAGAGGGTCCGACGCCGGGGAGATCCTCGGTCGAACTACGCCCTCAAAGGGATCAGCCCTCCAGCGAGCTGTAAGTAGAGAAAGATTTTCCTTTAGAGGGATGAGAGAAATCCTTGCTTTTTATCTGAGAAGATTAACCGAAATTTTACTTTGTAGCTCGGACCTCAGCCCTTCTCAGCAGAGCTCGTCTTCGGGGGATCTTCTTCCGGAGATGATGGAGAGTGGGACGCCTCCCCTTGCCGTACTGCCTGGCGAGGCGGGCGACCCTAAGGTGTCGTCGCGGAGGGTTTCTCCGAATCCGGCAGGGGTGGAGGGTATCCATATGTCCCCCCAAGGTTCTCCGCGTCCGGCCTTCGATGGAGGTCATAGGATGAGTCCGGCACCGTCCGATGCGCGGTCGGAGGAGCTGATGATTCTGCTGGGGCGAGCTTCTATCTCAGAGGAGCACCGTGCATTGATGGGTACGATGATTGGAAGGATTTCGTCCGCGGAAAGCGGATTGCATGAGGCCGTCAGAAGTTTGCTGACGGGTTTTGGGGTACGTTTGATGATGTACTTCTTTGTCAGTTGCGCATAAACAAGATGTGCCCTATGTAGATAGTAGCCCCTGAGACACTGTGCGTTGTCAAAATTGACGGCGTGCACAGGATCATAATCCCAGGTCTAAAATGTCTCCTTTGTATACAGGTGGCGAAATGTCCGGAATCGAGCCGAACTGATGATTTTGCCGAACTAAGGTGGCAACTTGACGTGGCAGATGCCGACATCGTGCTCGTCAATGAGCGGCTTGATGAGGCTCAAGGTATGCAATTCCTCGGGCGGCATCTGGTAAGAGGAGCTTTATGCCAGTATCTTACAATGTGTGTGCTTGACGCACATGGTGCGGCCGCCGTGGAGAGTCTTCGGGCAGAACTTGCCCGAGCTAAGGAACAAGCCAGGAAAAGTGATGCGGCTGCCGAGAAGGCCCTTGAAGAGCCGAGAGCCGAATAGGCTGCTTACTGCCGAAGCAAGAAGGAGATGGCAGTGATGGCCGTGAAGTTAAAAAGTGCTGTTGACCGTTGCAAGTTTCTTGAGAAAGAAGACCGGGCGAGACAGACGGACTTAGAGAAGGCCGTTGCTGATGCCAAGGACGCTCGCTCTGCGATGAGAGCTACGAAGGAGGAGCTGCGTCAGGCCGGACAGATTGCGTCTGGAAATCCCTTTATGCTGCGGAGGAAGTTTTGCGATCCGAAGTTTGCTCCGTTGGACCGGATGTGGAGTGCGGAGGACACCTATCTGGATTTGGCAGCGAGTGCTGCTGATGCAACTGAATACTTTGGAGATCAAGAAGATCGCGAAGTGGAAAGGCTTTTCTAGTCGCAGTTCTAGAATCCAGAGCGTCCACTGGCAGTGGACGATCGTCTGGCTCAATGGGACGAACTGAATAGATTGTCTGGACTCGCCATGAAGTACGTCATGGGTCATCTGTGGCCAGGGAGATCGGAGCCGAAGAGTTATTTCAGCTTGGTGCAGCAATTCCTTGACGCGGTGCCACGTATCAATGCGATGAAGAGGTCAGCATGCATAGAGGGCGCACGGATGGCTCTTGCCCATGTCAAGACATACTGGGCAGAGATGGAGACCACCGTTGTTGCATCCCGAGATTCGGACAAAAGCCGAGGACCCTCCGAGCACTATTTTCAGGAAGTCCTTGAAGGCGCTCATGTAATAGAGACTCAGTGCTCGAAGGATGCTATGTTCTGATAGCATATGTAATTATAAAGAAATATTTTGATGAATTGTAGTAGCCTTTTATACTTGTGCCTTCAAGTATTTGGAACACCCCCTGTGCGGCCGTTTTAAGATATATATACAAAATCTAAAAGATTGCAGTCGTTGGCTTCAGCCCCCACGCACATAGTGCGGGGGTGGTCGCAGAAGGCGCATTTTCACACTTAATCCAACGTCTTGGTCCCACAAAGGAGGTGATAGCGCAGCAAGCTAGGCAACCGGACTATAATGCTTTAACACTTTCACTTAGCCATAGGAGCTTGACAATGGGACTATTTAGGTAGCCCCTGGTGGCGACTGCGCTTGCCCGAATTCGGGGCGTGTATGTTCCTGGCTGGGAAACGGCCCTTCGTTAATGCGGAGGAATCCTACAGATTCTGGAGAGTCATCGAGTGGTTGACCAGTCTCACGCCATATCATGACAGTCGGTTTTTGGCTTTCTCTACTAAGGTGCTCGCTTGGACGAACCAGGGCACAATCGCAGTAGTTCTCCTGGTGCCGCCTTAGCCGATAGAGCGGAACGTAAGGCGGCCGAACACAGGAGCCGGGCAACCCAACATTTGACCAAAATCATGACTCGGAGCTGATGCATATAAGGCCAAACTCGCGACGCCGAACACTCACTAAGGTGTTCGGTCTTTATGAGAGCGGGCGAGGTAACGCTCTGAGGTATAAGCCCCTAGTGTCAAGGTACGCGCAAGAATTCTGATGTGGCCACATGCCAAGACGCCAGCCTCGTCCTTGGTCATAGAACCAGGGGATGTGTATCAACAAGAGACAGTAAAAAAGGTTTACGCAGGGTCTTAATCTGAAAAGAATCCTTGGAACGGGTCCCTACTACACGTCTGCACCTGTGTCTCCGTTGTGCCGTATCCTGGACGGGCGCAGCACGACGTTCATCGGAATAGTGTTCGAGTCTTCCACAATTGTAGCAATTTTGATCACGACTAGAATATCTTTTCATTGTATGACCTTGACTTGGAGCTTCTCTCTTTGCTTCTACTCTTGTATAACTTGTTGAAGTTTTTCGCCATTAAGCTTAATTCTTCATTGGAGACTTGCTTGTCACTTGATGTTGTAGGAGCATTACTTGAAGCTTTGTATGAACCACTTGACTTGTTGTGGAGCTCTTCTTTATCCTTGAGTGACATCTCATGAGCAACAATTCTACCAATGACTTCCACGGGCTTGAGATGGGCATCATTTGGATCAATATGCACATGGTATCATATTTGCCATCCAAATCTCTAAGGATCTTCTTGATGATGAATTTTCCAGTCATCTCTTCACTTCCTAAGCCGACAATCCCATTTGTCATGAGAGCAAGCCTAGAGTACATTTCGGCGCCTCCTTCACCATCCTTCATGTTGAACATATCAAGTTTACTTTGAAGCATGTCGGTGTACAAAAGTAGGGGCTCTCCTTTTGCACCCCTTTACTTGTGCACGGGCAGTCAGAGCCGCGCGCACGACCACACTGAGCAGGGCAGAGGAGGGATGCCGGAGCACAAGACAGCTAGAGTAACGCCAAGACCAGGGGCGCAAAGAGAGCAAGAGGGCGAGGTGGACTCCCCCAGCAAGACTCTTTCCGGGGTGGCTTCCACAACCCCGGCAAGATCCTTGCCGGGGCAACTTGCCTGACACCAATAGAGCGCGCCACCCTTGAGCCCAAGGGTTTCCAACGCCATCAGCCACATCAAAACCAAGGCTCGGGAGGCACCTCCATGGTGGCATGCAGATCTTTGTGGAGATCATAAATACACAAGATCAGATGAGAACCATAAGACGATGATCCTTGGCGAGATCCTTGACAAGGAAATCCACGAGACCCCTGGCAAGATCCTTGCTGGGGACGACCGCGGTGCCACGGCAAGACCCTTGCCGGCCCCCCTACAAGACCCTTGTCGAGGACATATGTGGGACCGCAGCCAGCCCCACGTCTACCAAGACTCCACCGGCGCTCCCATGTAGCTGCTAGCTCAACCAGCTAGGCAGGCGTCTGCGTGGCAGCGTGCGGCCTCCACACCGACTCAGCAAGCACGTGTGTGGTGGCATGCAGATCTTCGTGAAGATTCCGCCATCACGCCAGCCCACGTGGCGCTACAACGCCTCGTCAGCTCGGACGTGCGTCGGAGCCAGGCGAGGCGGCGACAGGTGGGACGAGCTTCCTTGCCGTCCCCGATAAAGAAAGAGGGGCACGTCGGTAGCACATTAAACGCGTTTGTCTAACGGTGCCAGAGGATAGACTCAACCGCGATGCACCTTTCCACCTCCTGTGTGCCACTGTGGCGACCCCTTTTGTCTATAAAACGAGGCCCGAGGTGTACTGGAGGGGGATTCGGATCTTTGGAACTAGAGAGCCACCAGAGCTAGTTCAAGAACTCAAGAACACTCAAATATACATCAAAGCGGGACTAGGGTATTACGCGTCTCCGCGGCCCGAACCTGGGTAAACGATCCTTGTGCTGACCGCCAGACCCGCTCTTTGCACAACCCCGCGCCCGTCAACCGTAGAAGGGATCCGAGTGATCCCATAGGTGTCGTTTCCCACCGACATCTCTGGCACGCCAGGTAGGGGGTGCGCAGTTGTGGAAACCTGGTCTGGTTGAAGCAGCAGCTTCATCATGGTCATCGCTCCAAGGAAGGAGACAACCGAACGAGTGGCATCCTCAGTGGATGCAGTGAACGCTCACGTTGCGACAGAAGAGCTAATCGTGCAAAACTTTGAGCATTACTTTTTATATATTAGGTTATTGTCCCCGACAATCTTGCCCTGTGTATGGAACACCTGCACGCAATGGGGCCCTGCCACTATTGCCAACGCCCTCATTCTGTTTCGAGTCTGCTCAACAGTTCGAGCGGTTGCGTCGAGAACGGCAGGGTGACCTTCTGCGATTGGAAATGCTCTCGTTCTGTCTCGAGTACGATCGACAGTTCGAGCGACCGCGTTAAGAGCAGTGAGGTTGTTTTCCTGGCAGGAAGCACACCTGACAGGCCATTGGGGATCCGTCCTCAAGGTGCCGCGGCCTGGGTTTCCTTGTCGGCAAGCCTACCCGTTTAACGTAGGGTGGACATACAAAGGGAGATCAAACGGGAAAAATAACATGCATCGTTTCAAAAGCGCTACAGAGTTATATTACATCAATTGTTGCTGCGGTTCTAACTAAAGATAAAAATTGTCTTGGTCATGAACCCGCATCAGTGATAAGAAACAAGGTGCCTAGTCCCGACGCTGGCCTTCTATCCTCTGAACTCCGTCAATGCGGCTGATGATGGGCTCGATATGCTCCTCGAGCGGCGCGAGGTCCACATCCTCCGGCAAGCTCTCCAGCGCAGCGTCGAAGTCGAGGTCGGGATTCCAGTACGCCACCTTGGTGAGGACCTTGGTCATGGCACCCCGGTAAAGCCTCCGGGCCTCCTCGGCCAGAGAGGCCGCCCTCTTGGAGCGGAACCGCTCCAGGGCCCCGAGAACACCCTCGAAGAACAGAGTCAGCCTGGCATTAGGACTCACATTCGGCTCCGGGACGTACCTCACGTTTGGCATCCCCATGGTAGCCAGCTGCGTGGTGATCCTGCCGGCGACATCGGCGAGGCAGCTGACCCAGAGTTTCTCGCCCTCCACAAAATCCGTGTTGTTGACGGCGTCGTTCTTCCGCAACTGCCTCTCCTCCTCCAGATTCTTGGTCAGGGTCTCCTCCCGGTCCCTGACCTCTGAGAGCATCCCCTCAAGACCCTCCAGCTTCAGCTTTAGGTCCTTGATGGACTCGTTGGCCATGGAGAGTAGCTCGACCTTGTCGAGGACTGCGACCTACGCGTCAGCCAAGGCGCCCTTGGCCGCGTCCCTCTCCCCCGTCAGCTCCTGCATTTTCTTCTTCAGCCTGTTCCGCTCCACCTCCAGCTCATTCACCTTGCTGGCATGGACCTGGGCCTGAGCATTGAGTGCCTACTCATGCCTCTGCTCTAGTTCCTGGGTCCTCTGCACGACAAGCTCCTTGACCTCCTCGTTCTTGCCGCGGAGTGTCGCGGCAAGTTTCTCCTTGCGAGCGGCAAGGTCCTCCTCCTGGGAGTTCAGCTCGGCCTAGTGCTGACGCCAAGCAGCCTCATCCTTGGCGGCCTGTTGACTCGCTGCCTCCTGGGCCTTCTCAATATTGGACTACTTCATGACAAGATCCAGCTTGCGCTCGGCCAGCAGATCCTGGGCAGTCTTAAGTTCCTCACAGGCCTGGCGGAACCAAGCCTGCGTCTCGGCGACGCGCCCCTCGAGGTCCGCCTATGCATTGTCCACCGCTGCCATCCTAGACTTGGCCTTGTCCAGGCGGGCACGGTGAAGCGCCTGAAGCTTGTGGAAGTTGGCGCTCATGCCCTAGAGGAGCCGCTCTTCCTGGGAACCGCCGCCACTAATGCTTGGCTCATCAACGACCTCGAGCCCGGTGGCGGCAAGCACCTCGTCGTTGAACACCTCCCCCTCGGCAAGCGCCCTGGTGCTCGCCGTCCATGGAAGGTGACGAACAGGTCGTCGCTCACCTTTAGATACTTGCCCGAGCCAGAGGCGGCGGAAGAGGAAGGATGGTCGTCAACCACCTGCTCCTCGGTAGCAGCCTTGCTGGCCTCCCAGGCAGGCCCCTTGTCGTCCTCCTCGGTAGCGGCCTCGCCGGTCTCCCCAGCAGGCCCCTTGGCGGCGTCCTCAGCAACACCCATAGCGGCCTCCTCAGTAGCGATCTTGTCGGCCTTGGCCGTGGCATCCCTGGCGACCTCCTCGATGATAGTGTCCACATCCTCCCGGTCTGCCGAGGAAGGATCTGGATACGGAAAAGGAGAATGACGTGAAGTCAAGATCAAAATTTGAAAGAAGAAAAATGAGTGGGAACATTAAGCAAACAACTCACCCGTGCCAAGCTAGGACGAAGTGGCCCCCTCCCCACCAACGTTCGGTGCCGGGACGGAGCCGCCGGTGTCCGGGTTCACCTCCTCCTCCTCCGTGCGCATGGGCTCGGTGCTTGGCGCCCTTGCCGGGGACGCCCCTCGGGGCGGCGTGGTTGATGGGGGTGGCATGTTTGGGGTGGCCCTCAGTGGCTCCTCCTGCTGTCGTCCTCCTCCTGCAACCACGGCAAGGTCAGCACCAAGAGATCGTGTCCCATCACACGTCGATGGGGAGCGAGTGATGAACGCACGCTGGGGGCTGCGCCGAGGGCTGCTATCCGGGCTGCTCTCCACCACCAGCGGCGTACTTGAGGTGCCCACCGGGGGCTGGCCGCCTGTCGAGGCCCTGGCCCTCTTCGCCACCCTCCGAGCCAACGTCTCCATATCCATGCGTAGATGAAGACAAATCAAGAAAAGTGGCACAGTCCGAGGGGACGAAGATGACAAAAGACAAGATACTTACTCATCATATGCCTCCTCCTCCGCTGCCTTCCTCTTCCTCCTCGGGCTAAGGGACACGAGGTCGAAGATGACCTCCGTATCATCGTCTGCGGGAGGAAGGGAAGCGGGTCGGGTCCGAGGATGCTTGGACGAAGAAGAGGCAGACGCTTTCTTCTTCGCCACTGTAGCCTTCACCGCCTTCCCCGCCGCCGCGGACCTCGTCTGGTGCACGGACGCCTCCTGAGGTTTTTGTGGTTGTGCGGCCCTGCTGGGTCGGACCGGCTCACTAGAGCCGACCTGCTGTAGGACACGCCCTCTCCCCGTGGCTAGGGGGTCGACAGCCTCGACCTCCTCCCCGGACGACTCATCGACCTCATCTTCGATGAGAGAAGCCCCGGTGTGGGCGCTGCTGGCCTCCCCAGCGGATTCCGCCCACTGGGCGAGCTCCTTCTCCTCTGCGGCCGCCCCGGCCTAGTCCTCCATGCCGCCAGCGCTGCCGGACTCATTTGCGAGCTCTGCCTCTGCCGCCCTGGGTGAGCTCCGCTTGGGTGGTGTCCTAGATGAGCAGCGGCTCTTCGCGGATGTACTTCTCCGACAGGGTTTCGAAGAACTTCTGCACCTAATCTGCCTCCGGCTCGACCCAATTTGGGTCAAGGCCATGCGCGTTACAGTCCAGCATCATGGCGATGAGGTCGGTTTGGTGGGAGTTGTTGCTCAGCAGGACCATGACACGTCTCCGTCATATCCATAATTTTTGATTGTTCCATGCCCATATTCTACAACTTTCATATACTTTTGGCAACTTTTTATACTATTTTTGGGACTAACATATTGATCCAGTCCCTAGTGCCAGTTCCTGTTTGTTGCATGTTTTTTGTTTCATAGAATATCCATATAAAACGGAGTCCAAACGGAATAAAAACTAACAGAGATTTTTTTGGAATATATATGATTTTTGGGAAGAAAAATCCACGCGAGACGATGCTCGAGGGGCCCACGGGGCAGGGGGCAGGCGCACCCCTGACCCTTGTGGCCACCCCGTAAGGCAGTTGATGCCCTTCTTTCGCCGCAATAAAGCTAATATCCGTATAGAGATCGTGTTAAAATTTCAGCCCAATCGGAGTTACGGATCTCCGGGAATATAAGAAACGGTGAAAGGGTAGAATCTGAGAATGCATAAACAAAGAGAGAGAGAGAGACAGATCCAATCTTAGAGGGGCTCTCGCCCGTCCCATGCCTTGGAGGCCATGGACCAGAGGGGAAACCCTTCTCCCATCTAGGGAGGAGGTCAAGGAAGAAGAATAAGGAGGGGGCTCTCTCTCCCTCGCTTCCGGTGGCGCCGGAGTGCCACCGGGGGCCATCATCATCACCGTAATCTTCACCAACAACTTCACCGCCATCTTCACCAACAACTTCACCGCCATCATCACCAACTCTTCCCCCTCTATGCAGTGGTGTAACCTCTCTCTTACCCGCTGTAATATCTACTTAAACATGGTGCTCAACGCTATATATTATTTCCCAATGATGTATGGCTATCCTATGATGTTTGAGTAGATCCGTTTTGTCCTATGGGCTATTTGATGATCAAGATTGGTTTGAGTTGCATGTTTTATTATTGGTTTTGTCCTATGGTGCCCTCCGTGTCGCGCAAGCATGAGGGATCCCCGCTGTAGGTTGTTGCAATACGTTCATGATTCGCTTATAGTGGGTTGCGTGAGTGACTGAAACACAAACCCGAGTAAGGGGGTTGTTGCGTATGGGATAAAGAGGACTTGATGCTTTAATGCTATGGTTGGGTTTTACCTTAATGATCTTTAGTAGTTGCGGATGCTTGCTAGAGTTCCAATCATAAGTGCATATGATCCAAGTAGAGAAAGTATGTTAGCTTATGCCTCTCCCTCATATCAAATTGCAATAATGATTACCGGTCTAGTTATCGATTGCCTAGGGACAAATAACTTCCTCGTAACAACAAACTCTCTACTAAAACTAATTTAGGTGTGTCTTTATCTAAACAGCCTTACTTTTTATTTACGTACTCTTTATTATCTTGCAAACCTATCCATCAACACCTCGAAAGTACTTCTAGTTTCATACTTGTTCTAGGTTAAGCGAACGTCAAGCATGCGTAGAGTTGTATCGGTGGTCAATAGAACTTGAGGGAATATTTTTTTTGCCTTTAGCTCCTCGTTGGGTTCGACACTCTTACTTATCGTAAACTGTTACGATCCCCTATACTTGTGGGTTATCAAGACCTTTTTCTGGCACTATTGCCGGGGCGCAATAGCGTGGGGTGAATATTCTTGTGTGTGCTTGTTTGCTTTTATCACTAAGTAATTTTTATTTGCTGTTCTAAGTTGTTCTCTATATTTAGTTATGGATATGGAACACGAAATACCAAAAAAATTAGGTGTACCTTCTGCTCATGGAGATGGGGAACCTCCTAAAACCCTCGATGCTGGTTATGTGAAAGATATTATGTACTACTTTAATAATCTTGAGAAAACCCCATTCAATTATGTAATGGGAGTAACGTTGGATCAACGTGAATACTTTAGGGATTACTGCTTGACACAAAAAGGGAAACTATTATGGGATCAAATCCATATATTGAATTGGTATGCTAGGCAACTATGCTTTAGATATGATTATACTTGTTGCTCTAGGATGAAGGCTCCACACCTTCCCTTTTTATGCAAATTTAATGATAATAAAACCTTAGCTTCTTCTGCTAATGGTATATATGATTACTATGATGTGGAACAAATAGAAGAATGTGTTGCTTTTATGGGTGCTTATGAAATTGAATCTATGTTTAAAGAGTTTGAAGATTTTGATGATTCGGTTTATAGACCTGAAAATTTAGCTATCCTTAAATATTGCTATGAGAACTATGAATACAATTCCGATATTAATGCACTTATTGAGAAAGTCTCCGCTGTCCAAGAAGAGATTAATATTTTGCAGGAATCTATGGAAGAAGAAGTTGATGAAACTGTGAGCTCATTGGATGAAAAAAATGAGGAGGAGAGCGAAGAACAAAAGGAGGAAGAGCGGATTGATCACCCGTGCCCACCTTCTAATGAGAGTAACTCTTCAACTCATACATTGTTTAATTCCCCTTCATGCTTACCGAAGGATGAATGTTATGCTAATTGCTATGATCCCGTTGATTCTTTTGAAACATCCCTTTTTGATGATGCTTGCTATGCTTGTGGTCAAGATGCCAATATGAATTATGCTTATGGATATGAACTTTCTATAGTTCCTTATGTTAAACATGAAATTTTTGCTATTGCACCCACACATGATAGTCCTATTATCTTTTTGAATTCTCCCAACTACACTATATCGAAGAAGTTTGCCCTTATTAAGTATTATATTGATGGGTTGCCTTTTACCGTTACACATGATGATTTTGATGAATATAATATGCATGTGCTTGCTGCTCCTACTTGCAATTATTATGAGAGAGGAACTATATCTCCACCTCTCTATGTTTCCCACACGATAAAATTGCAAGAAACTGTTTATACTATGCATTGGCCTTTACTATGTGTGCATGAATTATTCTTTTATGACATGCCGATGCATAGTAAGAGAGTTAGACTTCGTCATTACATTATATATGTTACTTTATGCTCACTACTAAATTACAAATCATTGTTAATTAAAATTGGCTTTGATACCTTGGGATCCGGGTGGATCCATTACTTGAGCACTATATGCCTTGCTTAATGGCTTTAAAGAAAGCGCTGCCAGGGAGACAACCCGGAAGTTTTAGAGAGTCATTTATTTCTGTTGAGTTCTTTCATATAGTTTAAAAACAACAAAAATAAAGAGGGGAACCCAAAACTTTTTCAAAAAGGAAAGTGAAAGTGAGAAAGACAAGCATTGTTGAAGTGGGAGAGCTCCTTGAACTATGTTCATGCTCACTGAAACTTTGTGAATCTTGATTACAGAAACTTTTCAACAAAAATAATTATCCCCTTGTACAATTCCATGGTATTATAAAAATAATGTGCCAAGGTTTGCCTTTAGGATGTTTACATTTGCTTGATGGTTTGTACGGTGCATGACAGAAACTTTGACTGTAGTCCATGATTTTACATTTTTAGCTGGAACATCAAATGGTTCTGAATCTTTTTGCACTGTCTTTCTATACAATTTTTTTATTTTTCCTAATTTTGCCAGAATTTTTCAAGTATCATAAGTATAGTAAATGTTCAGATTATTACAGACTGTTCTGTTTTAGACAGATTCTGTTTTTGATGCATAGTTTGCTTGTTTTGATGAAACTATCGATTTATATCAGTGGATTAAGCCATGGAAAAGTTATATTACATTATACACAATGCCAAAACAAAATACGCATTGGTTTGCAATAGTACTTAAAGTAGTTATTTGCTTTATTATACTAACAGATCTTACCGAGTTTTCTGTTGAAGTTTTGTGTGGATGAAGTGTTCGATGATCGAGAAGGTCTTGATGTGAGAAGAAGGAAGAGAGGCAAGAGCTCAAGCTTGGGGATGCCCGAGGCACCCCAAGTAAATATTCAAGGAGACTCAAGCGTCTAAGCTTGGGGATGCCCCGGAAGGTATCCCCTCTTTCTTCAACAAGTATCGGTATGTTTTCGGATTCGTTTCGTTCATGCGATATGTTCAATCTTGGAGCATCTTTTGCCTTTAGTTTTAATTTTTCTTTGATGCACCATGCTGGTATGAGATAGTCCTTGGTTGATTTATATAATGCTATTTGCACTTCACTTATATCTTTTGAGTATGACTTTATAGAATGCTTCATGTGCTTCACTTATATCATTTGAAGTTTGGATTGCCTGTTTTTCTTTACATAGAACACCGCCATTTGTAGAATGCTCTTTTGCTTCACTTATATTTGTTAGAGCATGGGCATGTCTTTTTTAGAAAGACTTAAACTCTCATGGATCACTTATATCCATTTAGAGAGATGACAGGAACTGGTCATTCACATGGTTAGTCATAAAATCCTACATAAAACTTGTAGATCACTGAATATGATATGTTTGATTCCTTGCAATAGTTTTGCCATATAAAGATGGTGATATTAGAGTCATACTAGTGGTTAGTTGTGGATTGTAGAAATACTTGTGTTGAAGTTTGTGATTCCTGTAGCATGCACGTATGGTGAACCGTTATGTGAAGAAGTTGGAGCATGATTTATTTGTTGATTGTCTTCCTTACGAGTGGCGGTCGGGGACGAGCGATGGTCTTTTCCTACCAATCTATCCCCCTAGGAGCATGCGCGTAGTACTTTGTTTCGATGACTAATAGATTTTTGCAATAAGTATGTGAGTTCTTTATGACTAATGTTGAGTCCATGGATTATACGCACTCTCACCCTTCCATCATTCCTAGCCTCTCTAGTATCGCGCAACTTTCGTCGGTACCATAAACCCACAATATACCTTCCTCAGAACAGCCACCATACCTACCTATCATGGCATTTCCATAGCCATTCTGAGATATATTGCCATGCAACTTCCATCATCATCATATACAAGACTTGAGCATTCATTGTCATATTGCTTTGCATGATCGTAACATAGCTAGCATGATGTTTTCATGGCTTGTCCGTTTTTTGATGTCATTGCTACGCTAGATCATTGCACATCCCGGTACACCGCCGGAGGCATTCATATAGAGTCATATTTTGTTCTAGTATCGAGTTGTAATATTGAGTTGTAAGTAAATAAAAGTGTGATGATCATCATTATTAGAGCATTGTCCCATGTGCGGAAAGGATGATGGAAGCTATGATTCCCTCACAAGTTGGGATGAGTCTCCGGACTTTACAAAAAAAATAAAAGAGGCCAAAGAAGCCCAAATAAAAAAAGAGGCCAAAGAAGCCCACCAAAAAACAAAAAAAAACAAAAAAATGAGAGAAAAAGAGAGAAGGGGCAATGTTACTATCCTTTTACCACACTTGTGCTTCAAAGTAGCACCATGTTCTTCATATAGAGAGTCTCTTCAGTTATCACTTTCATACACTAGTGGGAATTTTCATTACAGAACTTGGCTTGTATATTCCAACAATGGGCTTCCTCAAATGCCCTAGGTCTTCATGAGCAAGCAAGTTGGATGCACACCCACTTAGTTTCAGTTTGAGCTTTCATATACTTATAGCTCTAGTGCATCCGTTGCATGGCAATCCCTACTCACTCACATTGATATCTATTGATGGGCATCTCCATAGCCCGTTGATATGCCTAGTTGATGTGAGACTATCTCCTCCTTTTTGTCTTCTCCACCACCATATTATATTCCACCTATAGTGCTATGTCCATGGCTCACGCTCATGTATTGCGTGAAAGTTGAAAAGGTTTGAGAACGTTAAAAGTATGAAACAATTGCATGGCTTGTCATCGGGGTTGTGCGTGATGTGAATATTTTGTGTGGTGAAGGTGGAGCATAGCCAGACCATATGATTTGTAGGGATAACTTTATTTGGCCTTGTTATTTTGAAAATACATGATTGCTTTATTAGTGGGCTTGAAGTATTATTGTTTTTATGTCAAATGATAGACTATTGCTTTGAATCACTCGTATCTTAATATTCATGCCATGATTAGATATGTGATCAAGATTACGCTAGGTAGCATTCCACATCAAAAATTATCTTTTTTATCATTTACCTACTCGAGGACGAGCAAGAATTAAGCTTGGGGATGCTGATACGTCTCTGTCATATCTATAATTTTTGATTGTTCCATGCCAATATTCTACAACTTTCATATACTTTTGGCAACTTTTATACTATTTTTGGGACTAACTTATTGATCCAGTGCCAAGTGCCAGTTCCTGTTTGTTGCATGTTTTTTGTTTCGCAGAATATCCATATCAAACGGAGTCCAAACGGAATAAAAACTGACGGAGATTTTTTTTGGAATATATATGATTTTTGGGAAGAAAAATCCACGCGAGACGATGCTCGAGGGGCCCACGAGGCAGGGGGCGCACCCCTGACCCTCGTGGCCACCCCGTAAGGCCATTGATGCCCTTCTTTCGCAGCAAGAAAGCTAATATCCGTATGCAGACCGTGTTAAAATTTCAGCCCAATCGGAGTTACGGATCTCTGGGAATATAAGAAATGGTGAAAGGGTAGAATCTGAGAACGCAGAAACAGAGAGAGACAGAGAGACAGATCCAATCTCGGAGGGGCTCTCGCCCCTCCCACTCCATGGATTCCATGGACTAGAGGGGAAACCCTTCTCCCATCTAGGGAGGAGGTCAAGGAAGAATAATAAGGAGGGGGCTCTCTCTCCCTCGCTTCCAGTGGCGCCGGAGTGCCACCGGGGGCCATCATCATCACCGCAATATTCACCAACAACTTCACCGCCATCATCACCAACTCTTCCCCCCCTCTATGTAGCAGTGTAACCTCTCTCTTACCCTCTATAATATCTACTTAAACATGGTGCTCAACGCTATATATTATTTCCCAATGATGTATGGCTATCCTATGATGTTTGAGTAGATCCGTTTTGTCCTATGGGCTAATTGATGATCAAGATTGGTTTGAGTTGCATGTTTTATTATTGGTGTTGTCCTATGGTGCTCCCCATGTCGCGTAAGCGTGAGAGATCCCCGCTGTAGGGTGCTGCAATACGTTCCTGATTCGCTTATAGTGGGTTGCGTGAGTGACAGAAACACAAACCCGAGTAAGGGGGTTGTTGCGTGTGGGATAAAGAGGACTTGATGCTTTAATGCTATGGTTGGGTTTTACCTTAATGATCTTTAGTAGTTGCGGATGATTGTTAGAGTTCCAATCATAAGTGCATATGATCCAAGTAGAGAAAGTATGTTAGCTTATTCCTCTCCCTCATATCAAATTGCAATAATGATTACCAGTCTAGTTATCGATTGCCTAGGGACAAATAACTTTCTCGTAACAACAAACTCTCTACTAAAACTAATTTAGTTGTGTCTTTATCTAAACAGCCCCTACTTTTTATTTACGTACTCTTTATTATCTTGCAAACCTATCCATCAAGACCTACAAAGTACTTCTAGTTTCATACTCATTCTAGGTAAAGCGAGCGTCAAGCATGTGTAGAGTTGTATCGGTGGTCGATAGAACTTGAGGGAATATTTGTTCTGCCTTTAGCTCCTCGTTGGGTTCGACATTCTTACTTATTGAAAACTGTTGCGATCCCCTATACTTGTGGGTTATCAAGAGACCACCCCCGCCGGCAACCCGAATAGGCGCCCCTTGGCAACCTTGCCGGCCTTCGCGAACTTGCCGGTACTCTCGGCCCTGCCGTCGTGGTTCACGTCGAGCTGAAAAAGCCACTGGTAGAAGTGGGCGTGCCCCATTACCGTGAAGTTGTGGTTCAGGCCGGGACAGAGCCGCATTATGTCAGCCGCATTCCCGAAGAGCCAGATCGGCCTCCCCTTGTTGTGTAGTGGAGCGATGCGGCGGCGGATGAAATCTGCCCCAATCATCTCCAGGGTGAGCCCGACAACGGTGAGGCGATGGATTCTGGTGATGGCGACCGTGATCCTCCCATCCTGGGGGTCGACATCGCCCCAGTCGTCTCTGCAAACCGGCGGCGCCTGGGAAACCTGGCAAAATCCCTGTGGGTCCTCCTCCTCAATCCAGCACCACCTGCTCCGCCACTCCTCCCACCTCTCCTTCCGAGCGGCCTCTGAATATGTCCCCTTCTCCTGGGTCCTTAGGATCCAGGCGACACAACCGGAGATGGCGCCTCCTTTCTAGATCCGAGGATAGAAATAGTGGCGGAAAAGCGCCGTGTTGGGATGCACTCCGGCGAAGCCCTCACAGAGATGGGCGAAAGGGCCATGCATGACACGACATTCAGAGTGAAATCCAGATGGTGGAAGCCATAGGTGTGCATGACATCGTTGAAAAAAATCCAATAAAGGGGGGCAGAGGCCGCAGGAAAAGTAGTCGATGAAGAATGAGTACTGATTCGGGCCGGCCTTGGCGAAATCAGCGGGGATGATGCGCGTGGCCAGATGCCCCGTCGTCTCTCCCCCCGTATTGCACCCCCCACAGGGGCTTGCAGTTGTCCCGGAGGTGGACCACGTCGACCATCGGGGGAAAGTAGGCAAGCCGCGTCCGCCGCGACGCCGACTCACTCTCCGGCGGCTCCGTACCCCCCGGCATCCTTCGCCACTCCTTTGCCTTTGCTGGTTTTGGGTCCCATGGCGGATAGAGGTGAAGGAGGAAGGACAGTGAAGACGCGGCGGTGGCGAGCGAGAGCAAGAGCTTGAGGAGGAAGAAGGAGGGGACGGCAGTTCCGAGATTGGAGAAGGTACAGAGGGTAAATGAGCAGCGCGCCCGCGGTTATTCCTTTTTACGGGGAAGGCGCGGCCCACCTCTTTATCATATACTGTGATGTGACGCATGCATGCGCAAACAGCCCCACGCATGATCCCCACGTCATGCATGACCCCCCATGTCGCATGTTCAACGCGGGTCGTGGGGAAGCGTAGCGGATGGAAAAGTTATTGCGGTAAAAATCCACCCCGCCTGCCCGCGCACCGTTCTGGGCCTAGCCCAACAACGCGTCGCACTTATGTGTGGCCCAGGCCCGGGGGCTCCTATCGGTGTACAAAAGAAGGGGCTCTCCTTTTGCACCCCTTTACTTGTGCACGGGCAATCAGAGCCGCACGAACGGCCGCACTGAGCAGGGCAGAGGAGGGATGCCGGAGCGCAAGACAGCCAGAGCAACGCCAAGACCAGGGGTGCAAAGAGAGCAAGAGAGCGAGGTGGACTCCCTTGGCAAGAATCTTGCTGGGGCGGCTTCTGCAGCCCCGACAAGATCCTTGTCGGGGCAACTTGCCTGACGCCAACAGAGCGCGCCACCCTTTAGTCCAAGGGTTTCCAATGCCATAAGCCACATCAAAACCAAGGCTCGGGAGGCACCTCCATGGTGGCATGCAGATCTTTGTGGAGATCATAAATACACAAGATCAGATGAGAACCAGAAGACGATGATCCTTGGAGAGATCCTTGCCAAGGAAATCCACGAGACCCCTGGCAAGATCCTTATCGGGGACGACCGCGGTGCCACAGCAAGACCCTTGCCGGGCCCCCGACAAGAACCTTGCCGAGGACATCTGCGGGGCCACAGCCAGGCCCACGTCTGCCAAGACTCCACCGCCGCTCCCATCCAGTTGCTAGCTCAACTAGCTGGGCAGGCGTCTGCGTGGTACCGTGCAGCCTCCACACCGACTCAGCAAGCACCTGCGTGGTGGCATGCAGATCTTCGTGAAGGCTCCGCCATCATGCCAGCCCAGCAGCCAGCTAACGTGGCGCTACAACACCTCGTCAGCTCGGACGCGCGTCGGAGCCAGGCGAGGCGGCGACAGCTGGGACGAGCTTCCTTGCCGTCCCCGATAAAGCAAGAGGGGCACGTCGACAGCACATTAAATGCATTTGTCCGACGGTGCCAGAGGATAGACTCAGCTGCGATGCACCTTTCCACCTCTTGCATGCCACTATGGCGACCCCTTTTGTCTATAAAAGGAGGCCCGAGGAGTACTGGAGGGGGATTCGAATCTTTGGAACTAGAGAGCCACCATAGCTAGTTCAAGAACTCAAGAACACTCAAATATACATCAAAGCAGGACTAGGGTATTACGCGTCTCCGCGGCCCAAACCTGGGTAAACGATCCTTGTCCTGACCGCCAGACCCTCTCTTTGCACAACCTCGCGCCGCCAACCATAGAAGGGATCCCAGTGATCCCATAGGTGTCGTTTCCCACCGAAAAAGCACATCCAACTTGGATTCCTTCATGGACTCGGTACCTTCGTGCATATCAACCAAAGTATCCCAAATTTCCTTTGCATTCTCAAGAAGGATGATTTTGTTGAATTACTCGGGGCACAATCCATTGAAGATAATATCACAAGCCTGTGCATTGTATTGCAACATCTTTAATTTTTCCACAGTCCCTTAATGATCCGGTTCTCTACCATCCTCAAAGAATTCACCTTGCAAGCCAATACGAACAACATCCCAAATGATGGGGTTATGACCAAGAATATACATTTTCATCTTTTGCTTCCAACTAGCAAAATTTGTACCATCAAAATAAGGACCTATATGGTGATAGTTACCCACACTAGAGGCCATACTCTCCTAGGTTGTGAAACCAAGGCTATGATCACCAAAGCAATGGAAATCAAGGCTTACGAGGACCAAAGCTCTGATACCACCTGTAGGATCGAAAGTATGTCTAGAGGGGTGTTGATTAGACTACTTGACAAAATAAAAATCTTTCCTTTTCTGAAATTTTAGTTGTGGGCGGATTTTAGCAATCATGACAAATCAAGAAATGAACCTACACATGCAATTCTAAGAGTATAGTAGCAGAATGTAAAACATTGCATATGAAGGTAAAGGGAAGGGTTTGGGGAAGGCAAATGCAATGGGGACATGAAGATTTTTGGCGTGGTTCCGACAGGTGGTGCTATCGTACGTCCATATGATGAAGACTTCTACCCACGAAGGGTAACGGCTACGCGAGTCCATAGAGGGCTCCACCCATGAAGGGTCCACGAAGAAGCAACCTTATCTATCCCACCATGTCCATCTCCCATGAAGGACTCGCCTCACATGGGTAGATCTTCACAAAGTAGGTGATCACCTTGCCCTTACAAACTTCTTGGTTCAACTCCACATCATGTCAGAGCCTCCCAAGTGACACCTAACCAATCTAGGAGACACCACTCTCCAAAAGGTAATAGACAGTGTGTTGATGATGAACTCCTTGCTCTTGTGCTTCAAATGATAGTCTCCCCAACACTCAACTCTCTCACACAGATTTTGCTATGGTGAAGAAGGATTTGAGTGGAAAGCAACTTGGGCAAGGCTAGAAATCAAGGTTCAAGTGGTAGGAATGGAATCTCTTGATCTCAACACATGAGTAGGTGGTTCTCTCTTAGAAAATGAATGGTGGAAGTGTAGGCACGTTCTGATGCCTCTCCTCTATGAGGAAGAAGGGATGGAGGGGTATATATATATCCTCCACAAAATCCAACCGTTACACACTTTTGACCCATCTCGGTGGCACCGATCAGAAAACTTGGTGGCACCAATCTGGGCAAAAAATATGAACATTAGGAATATCAGTGGGACCGACTGGACAACTCGGTGGGACCAATGTGCTAGGGCTTAGGGCATATCTCATCTCTGTGGCACCGATTGCATCATCTCAGTGGGACCGAAGTGAAGCAATAAGGCAACAGAGAATCAGTCAAGCCATCTCAGTGGGACTAACTGCAACTTCTCAGTGAGACCAAAAAATGACTGCAACAAGTCATAGAGAGCTAGCAAGGCCATCTCATTGGGACTAAGATCCGTATTGGTGGAAACGAATGGTTAGGGTTTTGGCGGTGGCTAAGTCTAGATGGACTCGGTGGCTCCGGATGGGAAATTTCGGTGGGGCCGAGTTGGAATTTAGGGTTTGGACATATTTGGGCAGAGAAAGTGGCTGAGGGTTTTGGAGCAATATCACTAAGGCCCCCTTTGTTTGAGCTACAGATTTTTGAGAATCACTTTGGATGTGGATTTTGAAAATCAGCTACAGCTACGGATTCCTAACAATCAGAATCCAACTATTTGTTTTCCATGATTTTGGATAGCTGTAGAAATTTTGAGAGATGTGAAACATCTATAATGTCTGTGGAGCTAGAGGTCACCATGCCTGGTGGCTTACCTCGTGGTGAGGCAGTCTGCAATAGGGGCGGCGCAGCTGGAGCTCGGGTGCTGGGCAGAGGATGCTGGGAGGCGGACCTGGTGGCAAGGTAGTCTTGTCCAGCTGCGGCTTGAGCAGTGGGTGGTGCATCTGGTGGTGAACCAGTCTTTAAAGGGGTTGGCGGAGATGGAGCTCGGGTGTCGGGCGAAGGATGCTGGCCAGAGGTTGGGGAGGGGCCGAGGCACTTGGATCTGTCCTTTGGGCACCAACAGGAGTAGCGTTGGTGGATTCGCCGGCGTCCCCACTCTATACGCTCGGGATGAAGAAGAGGTCGGGTGGAGAAGAACACGAGAGTGGCAGGGGCAATGAATCTCAGCGCTGGCAGTTCTGTCATAATTTGAACTTGAAATAGGGGCAAGGGCTCAAAACAAATCATTTTCTTTTGTGGGAAGCTATGGAATCACCGAAAAAACTACTTCTGGATTCTCTTGCGTGCTAGTTCATTTGTAGAATCAGATTCTAGGAAGCTAGATATAAATTTGATGTGTTTGTTTGAGATTTTGATTTTAGAAGGCCTAGACTATGAGAATCAAAAGCTGCATCCCAAACAAAGGACACCTAAGCACTTGAGCAACAAGATCCGTAAGCAACACCTCATCCCCTTTTAGTAGTATTGGCTTTCCTATGGACTCAATGTGATCTTCGATCACTTAAAAAAATGTAGAGTCTTGAGCTCTTGCCAATCTGTGTCCTTAGCATTGTGAGTGGTCCACATCTCTAGTCCATGCCATGCCAATCATTGAACATGTTGAAATATTTATCATGTATGGACATTAGTTCAATGAGATATATTATCAGGGTATGGGGTCCCGGCAAACCCTTAAGGTTCGAACACTAGGGTGCGCGCGAAGTCTTTCCCTCCAACCGATCTACACTCTAGCTTGCTAGGATCTCGCGGATGAACTCGATGAACTCACAACATAGAAGGACACAAGGTTTATACTGGTTCAGGCCACCGTTGTGGTGTAGTACCCTACTCCAGTGTGGTGGTGGTGGATTGCCTCTTGGGCTGATGATGAACAGTACAAGGGCAGAACGGCCTCCTATTGAGGCGTTCTTATTCTCGGTGAGCTTGTGTGTGAGGTGGTCTCTCTTTTTAGCTCACCCCCTTTTTTTGCTCCCCCTTCCACTATGGTGGCTAGTCCTATTTATAGAGGCCCTGGTCCTCTTCCCAAATATCGATCGGGAAGGGAGCCAACAATGGCGGGAAAATTTGAAGGGGGACAGCTAGTACAAGCTATCCTGACAAAAGGTAGTCTTCGACTGCACAAACCTCTGGCGGTGACGCCGTTTTGGGCTCCACGGTGACCTCTGTCTTGTAGTCCTCGGTCTTGGTCTTGTTGCACCGAAATGGCAACCTTTGCCTGATGCCTCGGTACTCCACGGCTGCGCTTGCTCCCTTTGCACCAAAGAGGAAACAAGGACGCTGTGAGCGCTGGCACCCGCCTGGCACCCGCCTAGTGTCGATCGACACGACTCACATCACGAGAACCTCGTGAGGTTCGCCTTGCCTTGATATCTCCGCTCCTCATGAGCCTGCCTGGCTAGGCCGCTCCAGAGGAGGTCTTGCATCGTCCGCCTCGCGAGGCTTGGCCCCTCGTGAGGGTCTTGGGCGCTTCGTTGGTGAGGATGGGCCGTATGGCCTGCTGGCTTAGCCACGCGGCGGGCCGCGGGCAGGCAAGTCTAGGGACCCCCATTCCCAGAACGCCGATAGTAGCCCCCGGGCCCAAGGTACGCGCGGGCTTGGCTTCGCGGCGAAGCCAAGGGTCAAGCTTGAAGCGCCGCGGCCCCACAAAGCCTACGGCCTCGGTTGACGCGTGGCGGTTGATTGGACGTGGGCGTCTTTGCTTCCCCACATTGTTTTGGCAACTGCTTGACCTGACAAAAGGCTGGTGCGGGGGGCACTTGCCTTCATTGCTTCTTCCTTGCCTTGCTCCGGATCCCCTTTCTTGCTCTTTGCCGCCGCTACCTGCAGATCTGCTCCGGCCTCGTTCTGCATCTGCCGCTCATGGCGCCGCGCAAGGTCAAGGCTTCCTCGTCCCCGGCTTGGTACGAGCCCGCTCTTGAGGCGCCCACTATCACGGAGAAGAGCCTTGCCTCCGTGTGCCTGCTGACGGCGGGAGAGAGCAACGATTGGGGGAAGACGGAGCTTCGGCTTGCCTCCGACGAGCCGGAGCCTGAGGGGAGCACCTTCTTCCCCTTCTTTTCGAGTGGTGTTGCTGTCGGGTTGGTTCCTCCCTTCTCTGACTTATTTTATGAAGTCCTCGACCACTATGGGCTGCAAGCATTGCACCTCCATCCCAACTCTGTCCTCCTCCTATCCATCTTTGCCTACTACTGTGAGGCGTACCTGGGCGTGATGCCGTCCGTGGCTCTCCTGCGCCATTTCTTCTTCCTCCGCGTCAGCGAGGGCCACATCTCTGGATGCGCTAACTTCGTCGCGTCCGGCAAGGCCAACTCGATCTCAAGCACCGGGAAGAGGGCCGACAATATTCGATCCAAGTGGGTCATAGTGGACGCCAAGCTCGCCCATCTGCGCCTGACGTTGCCGACGGAGGCGCCTCTGCAAGGCAAGGAGTGGCCCAGGGCGAATCTTGTCGAGGAGCGGGCGTCGTCAGTGTTGGAGCAAATGATGGCTGACCTGAAGCCGGGCAATGCGAGGGCGGCCAAAATAACGGGAGCGATGCTCCTAAGGGAGTTCCTGACGCTGCGGGTTGCCCCACTCCAGGCGCGCGCGTGCCCCTTCTGGCAGCTTGAAGGAGGGGGAAACAAGGCCCGGCTGAGGCCGGGGGACCTGCCTGACGATGAACTGGACGTCGTCCGGCGCCTCATAGTTGAATATAACTAGGACTACCTGCCTAGCGCCTTCATTCCCCCGTTCCAACGCAGGGACCGGGAGGGATTCATCGCCTCCAGGCCGACTTTTGATGCGTGCGGGCTGGTGCCGCTGGTGCATTCGGGGGCTATTCCGGCGCCAATGCCGGTGGAGTTGTCTTTTGGCGAGTCCCGCAGAGAGGGGGAGGAGGAGGAGGATTCTGAGGAGACCCTGCTACCTCTTGAGCACTGCGTTGGTTTTCCCCGAAGAGGAAGGGATGATGCAGCAAAGTAGCGTAAGTATTTCCCTCAGTTTTTGAGAACCAAGGTATCAATCCAGTAGGAGGCTACGCGCGAGTCCCTTGCACCTGCACAAAACAAATAAATCCTCGCAACCAACGCAAATAGGGGTTGTCAATCCCTGTAGGGCCACTTACGAGAGTGAGATCTGATAGATATGATAAGATAATATTTTTGGCATTTTTATGATAAAGATGCAAAGTAAAATAAACGCAAAGTAAATAGCAAAGGAAATAACTAAGTAGTAGGAGATCAATATGATAAAGATAGACCCGGGGGCCATAGGTTTCACTAGTCGCTTCTCTCTTGAGCATAAGTATTCTACGGTGGGTGAACAAATTACTTTGAGCAATTGACAGAATTGAGCATAGTTATGAGAATATCTAGGTATGATCATGTATATAGGCATCACGTCTGAAACAAGTAGACCGACTCCTGCCTGCATCTACTACTATTACTCCACTCATCGACCGCTATCCATCATGCATCTAGAGTACTAAGTTAAAAACAGAGTAACGCCATAAGCAAGATGACATGATGTAGAGGGATAGACTCATGCAATATGAAGAAAACCCCATCTTGTTATCCTCGATGGCAACAATACAATATGTGCCTTGCTGCCCTTACTATCACCGGGAAAGGATACCGCAAGATTGAACCCAAAGCTAAGCACTTCTCCCATTGCAAGAAATATCAATCTAGTAGGCCAAACCAAACTGATAATTTGAAGAGACTTGCAAAGATAACCAATCATACATAAAAGAATTCAGAGAAGATTCAAATATTATTCATAGATAGACTTGATCATAAACCCACAATTCATCGGTCTCAACAAACACACCGCAAAAAGAAGATTACATCGAATAGATCTCCTCAAGAGAGGGGGAGAACATTGTATTGAGATCCAAAAAGAGAGAAGAAGCCATCTAGCTACTAACTATGGACCCGTACGTATGAGGTGAACTACTCACACTTCATCAGAGGGGCTATGGTGTTGATGTAGAAGCCCTCCATGATCGATGCCCCCTTCGGCGGAGCTCCGAAACAGGCCCCAAGATGGGATCTCATGGATAGAGAAAGTTACGGCGGTGGAATTAGGTTTTTGGCTCCTGTTCTGATCGTTTGGGGGTACGTGGATATATATAGGAGGAAGGAGTACGTCGGTGGAGCAACAGGGGGCCCACGAGGGTGGAGGGTGCGCCTGGTGGGGGCGGGCGCGCCCCCCTACCTCGTGCCCTCCTCGTTTCTTTCTTGACGTAGGGTCCAAGTCTCCCGGGTCTTGTTCGTTGAGAAAATCACGTTCCCGAAGGTTTCACTCCGTTTGGACTCCGTTTAATATTCCTTTTCTACGAAACCCTAAAACAGGCAAAAAACAGCTATTCTGGGCTGGGCCTCCGGTTAATAGGTTAGTCCCAAAAATAATATAGAAGTGGATAATAAAGACCAATAATGTCCAAAACAGTAGATAATATAGCATGGAGCTATCAAAAATTATAGATACGTTGGAGACGTATGAAGCATCCCCAAGCTTAATTCCTGCTCGTCCTCGAGTAGGTAAATGATAAAAAAACAGAATTTTTGATGCGGAGTGCTACTTGGCATAATTTTAATGTAATTCTTCTTAATTGTGGTATGAATATTCAGATCTGAAAGATTCAAGAAAAAAGTTCATATTGACATAAAAATACTTCAAGCATACTAACAAAGCAATTATGTCTTCTCAAAATAACATGGCCAAAGAAAGTTCATCCCTACAAAATCATATGGTTTAGTCATGTTTCATTTTCGTCACACATGAATGCTCTCATCATACACAACCCCGATGACAAGCCAAGCAATTGTTTCATACTTTAGTAATCTCAAACCTATAAACTTTCACGCAATATATGAGCGCGAGCCATGGACATAGCACTATAGGTGGAATATAATGAGGGGGGTTATGTGGAGAATACAAAAGAGGAGAAAATCTCATATCAACAGGGCTAATCAATGGGCTATGGAGATGCCCACCGATTGATGTTAATGCAAGGAGTAGGGATTTCCATGCAACGGATGCACTAGAGCTATAAATGTATGAAAGCTCAACAAAAGAAACTAGTGGGTGTGCATCCAACTTGCTTGCTCATGAAGACCTAGGGCACTTGAGGAGGCCCATTGTTGGAATATACAAGCAAAGTTCTATAATGAAAATTCCCACTAGTATATGAAAGTGACAAAACAAGAGACTCTCTAACATGAAGATTATGGTGCTACTTTGAAGCACAAGTGTGGCAAAGGATAGTAACATTGTCCCTTCTCTCTTTTTCTCTCTTTTTATGGCCTTTCTCCCTTTTTTACAGCCTTTCTCTTTTTTATGGCCTTTCTCTCTTTTTTTTATTCCTCACTTGGGACAATGCTCTAGAAAATGGTGATCATCACACTTCTATTTATTTACAACTCAATAATAATAACTCGATACTAGAACAAAGTATGACTCTATATGAATGCCTCCGGCGGTGTACCGGGATACGCAATGGACCAAGAGTGACATGTATGAAAGAATTATGAACGGTGGCTTTGCCACAAATACTATGTCAACTACATGATCATGCTAAGCAATATGACAATGATGAATGTGTCATGATGAATGGAATGGTGGAAAGTTGCATGGCAATATATCTCGGAATGGCTATGGAAATGCCATAATAGGTAGGTATGGTGGCTGTTTTGAGTAAGATATAAGGGGGTTTATGTGTGAAAGAGCATATCATATCACGGGGTTTGGATGCACCGGCGAAGGTTGCGCCAACTCTCAATGTGAGAAAGGGCAATGCACAGTACCGAAGAGGCTAGCAAGGATGGAAGGGTGAGAGTGTGTATAATCCATGGACTCAACATTAGTCATAAAGAACTCACATAGTTATTGCAAAAATCTACAATTCATCAAAAACCTCAGTACTACGCGCATGCTCCTAGGGGGATAGATTGGTAGGAAAAGACCATCGCTCGTCCCCGACCACCACTCATAAGGAAGACAATCAAATAACACCTCATGTTTCAAATTTGTTGCATAACGTTTACCATACGTGCATGCTACGGGACTTGCAAACTTCAACACAAGCATTTCTCAATTTCACAACTACTCAACTAGCACGACTTTGATATTATTACCTCCATATCTCAAAACAATCATCAAGCATCAAACTTCTCTTAGTATGCAAAACACTCTTAAGAAAATTTTACTAATCTTGAATACCTACCATATTAGGATTTTAAGCAAATTACCATGCTATTAAGACTCTCAAAATAATATAAGTGAAGCATGAGAGATCAATAGTTTCTATAAAACAAATCCACCACCGTGCTCTAAAAGATATAAGTGAAGTACTAGAGCAAAACTATATAACTAAAAGATATAAGCGAAGCACATAGAGTATTCTAACAAATTCCAAATCATGTATGGCTCTCTCAAAAGGTGTGTAGAACAAGTATGATTGTGGTAAACTAACAAGCAAAAACTCAAATCATACAAGACGCTCCAAGCAAAACACATACCATGTGGTAAATAAAAATATAGCTCCAATAAAGTTACCGATAGAAGTAGACGAAAGAGGGGACGCCTTCAGGGGCATCCCCAAGCTTTGGCTTTTAGGTGTCTTTGCCATGGGAATCCCCAAGCTTAGGCTCTTGCCACTCCTTGTTCCATAATCCATCAAATCTTTACCCAAAACTTGAAAAACTTCACAACACAAAACTTAAAGTAGAAAATCTCGTGAGCTCCGTTAGCGAAATAAAATAAAAGATCACTTCAAGGTACTGTAATGAACTAATTATTTATTTATATTGGTGTTATACCTACAGTATTCCAACTTCTCTATGGTTTATAAACTATTTTACTAGCCATAGATTCATCAAAATAAGCAAACAACACATGAAAAACAGAATCTGTCAAAAACAGAACAGTCTGTAGTAATCTGTAGCTAGAGCAAGATCTGGAACCCCAAATATTCTAAAATAAATTGCTGGAAGTGAGGAATTTATCTATTAATAATCTGAAAAAAGAATTAACTAAATAGTACTCTCCAAATAAAAATGACAGCAGTTCTCGTGAGTGCTAAAGTTTCTGTTTTTTACAGCAAGTTCAACAAGACTTTCCCCAAGTCTTCCCAACGGTTCTACTTGGCACAAACGCTAATTAAACACAAAAAACACAACCAAAACAGAGGATAAATAAATTATTTATTACTAAACAGGAGCAAAAGTAAAGGAATAAAAATAAAATTGGGTTGCCTCCCAACAAGCGCTATCGTTTAACGCCCCTAGCTAGGCATAACAAGCAAGAATAGATCTAGGTATTGCCATCTTTGGTAGGCAATCCATAAGTGGCTCTCATAATAGATTCATAAGGTAATTTAATATTCTTTCTAGGAAAGTGTTCCATGCCTTTCCTTAATGTAAATTGGAATCTAATATTTCCTTCCTTCATATCAATAATTGCACCAATCGTTCTAAGGAAAGGTCTACCAAGAATAATAGGACATGATGGATTGCAATCTATGTCAAGAACAATAAAATCTACGGGCACATAATTCCTATTTGCAACAATAAGAACATCATTAATTCTTCACATAGGTTTCTTAATAGTGGAATCCGCAAGGTGCAAGTTTAGAGAGCAATCATCAAAATCACGGAAACCTAACAAATCACACAAAGTCTTTGGAATCGTGGAAACACTAGCACCCAAATCACATAAAGCATATCATTCATGATCTTTAATTTTAATTTTAATAGTTGGTTCCCACTCATCATAAAGTTTTCTAGGGATAGAAACTTCCAATTCAAGTTTTTCTTCATAAGATTGCATCAAGGCATCAACGATATGTTTAGTAAACGCTTTATTTTGACTATAAGCATGAGGAGAATTTAGCACGGATTGCAACAAGGAAATACAATCAATAAAAGAGAAATTTTCATAGTTAAATTCCTTGAAATCCATAATAGTGGGTTTAGCAACATCTAGGGTTTTAATTTCTCCAATCCCACTTTTATCAAATTTAGCATCAAGATCAACAAATTCCGAATTCTTGGAACGCCTTCTAGGTATAGGTGGTTCATATTCAGTCCCATCATTATCAAGATTCATATTGCAAAACAAAGATTTAATAGGGGACACATCAATAACTTTTAGATATTCATCTTTATTTTCATAGCAATTTGGTTTAGCGGCCATCTTATTAACTAAGGTAGCCTGGCTAACCGAAATTTCAGCAGTTAATTTCTCAAGGTGAGCAATTTGGGATCTTAAACCATCGAATTCTTTAGACATATCATCAAGCTCTTTTTTCATAAAATTCATAAAACTTTTTTGTCCTTTAAGCTCGTTTCTGAAGAAACTATTATGTTCAAATTGCAAGACCATAAAACTACTGACATTGCTTTCGATCTCTTCTAATCTTTTAAGGTGAAGGTCACCAAATTTAGGTAGAGCCATCGTGACAAGCAAGCAAACTATCACACAAGCAAACAAAAAGCAAGCGAACAAAAGAGGCAAATAGAGAGGGCGGATAGAGAGAGAGGGCGAATAAAACGGCAAGGGTGAATTGGGGGATAGGAAAACGAGAGGCAAATGGGAAATAATGTAATGCGGGAGCTAAGGGTATGTGATGGGTACTTGGTATGCTGACTTTTGCGTAGACCTCCCCGGCAACGGCGCCAGAAATCCTTCTTGCTACCTCATGAGCACTGCGTTGGTTTTCCACGAAGAGGAAGGGATGATGCAGCAAAGTAGCGTAAGTATTTCCCTCAGTTTTTGAGAACCAAGGTATCAATCCAGTAGGAGGCTACGCGCGAGTCCCTCGCACCTGCACAAAACAAATAAATACTCGCAATCAACGCAAATAGGGGTTGTCAATCCCTATAGGGCCACTTACGAGAGTGAGATCTGATAGATATGATAAGATAATATTTTTTGTATTTTTATGATAAAGATGCAAAGTAAAATAAAGGCAAAGGAAATAACTAAGTAGTAGGAGATCAATATGATAAAGATAGACCCGGGGGCCATAGGTTTCACTAGTGGCTTCTCTCGAGAGCATAAGTATTCTATGATGGGTGAACAAATTACTGTTGAGCAATTGACAGAAGTGAGCATAGTTATGAGAATATCTAGGTATGATCATGTATATAGGCATCACGTCCGAGACAAGTAGACCGACTCCTGCCTGCATCTACTACTATTACTCCACTCATCGACCGCGATCCAGCATGCATCTAGAGTATTAGGTTAAAAACAGAGTAACGCCTTAAGCAAGATGACATGATGTAGAGGGATAGACTCATGCAATATGAAGAAAACCCCATCTTGTATCCTCGATGGCAACAATACAATACGTGCCTTGCTGCCCTTACTGTCACTGGGAAAGGACACGGTAAGATTGAACCCAAAGCTAAGCACATCATTGCAAGAAAGATCAATCTAGTAGGCCAAACCAAACTGATAATTCGCAAGGACTTGCAAAGATAACCAATCATACATAAAAGAATTCAGAGAAGATTCAAATATTATTCATAGATAGACTTGATCATAAACCCACAATTCATCAGTCTCAACAAACACACCGCAAAAATAAGATTACATCAAATAGATTTCCACAAGAGAGGGGGAGAACATTGTATTGATATCCAAAAAGAGAGAAGAAGCCATCTAGCTACTAACTATGGACCCGTAGGTATGAGGTGAACTACTCACACTTCATCAGAGGGGCTATGGTGTTGATGTAGAAGCCCTCCATGATCGATGCCCCCTTCGGCGGAGCTCCGAAACAGGCCCCAAGATGGGATCTCATGGATACAGAAAGTTACGATGGTGGAATTAGGTTTTTGGCTCCTGTTCTGATCGATTGGGGGTACATGGATATATATAGGAGGAAGGAGTACGTCGGTGGAGCAACAGGGGGCCCACGAGGGTGGAGGGTGCGCCTGGTGGGGGTGGGCGCGCCCCCCTACCTCGTGCCCTCCTCGTTTCTTTCTTGACGTAGGGTCCAAGTCTCCCGGGTCTTGTTCGTTGAGAAAATCACGTTCCCGAAGGTTTCACTCCGTTTGGACTCCGTTTAATATTCCTTTTCTACGAAACCCTAAAACAGGCAAAAAACAGCTATTCTGGGCTGGGCCTCCGGTTAATAGGTTAGTCCCAAAAATAATATAGAAGTGGATAATAAAGACCAATAATGTCCAAAACAGTAGATAATATAGCATGGAGCAATCAAAAATTATAGATACGTTGGAGACGTATGAAGCATCCCCAAGCTTAATTCCTGCTCGTCCTCGAGTAGGTAAATGATAAAAAAACAGAATTTTTGATGCGGAGTGCTACTTGGCATAATTTTAATGTAATTCTTCTTAATTGTGGTATGAATATTCAGATCTGAAAGATTCAAGAAAAAAGTTCATATTGACATAAAAATACTTCAAGCATACTAACAAAGCAATTATGTCTTCTCAAAATAACATGGCGAAAGAAAGCTCGTCCCGACAAAATCATATGGTTTAGTCATGTTTCATTTTCGTCACACATGAATGCTCTCATCATACACAACCCCGATGACAAGCCAAGCAATTGTTTCATACTTTAGTAATCTCAAACCTATAAACTTTCACGCAATATATGAGCGCGAGCCATGGACATAGCACTATAGGTGGAATATAATGAGGGGGGTTATGTGGAGAATACAAAAGAGGAGAAAGTCTCACATCAACGAGGCTAATCAATGGGCTATGGAGATGCCCACCGATTGATGTTAATGCAAGGAGTAGGGATTGCCATGCAACGGATGCACTAGAGCTATAAATGTATGAAAGCTCAACAAAAGAAACTAGTGGGTGTGCATCCAACTTGCTTGCTCACGAAGACCTAGGGCACTTGAGGAGGCCCATTGTTGGAATATACAAGCAAAGTTCTATAATGAAAATTCCCACTAGTATATGAAAGTGACAAAACAACAGACTCTCTAACATGAAGATTATGGTGCTACTTTGAAGCACAAGTGTGGCAAAGGATAGTAACATTGTCCCTTCTCTCTTTTTCTCTCTTTTTATGGCCTTTCTCCCTTTTTTACAGCCTTTCTCTTTTTTATGGCCTTTCTCTCTTTTTTTTATTCCTCACTTGGGACAATGCTCTAGAAAATGGTGATCATCACACTTCTATTTATTTACAACTCAATAATAATAATTCGATACTAGAACAACGTATGACTCTATATGAATGCCTCCGGCGGTGTACCGGGATACGCAATGGACCAAGAGTGACATGTATGAAAGAATTATGAACGGTGGCTTTGCCACAAATACTATGTCAACTACATGATCATGCTAAGCAATATGACAATGATGAATGTGTCATGATGAATGGAATGGTGGAAAGTTGCATGGCAATATATCTCGGAATGGCTATGGAAATGCCATAATAGGTAGGTATGGTGGCTGTTTTGAGGAAGATATAAGGGGGTTTATGTGTGAAAGATCATATCATATCACGGGGTTTGGATGCACCGGCGAAGGTTGCGCCAACTCTCAATGTGAGAAAGGGCAATGCACAGTACCGAAGAGGCTAGCAAGGATGGAAGGGTAAGAGTGTGTATAATCCATGGACTCAACATTAGTCATAAAGAACTCACATACTTATTGCAAAAATCTACAATTCATCAAAAACCTCAGTACTACGCGCATGCTCCTAGGGGGATAGATTGGTAGGAAAAGACCATCGCTCGTCCCCGACCACCACTCATAAGGAAGACAATCAAATAACACCTCATGTTTCAAATTTATTGCATAACGTTTACCATACGTGCATGCTACGGGACTTGCAAACTTCAACACAAGCATTTCTCAATTTCACAACTACTCAACTAGCACGACTTTGATATTATTACCTCCATATCTCAAAACAATCATCAAGCATCAAACTTCTCTTAGTATTCAATACACTCTTAAGAAAATTTTACTAATCTTGAATACCTACCATATTAGGATTTTAAGCAAATTACCATGCTATTAAGACTCTCAAAATAATCTAAGTGAAGCATGAGAGATCAATAGTTTCTATAAAACAAATCCACCACCGTGCTCTAAAAGATATAAGTGAAGTACTAGAGCAAAACTATATAACTAAAAGATATAAGCGAAGCACATAGAGTATTCTAACAAATTCCAAATCATGTATGGCTCTCTCAAAAGGTGTGTACAACAAGTATGATTGTGGTAAACTAACAAGCAAAAACTCAAATCATACAAGACGCTCCAAGCAAAACACATATCATGTGGTAAATAAAAATATAGCTCCAATAAAGTTACCGATAGAAGTAGACGAAAGAGGGGACGCCTTCCGGGGCATCCCCAAGCTTTGGCTTTTAGGTGTCCTTGCCATGGGAATCCCCAATCTTAGGCTCTTGCCACTCCTTGTTCCATAATCCATCAAATCTTTACCCAAAACTTGAAAAACTTCACAACACAAAACTTAAAGTAGAAAATCTCGTGAGCTCCGTTAGCGAAATAAAATAAAAGATCACTTCAAGGTACTGTAATGAACTAATTATTTATTTATATTGGTGTTATACCTACAGTATTCCAACTTATCTATGGTTTATAAACTATTTTACTAGCCATAGATTCATCAAAATAAGCAAACAACACATGAAAAACAGAATCTGTCAAAAACAGAACAGTCTGTAGTAATCTGTAGCTAGCGCAAGATCTGGAACCCCAAATATTCTAAAATAAATTGCTGGAAGTGAGGAATTTATCTATTAATAATCTGAAAAAAGAATTAACTAAATAGTACTCTCCAAATAAAAATGACAGCAGTTCCCGTGAGTGCTAAAGTTTCTGTTTTTTACAGCAAGTTCAACAAGACTTTCCCCAAGTCTTCCCAACGGTTCTACTTGGCACAAACGCTAATTAAACACAAAAAACACAACCAAAACAGAGGATAAATAAATTATTTATTACTAAACAGGAGCAAAAGGAAAGGAATAAAAATAAAATTGGGTTGCCTCCCAACAAGCGCTATCGTTTAACGCCCCTAGCTAGGCATAACAAGCAAGAATAGATCTAGGTATTGCCATCTTTGGTAGGCAGTCCATAAGTGGATCTCATAATAGATTCATAAGGTAATTTAATATTCTTTCTAGGAAAGTGTTCCATGCCTTTCCTTAATGTAAATTGGAATCTAATATTTCCTTCCTTCATATCAATAATTGCACCAATCGTTCTAAGGAAAGGTCTACCAAGAATAATAGGACATGATGGATTGCAATCTATGTCAAGAACAATAAAATCTACGGGCACATAATTCCTATTTGCAACAATAAGAACATCATTAATTCTTCACATAGGTTTCTTAATAGTGGAATCCGCAAGGTGCAAGTTTAGAGAGCAATCATCAAAATCACGGAAACCTAACAAATCACACAAAGTCTTTGGAATCGTGGAAACACTAGCACCCAAATCACATAAAGCATATCATTCATGATCTTTAATTTTAATTTTAATAGTTGGTTCCCACTCATCATAAAGTTTTCTAGGGATAGAAACTTCCAATTCAAGTTTTTCTTCATAAGATTGCATCAAGGCATCAACGATATGTTTAGTAAACGCTTTATTTTGACTATAAGCATGAGGAGAATTTAGCACGGATTGCAACAAGGAAATACAATCAATAAAAGAGAAATTTTCATAGTTAAATTCCTTGAAATCCATAATAGTGGGTTTAGCAACATCTAGGGTTTTAATTTCTCCAATCCCACTTTTATCAAATTTAGCATCAAGATCAACAAATTCCGAATTCTTGGAACGCCTTCTAGGTATAGGTGGTTCATATTCAGTCCCATCATTATCAAGATTCATATTGCAAAACAAAGATTTAATAGGGGACACATCAATAACTTTTAGATATTCATCTTTATTTTCATAGCAATTTGGTTTAGCGGCCATCTTATTAACTAAGGTAGCCTGGCTAACCGAAATTTCAGCAGTTAATTTCTCAAGGTGAGCAATTTGGGATCTTAAACCATCGAATTCTTTAGACATATCATCAAGCTCTTTGTTCATAAAATTCATAAAACTTTTTTGTCCTTTAAGCTCGTTTCTGAAGAAACTATTATGTTCAAATTGCAAGACCATAAAACTACTGACATTGCTTTCGATCTCTTCTAATCTTTTAAGGTGAAGGTCACCAAATTTAGGTAGAGCCATCGTGACAAGCAAGCAAACTATCACACAAGCAAACAAAAAGCAAGCGAACAAAAGAGGCAAATAGAGAGGGCGGATAGAGAGAGAGGGCGAATAAAACGGCAAGGGTGAATTGGGGGATAGGAAAACGAGAGGCAAATGGGAAATAATGTAATGCGGGAGATAAGGGTATGTGATGGGTACTTGGTATGTTGACTTTTGCGTAGACCTCCCCGGCAACGGCGCCAGAAATCCTTCTTGCTACCTCATGAGCACTGCGTTGGTTTTCCACGAAGAGGAAGGGATGATGCAGCAAAGTAGCGTAAGTATTTCCCTCAGTTTTTGAGAACCAAGGTATCAATCCAGTAGGAGGCTACGCGCGAGTCCCTCGCACCTGCACAAAACAAATAAATACTCACAATCAACGCAAATAGGGGTTGTCAATCCCTATAGGGCCACTTACGAGAGTGAGATCTGATAGATATGATAAGATAATATTTTTTGTATTTTTATGATAAAGATGCAAAGTAAAATAAAGGCAAAGGAAATAACTAAGTAGTAGGAGATCAATATGATAAAGATAGACCCGGGGGCCATAGGTTTCACTAGTGGCTTCTCTCGAGAGCATAAGTATTCTATGATGGGTGAACAAATTACTGTTGAGCAATTGACAGAATTGAGCATAGTTATGAGAATATCTAGGTATGATCATGTATATAGGCATCACGTCCGAGGCAAGTAGACCGACTCCTGCCTGCATCTACTACTATTACTCCACTCATCGACCGCGATCCAGCATGCATCTAGAGTATTAAGTTAAAAACAGAGTAACGCCTTAAGCAAGATGACATGATGTAGAGGGATAGACTCATGCAATATGAAGAAAACCCCATCTTGTTATCCTCGATGGCAACAATACAATACGTGCCTTGCTGCCCTTACTGTCACTGGGAAAGGACACAGTAAGATTGAACCCAAAGCTAAGCACTTCATTGCAAGAAAGATCAATCTAGTAGGCCAAACCAAACTGATAATTCGCAAGGACTTGCAAAGATAACCAATCATACATAAAAGAATTCAGAGAAGATTCAAATATTATTCATAGATAGACTTGATCATAAACCCACAATTCATCGGTCTCAACAAACACACCGCAAAAATAAGATTACATCAAATAGATCTCCACAAGAGAGGGGGAGAACATTGTATTGAGATCCAAAAAGAGAGAAGAAGCCATCTAGCTACTAACTATGGACCCGTAGGTCTGAGGTGAACTACTCACACTTCATAGGAGGGGCTATGGTGTTGATGTAGAAGCCCTCCGTGATCGATGCCCCCTCCGGCGGAGCTCCGGAATAGGACCCAAGTTGGGATCTCGTGGATATAGAAAGTTACGGCGGTGGAATTAGGGTTTTGGCTCCTGTTCTGATCGTTTGGGGGTACGTGGATATATATAGGAGGAAGGAGTACGTCGGTGGAGCAACAGGGGCCCACGAGGGTGGAGGGCGCGCCTGGTGGGGGTGGGCGCGCCCCCTACCTCGTGCCCTCCTCTTTTCTTTCTTGACGTAGGATCCAAGTCTCCCGAGTCTTGTTCGTTGAGAAAATCACGTTCCTGAAGGTTTCATTCCGTTTTGGGCTCCGTTTGATATTCCTTTTCTTCGAAACCCTAAAACAGGCAAAAAACAACAATTCTGGGATGAGCCTCCGGTTAATAGGTTAGTCCCAAAAATAATATAAAAGTGGATAATAAATCCCAATAATGTCCAAAATAGTAGATAATATAGCATGGAGCAATCAAAAATTATAGATATGTTGGAGACGTATCAGACCCCGAAAGAGGTGGAGGAGACCTCCCTTCCGAGCAAGGCCGGGATTCTCCGCACTCTTCCTGATGATGCTGAGGCCGGCGCCTACCCAAGAGGGAAGGAGCAGCCCCTCGTCCCGATGAAGGGCAGATCGTTGCTGGTGGACCGCGGTGCTGCCTCCACTCTAACTCCTCCTGGGGCTGGATCCGGTTCTGCCTCCGCACCGCAGGGCGCCACTGGAGCCCAAGCGCGTGCTCCTTAGGTCCCGATGCTGTCGGGCCTCAAGCTTCACAAGAGAAGGGTGGAGTACCTTGCGGTCGACTGGTAGGTGTTTCAAACTTCGCTTGGTCCGTGCAGGTGCCTGTTTTTTCCTGACGCTCGCCTTTGGTTGACCAGGCCGACATCTTTGGTGAAGAAGAGGAAGGATTATAAGGCAGCTGGGCCTCCTTCCGCAGAGCAAGGAGGCAACATCGCCCGTGCCTCACCAGCTCGGTCGTCTTCGCGGGGCCAAGAGGAGCCCCGTCGCATGGAGTCAACCCCTATGGCCCCGCTGGCTCTGGAGGTGCCGATACTTGGCACGGCTGATGAGGTCCCAGCTGCTCCGGAGCCCGCGGTCTCCCAAGCCCTGGTGATGGCGCCACTTCCTCCTACTGCTGCGCCTCCACTCCTTGGTTCCTCTGCTCCTCCTGCCGTCTTGGAGCGTGCCTTTTTATATATGACCCAACTGCAGGCGGATCTCCTGAGCGCTGACCCACGCCTGGTGGCCGGGCGTCCGGAGTTGGCCTCCGACTGGCTTCATTCTGACACGGTGGTGCGTGCGGCACTTGTAACACCCCGGATGTAATTTACCTTATCTGTACTCCAACTCTTGCCGTTTCCGGCACTAAGTTATTTTATTTCCTCGTTGTCGGGTTTTTCCCTCCGTGTGTTTTTGTCTTTGTCATGTCATCATGTGCAGTGCATTTGCATACGTGTTCGTCTCATGCATCCGAGCATTTTCCCCGTTGTCCGTTTTGCATTCCGGCGCTCCTATGCCCTCTAGTGTCCCTTTCTACCTCTTTTCGTGTATGGGTGTTAAACGTTTTTGGATTGGACCGAGACTTGCCATGCGGCCTTGGTTTACTACCGGTACACCGCCTGCCAAGTTTCGTGCCATTTGGACTTCGTTTGATACTCCCATGGTTAACCGAGGAACCGAGAAGGCCTCGTGTGTGTTGCAGCCCAACACCATTCCAAACTGGCCCAAAACCCACTTAAACCCCTTCCATCTTCTAGAGCGTTCGATCACGATCACGTGGCCGCAAACCGCACCTCGTTTGGAGCTTCCTAGCTCCCTCTACACATATATAAAGACCCCCTCCATTTTATTTCCGCATCCCAACACCCCTAACCTAGCTCCTCTTCCACCGCGCCGCGCCAGACATGTCCGTTGCCGGCCGGACAAATCGCCGCCGCCGCCCGCGATGAACCAGGGCACGCCACGTGTCTCGGGCGGGTCCCCTGTTCGCCACCAACCCCGCGGGCCCGCGAGGCCCGTGCGGGGCCCTCTCAGCCCGTTCCTTCCGTCGCCCGCACCCAGGCGCGCGCCGCTGCCTCCTCCAGC
>NC_041386.1:173025282-173152926 GCF_002162155.2 Triticum dicoccoides | reverse complement strand
GCCTTCGCCCGCTCCGGCCACCGATGACCGCCGAGGCCCCGCTGCCTCGGACCTCCCCAAGCTCCACCGCGGCGCGCCCCGCGCCGCCCGAGGCCGACGCCGCCCTCTGCCGCCTTCCTCTCCGACCGGCGAGCCGCTCCGGCGACCCCTCCGACGATCCCCGGCGTCTCCGGCGACCTCGATCCGGTGACCGCTACAGTGCATGCTACAGTACCCGCTACAGTGTCGGTGGATCTGGATCTACCTCGGGTTGACTTTTTCCTCCCGAAACCCTAATATTTTGCAATCTTTGACATGCCATAACTCTGTATCCGTAGCTCGGATTCGTGCGTGTAGCATATCAAAATGTTTGCCTCGACGAGTACATCATTTCATGTCATTGCATCATTTTCATTGGAGGTCATCTTGATGCCCGAAATGCTGTTGGAAGAGGGCTATGTGAGGAATATTTCAGATCTGTTTCAACAAATGGCCTTTTGTCATTTTTGCCATGATTAATGTGTACATGCTATGATCCTGAGCACTACATGTGTTTTGTAGAATGCCATGTCATCTTACAGTGGTGCATGTCATGTATTTTTGTGATCTTTGTGGTGACTAGCACAAGCATGCAAAGTAGCTTACTCAATGATGCTGATTTCAGGGACTATAATCCTAAGTCCTTGTCATGTTATTGTTTTTATGCCATATGTTCATGTTGTTTCCTAGTGATCCATGCCTCTTTTGAGGATGATTAGTAAGGATGTTTTGTTAATATTGTGGTGCTCTATCCATCCATGTCTTTGTTTGCAATTATGGAGCATCCTAGCTTGAGTCAATCGAGCTCCACTTTTTCCATAAAATGTTCCTGGCAGTTTGTTAACATGTTTAGCGATTTTGCCGAGGTTGTTGCTTGTGATTCGTGCATCCTATGTTGTTGTTCTTGCGATCTCTAGCTTCTATGCCATGTCTTCTTGATGGGTGTATGCTTAGTTTGTCATGCCATGCTCTGTAGTGAGTGCATCGAGCTCGTAAACATGCCTACTTGTTAATCTGTTTACATGCTCCAGTTTTTCACTAGCTCCAGTTTTTCACTAAGTCTGAATTTGTTTATGTTTTTGCCATGTTCACATGCTTGCAATTGTATTTTCTGGTCCCTTTTGGCTCAAGGTCACTAAGTGACTTTTGTTATGTGCTTAGAGTAGCTTCATGCCATGCCTTGATTTTCCATGATATGTTCCTGTAGCATGTAGTTATCATGCTCGTAAGTTTTCTTCCTGTTGATAAATTCCTAATATGCAGTTAATTTCACTAAGTCTGAAACCTGTCATCATTTGCACTTTTGCCATGCTTGTTTGAACCTGTTAATGGATGAATTAGCCGTAGCTCAGTGTTCATCTTTTGTCAAGCATCATGAGTGGACCCCTGCCATGTATTTTGTTGTCATGTTTGAGTGCTGTAGCATATTTATCTTGATGCATTTAGTTGGTCACTTGCTGATTATCGCAGACCGGTGCCATATTTGTTTTGCTTGCCATTTCCAAACCGTGCATCCGATTCCGGTGATCTTTATATCGATTTCGACCGAAATAAACTCACCTTTCCAGTGGCACTCTTGGATTTCCAAGTTGAGGCCAGGTTCAATCATTCCGTTCCAAATATTGCATATGCATCACATATCGCATCCCACATATCATACCATGTTTGCATCATGTTGATTGAGCATTGCACATGGTTGATTGTGTTCCTTTTGCTTGTTGTTCTTGCTTGGATAGAGCCGGGAGACGAGTTCGTAAACAAGGAGCCCGTTGAGTTCGCTTACGAGGATCAAGACAACTCTGAGAATTTTGCAGGCAAGATGACCATACCCTCGAAATCACTTCTATCTTTGCTTGCTAGATGCTCGCTCTTTTGTTATGCCTATGCTATGATACCTACCACTTGCTTATCGTTCCTCCCAAATTGCCATGTCAAACATCTAACCCACCATGTCCTAGAAAACCGTTGTTTGGCTATGTTACCGCTTTGCTCAGCCCCTCTTATAGCGTTGCTAGTTGCAGGTGAAGATTGGAGATCATTCCTTGTTGGAACATGTTTATTGCTGGGATATCACCATATTATATTGTTTATCTTAATGCACCTATATACTTGGTAAAGGGTGGAAGGCTCGGCCTTATGCCTAGTGTTTTGTTCCACTCTTGCCGCCCTAGTTTCTGTCATATCGGTGTTATGTTCCCGGATTTTGCGTTCCATACACGGTTGGGTTATAATGGGAACCCTTGACAGTTCACCTTGAATAAAACTCCTCCAGCAATGCCCAACCTTGGTTTTACCATTTGCCACCTAGCCTCTTTTTCCCTTGGGTTTCCGGAGCCCAAAGGTCATCTTTATTTTAACCCCCCTGAGCCAGTGCTCCTCTGAGTGTTGGTCCGAACTAGGCAGCCTGCGGGGCCACCTCGGGGAAACTCGAGGGTTGGTTTTTACTCGTAGCTTGACCTATCTGAGTGTGCCCTGAGAATGATATATGTACAACTCCTATCTGGATTTGTCGGCACATCCGGGCGGTGTTGCTGGACTTGTTTTACCATTGTTGAGGATGTCTTGTAACCGGGATGCCGAGTCTGATCGGATTGTCTTGGGAGAAGGAATATCCTTTGTTGACCGTGAGAGCTTGTGATGGGCTAAGTTGGGACTCCCCTGCAGGGATTTGAACTTTCGAAAGCCGTGCCCGCGGTTATGGGCAGATGGGAATTTGTTAATGTCCAGTTGTAGATAACATGAAACTTAACTTAATTAAAATGCACCAACCGTGTGTATAACCGTGATGGTCTCTTCTCGGTGGAGTCCGGGAAGTGAACACAGTGTTGGAGTAATGCTTGACGTAGGTTGTTCTAGGATCACTTCTTGATCATAGTTGTTCGACCGTGCTTTTGCCTTCTCTTCTCTCTCTCATTTGCGCTTATTAGCCACCATATATGCTAGTCGCTTGCTGCAGCTCCACATCATACCCTTACCTTACCTATAAGCTTAAATAGTCTTGATCGTGAGGGTGTGAGATTGTTGAGTCCCCGTGACTCACAGATTACTTCCAAAACCAGATGTAGGGACCGATGATACCGTTCCACATGATATGACCGAGCTCAAGTGGGAGTTCGATGAAGACTCTCGTCGTTACTACGTGTCCTTCCCAGATGATCAGTAGTGGTGCCCAGTTGGGGCGATCGGGGACTTTGTCACATTTGGGGGTTGATCTTTATTTTGGTTCCATAGTTGGACCCTAAGTGTTTTGGATGAATGTAATGACTTATTTATGTATTTGTGTGACGTGGCGAGTGTAAGCCAACTATGTACCTTTCCCTTTTATTTATGTACATGGGTTGTTTGTGAAGATTACCTCACTTGCGACATTGCTTTCAATGCGGTTATGCCTCTAAGTCGTGCTTCGACACGTAGGAGATATAGCCGCATCGAGGGCGTTACAGCGCTGAGCCAGGCTGTTGCAGCTTCCTAGAGAGAGAAGCAAGAAGTCATCGGTGCTGCAGCCGATCGTGAGGTGGTGCTGAAAGAAGCCAAGGCCTCCCGAGACCGCTGCCAGGCGCTGGAGGGCGAGTTGCAGAGCCTGTGCGATAAGCACGCTGAAGAGGCGCGCCGCCGCGAAGCAGAGGAGAAGGAGATGAAGGCCCGTGAGGAAGCCGTCAAGAATCATGATGCTGAGCTGGCGGAGCTGGGGAAGAGGCAGGTTGCCAAGCGCAACCGGTTGGAAGAGCCGGAGCAGAAGATGGGGGCGAAGGAGGCCAATCTCAACGCCAAGGCGCGGGTCTTGGCCGAAGACCATGTGGCCTTTGCCGATCTCGAGAAGAGATCTCGAAAGGCGATGAAGACGCTCTATGAGCGTGGCTTGGAGAAGCCGCTGGATACCGATGAGGACGGCCTCGCCCAGCTGCTTCCTCTCGTGGTGAAGGCGCTTGAGGAGGTCATTGAAGACCTCGGTCCCATGGCGGAGGCGGAAGCTCGCGTTCTATCTTCAGCCGCTCTTACCCGCATCCTCAGCCATCTGCACCTCCATGAACCCAACGCCTAGTTTGACGAGCTGCTGGAGCTTGTGGCTGAAGACCTCTACGAGACCGCCGCCGTAGCCGTTCAAGGTCAAGTGGAGGCTTTGCTGGGGAAGTTCCGCGGCTTTGTCTCCAATCCTCTATCTGGTGATGCCGCGGATCCTGCGGCTGGTGGCGAAGGTGAAGACATCGTCGCCCACAGGGGAGCTCCTTCCGCAGGCGACAACGACATCCAGGGGTGACCTGCGGCTATTCTCCTTGTTTTATTCCTGTGACATACATTAGGCCTCGCGGAGGCGTTTAGACTTTTCATTTGGTATTGTGAGAATAGTATGCTCGTAATATTAGCTTTGAGATTCTACGGTTTCCTTCCTTATTTGCCTTGTTCTGCATCGGCAGAGCCCGGCCCCGCGCATACCTCAACCGCCGTTGGGCCGATCGGCGACCAGGACGGTCCAAAGAGTGAGGGGCTACATGACCAGTTAGGCTCCTGAGTCGCGATGCTCAGGAGTCCCCCTTGACGTGCGAACAACATATAGGGAGAGTTCGTGAGGATAGATTAATGTTCTACGTCGGCAGGGCCCGGCCCCGTGCATACCTCAACCGCCGTTGGGCCGCCCGGAGACCAGGACGGACCAAGGAGTGAGGGGCTACGTGACCAGTTAGGCTCCTGAGTCGTGATGCTCAGGAGTCCCCCTTGACGTTCAAACAATTTCCATAACTGCCCTCGCTGAGGCCTCGGGAGGGGCGCGCGACGCCCAGGTCCGGGGGACCTGGTTGGGTGTCGTGCGCTTGGGAGTGACCCGAGCGCAGCCCCCGTGCCCAGCCCCCTCGCGTGACTCTCCCGAGGGGAGGCGTCATGGTGAGGCTGGGGGTTGAGCACTGGGCTCCCTGAGGTTGGTACGACCGTGGGGTCACCCTCAGTTGTTTATCACCAGCGCAGAGCATAGTGCTTCTGCTTGTGCACGGGCATAGCCGCTCCTCGGCAGTGTCGACAGCCAGCGCGGATCATGGAGCTTCCACTTGGGCGTGGGATCGGGGCTCCGCTCCAGGAGGAGCCCCCGGGGCGTGTACAGCCCCGCCCTGACACGTGGCTTTGCACGGCAGGGCTGCGAGGTGTATCTGGGCACTCATGAGCCAACGCGGGACTCATGAGGCCCTACCTCAAGGCGGGTTGTGCCTGGTCTTGAGTCTTGGTGACTGTATGTCCCTACAAGGCGGTTAGATGCAAGCACTCTACGTCCTCAGGTCCTGGCCCTCGAGCAGGCTTAGCCGCCGCTGGTATGCCAGGTCGCGATGTCGTGGCCAAGGCCAGGGGTGAGGGCTGGGGAGCCAGTAAGAGCTCCTGAGTCACGATGCTCAGGCGCCCCCCTTCTAACGTGCAAGCAAATTGCATGGAGTGAACGGACCTATGGCAGGTGGTTATAAAACAGGTGATAGCAGTCGGCAGGTTAAGCATGGAGAGCAGATTGACTGAGATAAATGCAGGAAGATACATGCCACCGGGTCCGGCCCGAGCGGCGTCGGGATGATGCAGCCCGAGGGGCGCCACCAGTGAGGTAAGCTAAAGGACATAAGTAAAAGGGATACATGCCACAGCGACGGACCCACGCGGCCTCGGAATAGCGCAGCCCGAAGGGCGCTCCCAGCTTAAATGAACTTGGAAGATGTCACCTGGGTCGGTAGACGAAGTAGAGCTGGTGCAGCTGAAGCCATGCATCGAAGAAATGACTCCTCATGAGCCACCGGGAGCCTGAGCCTCAGGAGGCTCTGGGAGCTCGGGAGGTTCCCTGAAGGCCATCGCCATCTCCTCCCGAACGGCGTGGAACCTGGCCTCCTGAGCCGCCTGGACTTGCCGCACATGGCATTGATGGGTCGATGCCACGCTCAGCAAGCCGAAGGGCATGCGAACGAAGCTGTGTGGTGGGCCCTCACATCGGCCCGCGTGTGATGGCCAGAAGCGTTCCTGAGACACGGCCCTATTAAGCCCTGGGATGTCGATGCAGGCGTGTAGCTCACCACCCTCGCCTGGGTGGTGAGCCACACTGTGAGCGGTTGTCGCCACGCATGGCTCTTGCGTCTTGTAGCTCTTGGGTGGTCCTGATGATGAACTCCTGGATGGTGGGCATTCCTTGCCCCATGCTCCCCTGAGGAACACATGCCGTGAAGCATGCTTCCAAGTGGTGCCCAAGCGCCTCCCTCATGAGGTTGGCTAGGTCTGAGGCCCTCCAGAAGAGAGCCCCCGAGCCTTGCCTAAGGAGGGCACCGGGCGCGCTTTCCTATGCGATGGTGGAGGGCACCCCTGGAGCGGATGGCGATGCTGACAAGACCCCTGATGCGACGCCATCTCCTTGGGGTCCTCCACGGCGCGGTAGCTTCTTCTTGGGGATGGTTTCCGGAGGGCCTTCACTTCTGCCGTCAGGGTTGTCGATTGCCGCGGCTTGGAAGGCGCGCTCAAGGGAGCACACTGCATCCCTTTCTTCACATGGGACCGTGATGATCCCCCCGCTTCCTGGCATTTTGAGAATGTTGTAGCCGTGGTGGGTGACTGCCATGAACTTGGCCAGGGCTGGATACCCTAAGATGGCATTGTACGGCAGGCGGATGTGCGCAACATCGAAGTCGATGAGCTCAGGGCGGTAATTCTTGCGCTCCCCAAAGGTAACAGGCAGGCGGACCTACCCTATTGGTGTGGTGGAACCGTCAGTCACTCCCGAGAAAGGCTTGGTTGGCTGGAGCTACTCATAGGGCACTTGGAGGCTGTCGAATGTGTCGACGGATAGGACGTTGAGCCATGTGCCACCGTCGATGAGAGTCTTGGTGACTTGCACGTTGCTGATGACTGGGGAGAAAAGCATAGGGAGTGTGCCAGCGGTGCCTGCGCACTTGAGCTGGTCGGCCGAGCTAAAGGTGATGGCGCATTGGGACCACTGGAGCGGGCGTGTGGCCTTGAGCTTGGGGAGTGCTGCGTTCACCTCGCGAGCGAACTGTTTGAAAACGCGTTGAGAGGCTGGGGCCTGAGCACCTCCCAAGATGCAAGCAACTGCGCACGGCTCCTGGATGCCCCCAGCCCCCTCGTCCTGGTGGTGGTCGTCGTTCCTTCTTGGCGGCGGCAACAGGGGAAGACCAGCGTTGCCCTGGGGGCGATCCTCATGACGTGGGTCCCTCTGGGCACCCTCGCGAGGTTGGTCCTGCCAGCGGTCCTCATGAGGCTGGTCACGCCACTCCTGGCATGGGCCACGGTCGTCCCAGTGTCTGCCTCCACGTCATCCTCCGCGGCCGTAGCCCCGGTCGTTGCGCTCGGGGCGTCGGCCGAAGCGTCCTTCCCGAATGGCTCTGAGCTCTTGACAGTCGCTGGTGTTGTGGGTGTTCAGGTTGTGGAAGGCGCAGAATGGGCGGCCGTTCTTGGATGCCTCGGGCTGATATCTGCCTCACGTGGTGTCTGGCTCTGCTGCGAGCACTACTGCCTCCTTGCGCTTCACGTCTTTGGCCCTGGCCTTCTTTTCCTCAACTCCTGCAGCCGGCAGCTCGAGGAGAGAGAGGCGCCCCTCCTCAGCTCTTGCGCACCTGGTCGCCAGATTGAACAGCTCCTGAGATGTGCAAAGTTCCTCATGGATTGCCAGCTCTTCCTTCATCTTGACGTCGCGGACGCCGTCAGAAAACACGGAGATGACGGCCTCGTCCAAGACCTTGGGAATCTTGAGGCGGGTGCTGTTAAAGCGCTGGATGTACTTCTGGAGGGTCTCTCCTGGCTGTTGCTTGATGCGGCGTAGGTCGCCCGCGACCAGTGGGCGGTCACGAGTACCATGGAAGTTGGCGTCGAAGCGGTCGCGCATCTCGTCCCAGGAGGAGACCGAGTCGTGTTGTAGGTTCAGGAGCCAGGAACGGGCCCCATCCTTGAGAGCCATGGGAAACCAGTTCGCCATGAATTTTTCGTCGCCGTTGGCCGCTTCGATGCTCAACTCATAGAGCTGCGGGAACTCCGCGGGGTTGGCGGTGCCGTCGTACCGACGAGGCAAATCTGGCTTGAACTTGCCTGGCCAGGCAACGCTGCGCAGCCCAGGGGTGAAGGCGCGGCAGCCTGCCGTGGTTGCTGGGGCCCGCTTCGGGGGCAGAGCTTGGTCTTGGCGAGGTTCGTGCTGCGCCACTTCAGGCAGCGCGCGGTCTTGACGAGGTGGCACGGGGAGCGCTGGTGCAGCTTCTCACGGCTGCGGGATTTCTTGGCAGCTCCTTTCTTCACGCGCGGGCACCAGGTGGGGAGGATCGCGCCATCGAGGTGCGCACCTTGGCGCCAAGGCACCGTCTTGGCGTCAAGGTGGTGGAGGCGCGCCACGAGCCCCGTTGCCCGCGGTCTGCTGAGGGGGAGGCGTAGAGTGGGACGGCGCCCGAGAGCCCCCCGCGGCGCGGACAAGCTCGGCGACGCGGTCGAGCCACTCCTCATAGACGTCGTCGACGGGGTGGTAACGCAGGAGCTCGTTCGCCGCGATGAGCACGGCCCATGCCTCCAGGGGAGCACGGTGCGGGTGGGACGAAGAGCCAGCAGGAGTGAGTCATGGAGTAGCGGTGTGGCCGTCCTGCCGCACCGAAGAATGTTGCAAGGATGCCTGCTGCTCGTTTCCCACCGGGCCAGTGGCAGCATTGGTGGCAGGGGATGGAGAACGACGAGGTGGCCCGCCGACGGGAGCCGTCTGAGCGACGCGGGCGGCGAGGGCGGCCCGACGCTCAGCTCTAGCGCGGCGAGCGTCCGACATGGAGACGACGGATCGACGGAGCAACGAACTGATGGAAGGGAAGCTACGGCGCACCCCTACCTGGCGCGCCAAATGTCGGGGTATGGGGTCCCGGCAAACACTTAAGGTTCGAACACTAGGGTGCGCGCGAATTCTTTCCCTCCAACCGATCTACGCTCTAGTTTGCTAGGATCTCGCGGACGAACTCGATGAACTCACAACACAGAAGGACACAAGTTTATAGTGGTTCGGGCCATCGTTGTGGTGTAATACCCTACTCCAGTGTGGTGGTGGTGGATTGCCTCTTGGGCTGATGATGAACAGTACAAGGGCAGAACGGCCTCCTGAGGTTGAGGCATTCTTGTGCTCGGTGAGCTTGTGTGTGAGGTGGTCTCTCTTTTTAGCTGACCCCCTTTTTTTGCTCCCCCCTTCCACTGTGGTGGCTAGTCCTATTTATAGAGGCCCTGGTCCTCTTCCCAAATATCGATTGGGAAGGGTGCCAACAATGGCGGGCAAATTTGAAGGGGGACAACTAGTACAAGCTATCCTGACAAAAGGTAGTCTTCGACTGCACAAACCTCTGGCGGTGACGCCATTTTGGGCTCCACGGTGACCTCTGTCTTGTAGTCCTCGGTCTTGGTCTTGTTGCACCGAAATGGCAACCTTTGCCTGATGCCTCAGTACTCCACGGCTGCGCTTGCTCCCTTTGCACCAAAGAGGAAACAAGGACGCTGTGAGCGCTGATGCCCGCCTGGCGCCCTCCTAGTGTCGATCGGCACGGCTCACGTCATGAGAACCTTGTGAGGTTCGCCTTGCCTTGATATCTCCGCTCCTCATGAGCCTGCCTGGCTAGGCCGCTCCAGAGAAGGTCTTGCATCGTCCGCCTCGCGAGGCTTGGCCCCTCGTGAGGGTCTTGGGCGCTTCGTTGGTGAGGCCCTGGTCCTCTTCCCAAATATCGAGCGGGAAGGGAGCCAACGATGGCAGGCTAATTTGAAGGGGGACAGCTAGTACAAGCTATCCTGACAAAAGGTAGTCTTCGCCTGCCCAAAGCTCTAGTGGTGACGCCGTTCTGGGCTCCACGGTGACCTCCGTCTTGCACTCCTTGGTCTTGGTCTTGTTGCACCAAAATGGCAACCTTTGCCTGATGCCTCGGTACTCCGCGGCTGCGCTTGCTCCCTTTGCTCCAAAGAGGAAACAAGGATGTTGTGCACGCTGGCGCCCGCCTGGTGTCGATCATCACGGCTCACGTCACCAGAACCTCGTGAGGTTCGCCTTTCCTTGATATCTCCGCTCCTCGTGAGCCTGACTGGCTAGGCCGTTCCAGAGGAGGTCTTGCGTCGTCCACCTCGCGAGGCTTGGCCCCTCGCGAGGGTCTTGGGCGCTTCGTTGGTGAGGATGGGCCGTATGGCCTGTTGGCTTAGCCACACGGCGCCGCAGGCAGGCAAGTCTGGGGACCCCCGTTCCCAGAACGCTGATGTCGGTGTCAAAACCGGCGGATCTCGGGTAGGGGGTCCCGAACTGTGTGTCTAGGTCGGATGGTAACAGGAGGCAAGGAACACGATGTTTTACCCAGGTTCGTGCCCTCTTGATGGAGGTAAAACCCTACGTCCTGCTTGATTAATATTGATGATATGGGTAGTACAAGAGTAGATCTACCACGAGATCAAGGAGGCTAAACCCTAGAAGCTAGCCTATGGTATGATTGTTGTATGATGAAGTTGCCCTACGGACTAAAACCCTCCGGTTTATATAGACATCGGAGAGGGTTAGGGTTACACAAAGTCGGTTACAATGGTAGGAGAACTTGAATATCCGCATCGCCAAGCTTGCCTTCCACGCCAAGGAAAGTCCCATCCGAACACGGGACGAAGTCTTCAATCTTGTATCTTCATAGTCCTGGAGTCCGGCTGAAGGTATAGTCCGGCTACCCGGACACCCCCTAATCCAGGACTCCCTCAGTAGCCCCCGAACCAGGCTTCAATGACGACGAGTCCGGCGCGCAGATTGTCTTCGGCATTGCAAGGCGGGTTCTTCTCCAAATTCCGTGTACTTGCTGAATAATGTCCAATTTTCGTAATGTAGCGCACCTTGGCTTCCACGCCCAATAATGGTCGTCTTCCATATGTTAAACGAATGCGAAAAGTCGGGGTGTTTTTACATTCACACCCCTAGCCGCATAAACGAGCCGCCTATTTAATGGGATGGGGATTCAGATCCAAACCACACCTTCTCCTCTCCGCGAGTAATCATCAGAGCGCCTCCAGCAAAGGTCCATTCCAACATGGCCAGCCGTCACAGCTCCTCCTCTCGCCCTTCCAGTCCTAAACCTGGAGACTGGGAGAGGTGCTCCATCCTGCACAGCGAGCTAGTGTCGCTTCAGGCCAAGGGATTTCTCCCTCAGGCCTATATGGTCCCGGTCCGAGCCAGAATCGCCTCCTATAATGGCGGAGAGCAAGCGGAGAGCACCCCCAATCCCTCCAAAGGAGAGCGGGTGTGCCTTGTCCCTTATCTAATAAGAGGACTTGGATTTCCAATTCATCCATTTCTCTGTGCGCTTCTGGAGTTCTACGTCCTCCAGCTGCACAATCTCACGCCCGCCTCTATATTGCATATCGCGGGCTTCGTCGCCCTTTGCGAGCTATTCTTTGGTGTTGAGGCTCATTTCGCACTGTGGAAGAGGTTATTCTGCCTGGTGCCCCGCTCTCAAGAGGGGTCTATATATCAAGTGGGCGGAGCCGAAGTGTGGCGTATCGCCGGGACCGGATATCTATCCGGAACCCCAAAGAAGGCGTCCGAGGACTGGCCTTCGGAATGGTTTTATATAGATGATGTCCCACTACCGGATCCTATCCGGGCCGGTCTCCCCGAATTCAACAGTGCTCCCTTAAAGAAACGCCTAAGCTGGCGTCCGCGGAGCTCTCAGAGAGAAGGCGACAGTGACGTCCTTCACCTGATGGGTGGGATAAGACTATTGGCTCATTCCGGACTAACCATGATTGAAGTAATGGCCGCATGCATTATGCGGGGGGTGCAGCCGCTTCAATATAGAGGCCACCCCATGTGGGATTTTAATGGGGAGGATGACGCCACCCGTTACGGTCGTAAGGGGCCAGCCTCAGCTGCCGCTCTAGTAAAGATCTTATCCTCTTTGTACAAGGGAGAAGAGGAGGAATTCCTCCGCGTCAACCCGCAGGGCAGATTTTCTATGTACAACCCTCCGAGTTGGGTAAGTGGACAATTGTGCTTGCCCATCCGTTTTATATTCCCATGATTAAATATGTAGTCTAACGACTTCAACGCAGGAACTACGTCAGGAAGTAAAGGATATAAACAGCCGTCCCCCACAGCCCGAGGATCCAGAACGGTCCCTCGATCCGGACTCCGAAGAGGATCCGGACATACCAGTGGAGCTGATAGACGGGGTATTTCATCAGCTAAGCAAGGACAACACCTTGGTGGCCATTACGGCTGATTACCCAGGGTTAATTCCGGCCTCCCAGGTAACAGAGAGCGGAGTCTCATCCCCTTGAGAAGGAATCCATTCTCACGCATTTCAGTTTTCCTGACAACGACCGTGTTTTGTAGGGGAGGTTTCCGAGGTGGGAGGCCGAACCTGCGGCGGCTAGCCAAAGAGGGGCCGCAGGGCCCCGTGGGGTAAAAAGGAATGTAGTCCAGACTGAGATACCGGCGCAAAGGTATAGCGCACCCTCTTTTTCCCTGGTGTTATTCCTTCAGGGCATATTAACGTTCCTGCTATCTTTAGGACGAAGAGACCTCGCCGGACTACATCCGGAGAGGTTGCCAATCGCGCCTCCACCAGCCAGGTTCCAACGCCTGGCCCAGAAGCGGAAACGAACACAAGGCGTGCACCAGACGCTCCTCCGACAGAGGATGCGTTCAGGCTGACTGCCACCAATTTCGAGGTGGAGAGTGCCATGAACCACAGGCGTCGCCGGACAGTTCTTCGCGACGCTTGTTTCTCCCAAGAGGCGTTAGATGCCTTCAATTCGGGAGATGCGTACCTCCGTGCCACTCAAAATGGTTTAGCCAGAGCCACGGAGCAATATGTAAAAGACATACGGGTAAGAATTTTTTTGGTAAATATATATATACCGGTAGCCCCCGAGACTTGAAAACAATTAGAATAATGGATTTAAGGATAATTTGTTCCGCAAGTTCTCACAGAGAAGAACACCGTACTGTCCCAGGAGCTGGAAGAGTGCAAAGCCCAACTGGAGGCCGCACTAGCCGCGGCAGGGGAGCCCAAAGAGACCCCCTCTAGTAAGATACACTTCGAAAGATTAGTATCTTGCGAAGTGCAGCGTGGGTGTAAATCTGGCAAATCATATTGCAGATGGCGCTGGACTGGATCCGGAGAGGCAACAATTCTTACGCCGGCTAAAGGCCGGCGAGAGTATGCTGACAAGGGTGAGGCGGGAGAAGAATGATCTTCAGGATGCCAACACCAAGCTGGACGTTGAACTTAAAGATGTTCGTGGCCAGCTGTCAGACTCCACTAAGGAGAATCAGCGGCTTCGACGCGGCATATTTAGTAAGTGCTTAAGCGAATCTTTGAAAGAAAAGAGTTCGGCGAGGAAGTCGACTAACATAGTAATGTTTGTAGGTATGCTAACGGGTCGTCCTGCAGAGGAGATGCCCGGTTCTACGGCTGACCTTCTTCCCGAGCTCTCGCAACTGCACGAGCGAGTTCGGCAGGCGATGCGAGGCGTTGCCCAAGCCTTATGGCCTTCCTACTCCATGCCCGAGGGCCTTGGAGAGCTTTCGGAGAAGCTTAAGGGAGCTCGGCGGAGCTTCCGGTTATGGAAGATATCGGCCTGCCGACAAGGCGCTAGGGAGGCCTGGGCCATGGTGAAGACGCGGTACACGAAGTCTGACCCAAACCACATGGCCGAGGTCGGACCAGTGGGGCCTGATGGGAAGGAGATCCCTGTAAGCATAGTGTACGGCCAAGTATAATTGGCCGCCAAGTATTCCCGGCAGGACTGTAAGTTAGACAGCCTGTTAGATGGTATTGAAGAGGAATACAATCAGTTAGAGTGACTATGTAATTTTTAATTGACATGTGTAATGCCTTCTAGCCGGATTGTAGATCGTTTGTCGTTGCCGACCTTTTCGCTTCAACCTCAGGACCTGACGGTCCGGAGTGTGTCTGAACACCCTACCAGTTATGTAAGAACCGGGGTATGCATGGAGACCAGGCATAGGGGTTATTAGTGCTTTATCAGATAAGTGCCCAACTAGTTATGTTATATTACATGGTTAGTAAGAAACATCTTCCAGAGAGAATAGTTCTGTTAGGGGTTCCTTTCTCTGGGAGGCATGCCCTAAAGTGCATGTCCGGACTACAAACGTAGGAAAATCATCTGGGGGCATATATATAAATAAGAAAAAAAGGTCATCTTTTAGTTCACCAACCGAATATTCCCTTAAGAACGCTAGCTTTCGGCTTCACCCAGTCTGAGGTACACATCTGGCTGATCCGACAGTAACAATCGCAGAGGTGCTCCCCTTACCACCTAGCCGAACAATCAGGAACGTAGGGGTAAGCACAGGAGCCAGGCAACCCAGCTTGGCCAAAACTTAAGTCATATCGATGCATATAATGGTGAAGAAAAGGTACATGCGGAAGTTTGACACATGTGGTGGGCATGAAGCCCGTATAAATAAGCTTCTGTTAAAGAAGCCCCCTGGTTTAAGGAGCGCAAGTAGCACGTCACTTGAGGAGCCTTTAAGGGATATAAAAGAAAAGGGGGGAAGGAGAGAAATGTAAGACAGAAAACAGAGGAAGGAGACAAACACAGAGTCTGGCGCTAGGCATAGAATCTTCGGAGACGGGCTGCGTTCCATGAGTTCAGCTCGAGTCGGTTATCCGACACATCTCGCGGGCGGTATGCTCCACCAGTCAGGACTTGGTCGATTATGAAGGGACCTTCCCACTTGGGCTTCAGCTTGTCCTTTTTCTTGTCCGGTAGGCGTAGAACTAATTCGCCAACGTTGTAGTTTTTGGCCCGCACTTCTCTGCTTTGATATCTTCGAGCCTGTTGTTGATAGAATGCAGAACGGGCTTTTTCCACGTCGCGCTCCTCCTCTAAGGCGTCCAAACTGTCCTGCCAATCGACCTCGGCTTCCCTTTCTTCGTACATGCGCACTCGAGGTGAGTCATGAATTATGTCGCAGGGCAAGACTGCCTCTGCGCCGTACACCATAAAAATGGTGTGTATCCGGTGGTGCGATTCGGCGTGGTCCGCAGCCCCCAGAGTACGGAGTCGAGCTCCTCTGCCCAGTGCGTGTTAGATTCCTTCAGGGACCGCACTAATCTGGGATTGATGCCGCTCATGATGATACCATTTGCACGTTCGACCTGACCGTTAGTTTGTGGGTGATAGACGGAAGCATAATCGAGCTTGATGCCCATGTTTTTGCACCAGAGCTTTACCTCATCGGCCATAAAGTTCATGCCATTATCGGTGATGATGCTGTGGGGGACGCCATAACGGTGTACGACCCCGGATATAAAGTCTATCACAGGTCTGTATTCGGCCGTCTTAACAGGCTTAGCTTCTATCCATTTGGTGAACTTATCCACCATGACCAGTAAGTATTTTTTTCTTGTGGGTTCCGCTTTTAAGGGGTCCCACCATGTCAAGCCCCTAGACCGCGAAAGGCCAAGTGATGGGGATAGTTTGGAGGGCGGTGGGTGGCATATGGCTTTGGTTTGCAAAAAGCTGGCAACCGGCGCATTGTTGGACCAAGTCCTGAGCGTCCGCCCGGGCCGTCGCCCAATAAAAGCCTGTACGGAAAGCCTTGCTTATAAGGGACCGAGTTGCGGCGTGATGGCTACCGAGTCCGGCATGAATTTCAGCCAGTAGGTTCCGCCCTTCCTCTTCGGAGATGCACCTTTGAAGGACTCCGGTAGTGCTTTTCTTATAAAGTTCTCCCTCATGGACTTTATAGGCTTTAGATCGCCGCACTATACAGCGTGCCTCATTTTGGTCCTCTGGGAGTTCCTGCCTAGTAAGGTAGGCTAGGAATGGTTCTGTCCACGGGGCGATAATGGCCATTAGTACGTGGGCTGGGGTTGTGATTTCATTGGCAGAGCCTCCGATTATGTCAGATTGTCCGGCGTCGGATAGTGCGGTTGGGTCCGGGCTAATATTGCCATGTTCCCCTTCCCATACTACGGATGGCTTGAGCAGCGTTTCCAGGAAGATGTTGGGGGGGGGACCGCATCGCGTTTTGCGCCGATGCATGCCAGGACGTCTGCCGCCTGATTGTTTTCTCGGGCTATATGGTGAAATTCGAGCCCCTCAAACCGAGCTGACATTTTGAGGACGGCGTTGCGGTAGGCTGCCATTTTTGGATCCTTGGCATCGAAGTCTCCATTTATATGGGATATCGCGAGGTTTGAATCCCTGCGCACCTCTAGGCGTTGAATGCCCATGGATACTGCCATCCGGAGACCATGTAAAAGGGCCTCATATTCGGCTGCATTGTTGGAGTCCGTGTACATAATCTGGAGTACATATTGAACTGTGTCTCCTGTGGGGGACGTCAAAACGACGCCGGCCCCTAGTTCGGCCAACATTTTGGAACCGTCGAAGTGCATGATCCAGTTTGAATATGTGTCGTACTCTTTAGGGAGTTCGGCCTCCGTCCATTCTGTGACGAAGTCGGCCAAAACTTGTGACTTGATAGCTTGTCGTGGCCTATAAGTCATGTCGAATGGGAGGAGCTCGATGGCCCATTTTGCAATCCGGCCCGTTGCGTCACGGTTGTTTATAATATCGTTGAGTGGTACTTCCGATGCTACTCTAATTGAACACTCTTGAAAGTAGTGTCGTAGCTTCCAGGATGCCATGAATACAGCATATGCAATCTTTTGATAATGTGGGTACCGTGATTTGCATGGGGTGAGGATAGTGGACACATAGTAAACCGGCTTTTGAAGGGGGAATTTGTGTCCGTCCGTTTCCCGCTCGACGATGAGTACTGCGCTGACAACTTGATGGGTTGCTGCAATGTACAATAGCATTGGTTCGCCGATGTTTGGCGCGGCCAGGACGGGGTTTGTTGCCAATATGGCTTTTATTTCCTCGAGTCCGGCCGTGGTGGCATCCGTCCACTCGAAGTGTTCGGTGCGCCGAAGGAGGCGATAGAGGGGTAGCGCCTTTTCTCCCAACCGGGAGATAAATCGGCTTAGAGCCGCCACGCATCCGGTTAATTTTTGTATTTGTTTGAGGTCCATTGGGATATCCAATTGTGACAAAGCTCGGATCTTGGCTGGATTTGCTTCGAGTCCTCTACCGGATACAATGAAGCCCAAGTGCTTTCCGGCTAGAACGCCGAAAACACATTTTTCCGAATTTAGCTTGATGTCATATGCTCGGAGGTTGTCAAATGTAAGCCTCAAGTCGTCTACTAGGGATTCGACATGTCTTGTTTTTACGACCACATCATCCACGTATGCCTCTACTGTTTTGCCGATCTTGTTTTGCCAGACATGTCTGAATCATGCGCTGATATGTTGCGCCGGCATTTTTGAGCCCGAAAGGCATTGTGTTGAAGCAGAATGGGCCGTATGGGGTGATGAATGTTGTTGCGGCTTGGTCTGACTCAGCCATCTTGATTTCATGGTAACCGAAGTATGCGTCGAGGAAGCACAACGAATCGTGTCCTGCAGTGGCGTCGATAATTTGATCGATGCGGGGGAGGGGGAAGGGATCCTTTGGGCAAGCCTTGTTAAGGTCTTTGAAGTCAACGCACAGGCACCAGGATTTGTCCTTCTTTGGTACAATCACCAAGTTTGCTAGCCAGTCCGGATGTTTTATATCCCTGATGAATCCGGCCTCCAATAGTTTGGCTAGCTCCTCTCCCATTGCCTATCTCGTGTGCTCAGAGAAACGCCGAAGGGCTTGTTTGACAGGTTTGAATCCTTTTAGGATATTTAAGATGTGTTCGGCCAGCCTGCGTGGGATTCCTGGCATGTCTGAAGGGTGCCAGGCAAAAATGTCCCAGTTCTCCCGTAGGAATTCTCGCAGTGCGGCGTCTACATCGGGGTTTAATCGTGCCCCGATGGAAGCTGTTTTATTGGGGTCCGTTGGATGGACCTGGAATTTGACTATTTCATCCGCTTGTTTAAAGGAGGTGGACTTGGATCTTTTATCGAGTATCACATTGTCCCTGTTTATCGTGGAGCGCAGCATAGTCAGTTCCTCAGCCGCTAGGGCTTCGTACAGTGCCTCAAGGGCCAATGCGGCTGTCTTGTTTTCGGCGCGGAGTGCTATGTCTGGATCACTAGCGAGAGTGATGATTCCGTTCGGCCCGGGCATCTTGAGCTTCATGTACCCGTAATGGGGTATTGGTTGGAAGATTGTAAACGCTTCCCATCCCAGCAGAGCGTGGTATCCACTACTGAACGGGGCCACTTGGAATGTGACCTCTTCGGACCTATAATTATCCGCTGTGCCGAACACCACATCTAGTGTGATTTTTCCTGCACAGTGCGCTTCCCGACTGGGGATTATTCCTCTAAAGGTTTTGCTTCTTCGCTCAATGCGGTTCTAGTCTATTTCCATTTTTTGAAGGGTTTCCTCATAAATGAGGTTCAATCCGCTGCCTCCGTCCATGAGTACCTTGGTGAGGCGAAAGCCGTCCACTATAGGACTGAGTACCAATGCGGCTGGTGCTCGAGCTGTTCGGATTTTAGGTTCATCACGGGCATTAAAAGTAATAGCCGCGTCACTCCATGGGTTTATTGTTGCCTGATTCTAAGTTCAGGTCTTGAGTTACATCCTCCCCTCCACGGGTATCCGGCTTGGAGGGATCGGGAATCCGGACGTAGCTAGTCCTTAAGATAGATGAAGAGTCGCCGCACTGTGCCTCTACCACGGCAACGTGATGGGTGACTTGGGGAGAATTAATTTCTCTTAGATCGGGTTTAAGCCCAACCCGGTCATAATCCGTAGTGACCCCCAAGGCGGCGATGCAATCCAAGAGCTCGTTTATGTAAGAGAGCTCCATTGGATCTAACTGCTCGACAAGTTCCGAGCTGACGTGAAGATTGCTTTTGATGACCCGAGAGGTCACCGTAGGTGCAACGGCCGAACAGGCGGTCATGAGAAAACCGCCTAGCCGGAGAGTTTGGCCGACAGCCAAGGCTCCCTTAGTAATGGCGCCATCTTTAAAGATGGGCAGAGGCATCCTTCCTGATTGCGACGGCACAGAGGAACTCTCAATGAAAGCACCAATGTCGGTGTCAAAACCGGCGGATCTCGGGTAGGGGGTCCCGAACTGTGCGTCTATGCCGGATGGTAACAGGAGGCAAGGAACACGATGTTTTACCCAGGTTCGGGCCCTCTTGATGGAGGTAAAACCCTACGTCCTACTTGATTAATATTGATGATATGGGTAGTACAAGAGTAGATCTACCACGAGATCAAGGAGGCTAAACCCTAGAAGCTAACCTATGGTATGATTGTTGTATGATGAAGTTGTCCTACGGACTAAAACCCTCCGGTTTATATAGACACCGGAGAGGGTTAGGGTTACACAAAGTCGGTTACAATGGTAGGAGATCTTGAATATCCGCATCGCCAAGCTTGCCTTCCACGCCAAGGAAAGTCCCATCCGGACACGGGACGAAGTCTTCAATCTTGTATCTTCATAGTCCTGGAGTCCGGCTGAAGGTATAGTCCGGCTACCCGGACACCCCCTAATCCAGGACTCCCTCAGCTGACATATATGTTGTTATGAATTACTAAAACTACTAGGGGATTAGTTGCACTTTCACTACATCATGTCATTTTGCTTAAGGCGTTACTCCGTTCTTTCTTGAACTTAATACACTAGATGCATGTTGGATAGCGGTCAATGTGTGGAGTAATAGTAGTCGATGAAGAATCGTTTCGATCTACTTGTCTTAGACGTGATGCCTATATACATGATCATTGCCTTGGATATCGTCATAATTATTTGCTTTTCTATCAATTACCCAACTATAATTTGTCTACCCACCATATGCTATTTTCTCGAGAGAAGCCTCTAGTGAAAACTATGGCCCTTGGGTCTATTTTCTATCATATACTAAAACCAAAAAAACCTTGCTGCAATTTTATTTTATATATTTTATTTAATATTTTTATTAGATCTATCTATCAAAATATATACAATTTAATATTGCTCATAACCATTGAGGGAGAGACAACCCCTCTACGCGTTGTGTTGAGGATCTAACCCCACGATATGAACCGCCATATTGGGTCGGGTCATCCCTGTGGCGGCTGATGATTAAGACTCAAGACTGGCCATGGCACTCAGGGGCAAGACCTATAGGGAGGCTCGTTGTCGGTGTCAAAACCGGCGGATCTCGGGTAGGGGGCCCCAAACTGTGTGTCTAGGCCGGATGGTAACAGGAGGCAAGGAACACGATGTTTTAGGCAGGTTCGGGCCCTCTTGATGGAGGTAAAACCCTACGTCCTGCTTGATTAATATTGATGATATGGGTAGTACAAGAGTAGATCTACCACGAGATCAAGGAGGCTAAACCCAAAAGGCTAGCCTATGGTATGATTGTTGTATGATGAAGTTGTCCTACGGACTAAAACCCTCCGGTTTATATAGACACCGGAGAGGGTTAGGGTTACACAAAGTCGGTTACAATGGTAGGAGATCTTGAATATCCGCATCACCAAGCTTGCCTTCCACGCCAAGGAAAGTCCCATCCGGACACAGGACGAAGTCTTCAATCTTGTATCTTCATAGTCCTGGAGTCCGGCTGAAGGTATAGTCCGGCTACCCGAACACCCCCTAATCCAGGACTCCTTCAGTAGCCCCTGAACCAGGCTTCAATGACGACGAGTTCGGCACATAGATTGTCTTCGGCATTGCAAGGAGGGTTCCTCCTCCAAATTCGTCATAAAAGTTTGTAAACGCCAAGAGTAGTGTCCGGCTCTGCAAAATAAGTTTCCATGTATTGCCACAGAGAGAATAATATTAACACAAATCTAATCCGCTGACATATTCCGCAGCATGACATCACACTACGGCCAAGCCTTTATTCGAATCGCTTTCACCTTTCCACCTCAGCGTGTTTTGCGAGGCGGTTTCCTTGACACGTCTTGTCAAAGAAGAGATTGTGTCCCCTTTATTTACGGGATTCTCATCAATACGTACGTGGGTAACCCAATCGTGCCCGTTACCATGTCTTCTCGATTAAAGGCGAGTCCCAAATGGTTATGGGGAGGGCTCCTGGTATTCAACCTCTTATAAAGAGACCAAGGCCTTACTCCTTTTCTCCAATCTCAAAACAAGTTCGCCCGTCGCCTCGAGTTCCAACACCCTAGGCTCCAGATTCCAGGCGCTTCAGACCTTCGACAATGTCAGGTTCCGACCTTCAAGGCCGATGGATGCCCTCCTCCGTCACGGAGGAGGACGTGCTAAAGTTGAGAGAGGCTAATTTCTTGACCGCCGAAATTTTGCATAGGTTGCCTGCTCAAAGGCAGGCTATTCCCAGTCCCCAGCCCGGTGAGAGTGTAGTGTTCGTGTCTCACTTCCTTCGGGGGTTAGGCTTCCCAATGGATCCCTTCGTGAGGGGGCTAATGTTCTATTATGGGTTGGAATTTCATGACTTAGCTCCGGAGTCTATCCTCCACATTTCCTCATTCATCGTTGTGTGCGAAGCATTCCTCCGTGTTACTCCTCACTTCGGATTATGGCTCAAGACTTTTGGAGTGGAGCCGAAGATGATCGAGGGACGGCACGCAGAGTGTGGAGGCGCTGTCATAAGTAAGAATGCTGATGCTCCATGGCCCAAGGGCTCCTTTCAAGAGGATCTCGGCTTGTGGCAACGAGAGTGGTTCTATATCACCGCTCCCAGGAGCACCAAGTGGGTGGCGCCTCCTGCCTTTCGCTTGGGTCCCCCACCACGGCTAGTGTCATGGGTCAACAAAGGGTTAGATTGGGGGTTATCCAAAGACGTGCCCTTATTGCAGGGCCACATTAGCGATCTCTTAGAAAGAGACCTCAACCTGGTCAAGGTGACGCAGGTCATGTTGATTCGCCGAACACTGCCCGGCAAACGTCGCTCCCTTCATCTGTGGGAGTTTAATCCGGAGGGACCACGAGCTCTCCAGCATTTTATGAGCGCAACGCCCGTGGAGATGTATAAAATGTTCTTTGGATCACAAGCAATGTGTCCGGATTTGACCGAGGACACAGGTTTAAGCTGCAATCGCCCGGATACTCAAGTAAGTAACCTTGTGCCCGGACTCGCTATCCGTAAAATTGTCATAAATTTGCCCCTAAAAGAGCTATCCTTTTAAACAGGAGTGGATAGCGAAGGCAAAGCTGATCAGGTGTCCGGCTCCCCTTCCTAAGACCAGGCCGGATCCTGTGCTAGTCAAGATGTTGAAGATCGTGCCTTTGGAGGGAAGTGAGGGGGAGGACAAGGAAACTATGGCCTCCTCGAAGGAGGCTGCTCCGAAGGGAAGAACCGACAATTCCTCTCCTAAGGGGAAGAAGAGGGCCGCCTCTGACGACCCGGAGACCATGGCCTCAAAGCGGGGGAAAAAGTCCTCGTCAGAGGGTCTGACACCGGGGAGATCCTCGGCCGAACTACTCCCTCCAAGGGATCAGCCCTCCAGCGAGCCGTAAGTAGAGAAAGATTTTCCTTTGGAGGGATGAGAGAAATCCTTGCTTTTTATCTGAGAAGATTAACCTAAATTTTAATTTGTAGCTCGGACCTCAGCCCATCTCAGCAGAGCTCGTCTTCGGGGGATCTTCTTTCGGAGATGATGGAGACTGGAACGCCTCCCCCTGCCGTACCGCCTGGCGAGGCGGGCGACCATGAGGTGTCGTCGCGGAGGGTTTCTCCGAATCTGGCAGGGGTGGAAGGTAGCCATATGTCCCCCCAAGGTTCTCCGTGTCCGGCCTTCGATGGAGGCCATAGGACGAGTCCGGTACCGTCCGATGCGCGGTCGGAGGAGCTGATGATTCTGCTGGGGCGAGCTTCTATCTCAGAGGAGCACTGTGCATTGATGGGTACGGTGATTGGAAGGATTTCGTCCATGGAAAGCGGATTGCATGAGGCCGTCAGAAGTTTGCTGACGGGTTTTGAGGTACGTTTGATGATGTACTTCTTTGTCAGTTGCGCATAAACAAGATGCGCCCTGTGTAGATAGTAGCCCCTGAGACTCTGTGCATTGTCAAAATTAACGGCGCGCAGAGGATCATAATCCCCGGTCTAAAATGTCGCCTTTGTATACAGGTGGCAAAGTGTCCGGAATCGAGCCGAACTGATGATTTTGCCGAACTAAAGCGGCAACTTGACGTGGCAGATGCCGACATCGCGCTCGTCAACGAGCGGCTTGATGAGGCTCAAGGTATGCAATTCCTCGGGCGGCATCTCGTAAGAGGAGCTTTATGCCAGTATCTTACAATGTGTGTACTTGACGCAGATGGTGCGGCCGCCGTGGAGAGTCTTAGGGCGGAACTTGCCCGAGCTAAGGAACAAGCCAGGAAAAGTGATGCGGCTGCCGAGAAGGCCCTTGAAGAGCTGAGAGCCGAATAGGCTGCTCACTGCCGAAGCAAGAAGGAGATGGCCCTGAAGTTAAAAAGTGTTGCTGACCGTTGCAAGTTTCTTGAGAAAGAAGACCGGGCGAGACAGACGGACTTAGAGAAGGCCGTTGCTGATGCCAAGGACGCTCGCTCTACGATGAGAGCTGCGAGGGAGGAGCTGCGTCAGGCCGGACAGATTGCAGCTAGAAAGCCCTTTATGCTGCGAAGGAAGTTTTGCGATCCGAAGTTTGCTCCGTTGGACCGGATGTGGAGTGCGGAGGACACCTATCTGGATTTGGCAGCGAGTGCTGCTGATGCGACCGAATACTTTCGAGATCAAGAAGATCGCGAAGTGGAAAGGCTTTTCTGGTCGCAGTTCCAGAATCCAGATCGTCCACTGGCAGTGGACGATCGTCTGGCTCAATGGGCCGAACTGAATAGATTGTCCGGACTCGCCATGAAGTACGTCATGGGTCATCTGTGGCCGGGGAGATCAGAGCCGAAGAGTTATTTCAGCTTGGTGCAGCAATTCCTTACCGCGGTGCCATGTATCAATGCGATGAAGAGGTCAGCATGCATAGAGGGCACACGGATGGCTCTTGCCCGTGTCAAGACATACTGGGCAGAGATGGAGACCACCGTTGTTGCATCCCGAGATTCGGACAAAAGCCGAGTACCCTCCGAGCACTATTTTCAGGAAGTCCTTGAAGGCGCTCATGTAATAGAGACGGAGTGCTCGAAGGATGCTATGTTCTGATAGCATATGTAATTATAAAGCAATATTTTGATGAATTGTAGTAGCCTTTTATACTTGTGCCTTCAAGTATTTGGAACACCTCCTGTGCGGCCGTTTTAAGATATATATACAAAATCTAAAAGATTTCAGTCGTTGGCTTCAGCCCACACGCACATAGTGCGGGGGTGCTCGCAGAAGGCGCATTTTCACACTTAATCCAACGTCTTGGTCCTACAAAGGAGGTGATAGCGCAGGGAGCTAGGCAACCGGACTATAATGCTTTAACACTTTCACTTAGCCATAGGAGCTTGACAATGGGACTATTTAGGTAGCCCCTGGTGGCGACTGCGCTCGCCCGAATTCGGGGCGCGTATGTGCCTGGCCGGGAAACAGCCCTTCGTTAATGCGGAGGAATCCTACAGATTCCGAAGAGTCATCAAGTGGTTGACCAGTCTCACGGCATATCATGACAATCAATTTTCGGCTTTCTCTACTGAGGTGCTCGCCTGGCCGAACCAAGGCACAATCGCAGTAGTTCTCCTGGTGCCGCCTTAGCCGATAGGGCGGAACGTAAGGCAGCCAAACACAGGAGCCGGGCAACCCAACATTTGACCAAAATCATGACTCGGAGCTGATGCATATAAGGCCAAACTCGCGACGCCGAACACTCCCTAAGGTATTCGGTCTTTATGAGAGCGGGTGAGGTAACGCTCTGAGGTATAAGCCCCTAGTGTCCAGGTACGTGCCAGAATTCTGACGTGGCCACATGCCAAGACGCCAGCCTCCTCCTTGGTCATAGAACCAGGGGATGTGTATCAACAAGAGACAGTAAAAAAGGTTTACGCAGGGTCTTAATCTGAAAAGAATCCTTGGAACGGGTCCCTACTGCATGTCTGCGCCTGTGTCTCCGTTGTGCCGTATCCTGGACGAACGCAGCACGATGTTCATCTGTAAAAAGAGAGCAACTAAGTTGAAAAAGGGGCGTGCCGAACAAAAGTTATATGAAATAAACAAAGTGTAAAGTAAAATATGAAAAATTGAGCTTTGTTGTCTCTTATTTTATACGTGTGAAGCCCCTAATGCAGGGGTATATGGCCACTAAGCCTTTATCAACGATACTTTTGTGCCGGACTCGTCTATCCATGTCCGTGGTCTTAATGATCTGTTTCGATGTTCTGGCTGGTGAAGCCATTATATTGTGGGGCTGCTAAAGCGGCCGCACGATCCTCCACTTGGGGGAGGTGTTCTCACTGCTTCCCCTTTAAGGAGATGATGCCGCGTGGACCGGGCATCTTAAACGTAAGAGATGCATAATGCGGTATTGCGTTAAAGCGGGCGAAAGCTTCGCGTCCCAGTAGCGCTTGATAGCGACTTGAGAATGGGACGATGTGGAGAGTCAGCTTTTTGTGACGGAAGTTTTCGGCAGAGCCGAAAATAACCTCGAGCCGGAGAAAACCCATGCAATGGGTGTCCGGACCTGGCGTTACTCCTTGAAAGGAGGTTTTGCTGTGGCGAATTCTTTTTGGGTCGATCCCCATGTGGCGGATTGAGTCCTGATATATCAGGTTGAGTTCGCTGCCACCGTCCATAAGGACATTTGAAAACTGGAGTCCGCCAATTATTGGATCGAGTACCAGGGCAGTCCAGCCTAGGTTCCTGACACTTCTAGAATAATCCAGATGATCGAAGATGATTGGTTTTGACAACCAGTGGCGGGATTCCTTTGGGATAGGCCGTGGGGCATGTACCTTTATGGGTGCCGCACGTTTTGTTATGTGGAGTAAGTTTACTGTTTTTACTTCTTGTGGGAAATTCTTTTGTTTCCTGGTACTCTGCTTTTGGGGTTCGTCCTCGTCTTCGCTTGGTGTGTCGAGCCCCTTGTGTTCGGCACTGAGTCTGCCGGATTGTTTGAAAACCCAACAATCTCTATGGGTATGGTTAGCAGGCTTTCCGGGAGTGCTATGTATTTGACATATCCTATCCAAGATTTTGTTTAGGTTGGATAGGTCGTCCCTATTATCTTGGAGGGGCGGCTTTTTCTGATTCTGTCGTGAGCTTTTGAATCCGGTGTTGACTGCCGTGCTCTTCGGACTTTTTTCCTTAGTCCGGCGGCGGTCCTTATTGCGTCGCGGTTTTTCGTTTCCATCCCTAGTTTCGGATGTACTTGGGTCACTGGTGCTGCATCTTGCCAACCAGTTGTCCTCTCCTGCGCAAACGCGGGTCATGAGGCTTGTTAGTGCAGCCATTGTTCTTGGCTTTTCTTGGCCGAGGTGTCTCGCGAGCCATTCTTCTCGGACATTATGCCTGAAAGCCGCTAAGGCTTCAGCGTCCGTACAGTCGACTATCTGATTCTTTTTAGTAAGAAATCTATTCCAGAATTGCCGAGCCGTCTTTCAGGGCTGTTGAGTTATGTGACTAAGATCGTCTGCATCCAGAGGGCGGACATAGGTCCCTTGAAAATTTGCTCGGAAAGCTTCCTCGAGCTCTTCCCAACTTCTGATTGTGTTTTCAGGAAGGCTTTTGAGCCAACGCCGGGCTGGCCCTTTAAGCTTGAGGGGTAAGTATTTTATGGCGTGGAGGTCATATCCTCTAGCCATATGTATGTGGAGGATATAATCCTCGATCCAGACTCCAGGGTCTGTTGTTCCATCATATGCCTCTATGTTTACGGGTTTGAATCCCGCTGGAAATTCATAATCCAGGACCTCATCGGTGAAACATAGGAGGTGTGCGGCACCCCTGTATTTGGGTGTGCCGGATTCTGATAATGTCTTTATTGCATTGCTTACGAGAGCTTGCTTTCTTGGCCCGTAAATGGACCTGGCTGGGCCATGATGCGAATCCTTAAGTGGGTCGCATGCCGGCTTAAGTGCGGCGCTGCTTGCCGCTTTATGCTGGCCATGGGGTCGTCTATCCGACCGTGTGGCTTTCTCACTTTTGGAATGCGAGGGCTCTTAGGCCTCCTCGTCGAATTCAGGCAGTAGCTTTCTCTTCGGATAGCTTTTAGTGCGGCGACTGTCGCCGTATTTGTCTGCGGTATTGATTACTTTACTCCATCTGATCCTGAGTGCATCTTCCACAGTTTTTAGCTTCCACTTCTGCTTTTTCAGGCTACGTGCGGTTGCGACGAGCCGTTTGTGGAGGTTCTTCTGCTTCGTGGGCTTGTCCGGCGTAGGGTCATCCGGAATGCCATTTTCGCCGGGGGAGGGATGTTCGGTTTCTCTATCCGGGTTGTCCTGTTGGGACGGTTGCTCTAAGGCATGCTCGTCGTCTACCGGCTTATCCTGCTCTATGGCTGGGTCTTTATCGAGGCGGGGCTTGGGTCGGTGTTTACGTGACGCTTTGATTGTTTTTCGAGAGATCGATCCCTCTTTCCATCCCCGTTTTCCTCGTTGTTGCTTCCTTTAGGGGTATCCACCATGTACACATCGTGAGATGAGGTAGCTGTCCAATGCCCTATAGGCGTTGGTTCTTGGTTGTCTCCTGCATCGTCGTCCATACCGTCGATGTCTTCGGAGTCGAAGTCGAGCATGTCGGTTAAGTCGTCCACAGTGGCTACGAAGTGGGTGGTCAGTGGGTTTTGAATTTCTTCATCATCCGAATCCCATCCTTGCTGACCGTAGTCCGGCCAGGGCTCTCCTGATAAAGAGAGAGACTTTAGCGAATTCAGGATGTCGCCGAAGGGCGAGTGCTGAAAGATGCCTGCGACGGTGAACTCCATTATTGGCGCCCAATCGGACTCGACCATCAGGGGCGCGGCGGGCTTGGAGTTCGGAAAGGAATCCGTCTCCCCGGAGTCACGGGCCATGCGGAGTGCGGGGCTGGAGTTCAGCTCGATCGCCTCTGAGATCGCAGCCCCTGAGGCAGTGCCCAACCGATGATCCTCGATCGGCGCAGTAGACTCCGAATCAATGGTCGGAACCGATGCGTGTGCGGCCTCCAAGGCGTTGTTCGGCGGCAGAGCTATATCATGCCCATTGAGACAGTGCGGCGCGCTTGGCTGTGGCTCGAATCCGTCGAAGATCAAGTCCCCGCGGATGTTAGTCGTGTAGTTTAAGCTTCCAAACCTGACCTGATGGCCAGGGGCGTAGCTTTCGATCTGCTCAAGGTGACCAAGCGACTTGGCCCGCAGTGCGAAGCCGCCGAAGACGAAGATCTGTCCGGGGAGAAAAGTCTCACCCTAGACTGCATCGTTGTTGATGATCGAAGGAGCCACCGGGCCTAAAGGCGACGACACAGAGGAACTTTCAATGAAAGCACCAATGTCGGTGTCAAAACCGGCGGATCTCGGGTAGGGGGTCCCGAACTGTGCGTCTAGGCCGGATGGTAACAGGAGGCAAGGAACATGATGTTTTACCCAGGTTCGGGCCCTCTTGATGGAGCTAAAACCCTACGTCCTGCTTGATTAATATTGATGATATGGGTAGTACAAGAGTAGATCTACCACGAGATCAAGGAGGCTAAACCCTAAAAGCTAGCCTATGGTATGATTGTTGTATGATGAAGTTGTCCTATGGACTAAAACCCTCCGGTTTATATAGACACCGGAGAGGGTTAGGGTTACACAAAGTCGGTTACAATGGTAGGAGATCTTGAATATCCGCATCGCCAAGCTTGCCTTCCACGCCAAGGAAAGTCCCATCCGGACACGGGACGAAGTCTTCAATCTTGTATCTTCATAGTCCTGGAGTCCGGCTGAAGGTATAGTCCGGCTACCCAAACACCCCCTAATCCAGGACTCCCTCACTCATTGAGTGAGCCGACTCGGGGCCTAGTATCCAAGATGGTGGCTCATGGCCCGGAGGTACAAGTCTCCTGGAGTTTCCTTGCTTAGGGAACAAGACAAATCAGAGACATACTAAGTCACGGGTCATAGTATGACCCAGACTCATGTAAGCCCAGGCCTCGACTTGTATATAAAGGTGAGTCCTTGAGGTAGATAGGGTTATGTTACAATCGATCGATAGCTAGGTCAAGCGAATCCGCACCCTTTTAATTGATCCCAAAGCAATATGCAACGAGCAGAAAGTAGGCTATTACCTCGATCGTGAGGGGACGAACCTGCGTAAGTCCGTGTCTTTCGATTCTGATCAGCCTCGACAAGCTAACCACCCGGTTGCGATGGCCTCACGACTAAGTCCTCACACTAGGACATCTGTCCTGACAAAACCACGATAGCTGGAGCCCACCGTGGGGCCCGCACACGGTGTTTTGAGTTCTTGAAGGGCTCTTTCCCAGGGATCGATGGATATGTCGTCGGTAGGATGACTAAGAGTCATCGCAGCAAGCTCTACATTGAAGACACCGGCTAGGGCCCCAAGGCCGACTCAATCGAGTACGGGTGCCGGGTCCCCTTCGGCAACATACATGTCTTCATCAGCAAGATCGGCGGATCAGAGCCTGAGCCAGACATCTGCATCGACTTTGTCGAGACGGCTCGGCCCATGCAACCCGCCCGGATTCCAGCCGGCTAGAAGCATGTCTTTGTTGGCTTCATGCAAGGTGTGGAACTTGTGAAAAAAATTCTACATCTGGAGGAGATAATTTCATTTATTCAGATGGTGAGTTCTCAACTGGGGATACCAAGTCGATCTATCCGCTTCATGGCGGCGGGCTTGGGGGCTGCTCCGATGGCAACATTACTTTGGACCCCTATGAGTCTTCTTGCCGAGCCTCCATCTTCGTGGCAGGGATGGCGCGGACTCTCAATTCGTTGGCGGGTGGAGCGGTGGCGACAACTGACCCTTCAGCATTGGCTTTTGGAGCATCCAGCTGAGGCAGGCCGCTGGCTCAAGTTCTGTCTGAGCTGGTAAACACCTTAACGACCTTACTGGGGATCAAGGTCACTACGGAAAACCAGGCAGAGTGCAATATGGAGATTGCCCAGCTCCGGGAGTAGATGACCAAGGTCCAGGAGGATATAAACATGGAGAACACCCAGACAGCTGCGTTGCAGGCTTAGATTAATGCGGAGGTGGAGCGCCTAAAGACGAAGGCTTGGCGTTTAAACTTGGATTAGAATGCTTCTAATGCAGTTTATCAAGGGACGTACTGATGACCCACAAGTATAGGGGATCACTCATAGTTCTTTCAATAAGTAAGAGTTTCGAACCCAACGAGGAGTAGAAGGACATGACAAGTGGTTTTCAGCAAGGTATTTTCTGCAAGCACTGAAATAGTCGGTAACAGGTAGTTTGATAGCAAGATAATTTGTAATGGTTAAGTAATGGTAACAGTAAACAAAGTGCATCAAGGTAGCCCAATCCTTTTCTGGCCAAGGATGGGCCAAAATGGTCTCTTATAATAAGCAAAGTGTTCTCGAGGCCACATGGGAATTTCATCTAGTAACTTTCATCATGTTAGTTTGATTCGTGTTCGCTACTATGATAATTTGATATGTGGGTGGACCGGTGCTTGGGTGTTGTTCTTACTTGAACAAGCCTCTCACTTATGATTAACCCCCTCGCAAGCATCCACAACTACGATAAAAGTATTAAGATAAAATCTAACCATAACATTAAACATTTGGATCCAAATCGGTCCCTTACGAAGTAGCACGTAAACTAGGGTTTAAGCTTCTGTCACTCTAGAAACCCATCATCTAATAAATACTCCACAATGCATTCCCTTAGGCCCAAATATGGTGAAGTGCCATGTAGTCGACGTTCACATGACACAACTATGGGAATCACAACATACATATCATCAAAATATCGAACACATATCAAGTTCACATGATTACTTGCAACATGACTTCTCCCGTGACCTCAAGAACGAAAGTAACTACTCACAAATGATATTCATGCTCAAGATCAGAAGGGTATTAAATAGCATAATGGATCTGAACATATAATCTTCCACCAAATAAACCATATAGTAATCAACTACAAGACATAATCAACACTACCAGTCACACACAGGTACCAATCCGAGGTTCCGGTACAAAGATTGAACACGAGAGATGAACTAGGGTTTGAGAGGAGATGGTGTTGTTGAAGATTGTCGGTGTCAAAACCGGCGGATCTCGGGTAGGGGGTCCCGAACTGTGCGCCTAGGCCGGATGCTAATAGGAGGCAGGGAACACGATGTTTTACCCAGGTTCGGGCCCTCTTGATGGAGGTAAAACCCTATGTCCTGCTTGATTAATATTGATGATATGGGTAGTACAAGAGTACATCTACCACGAGATCGAGGAGGCTAAACCCTAGAAGCTAGCCTATGGTATGATTGTTGTATGATGAAGTTGTCCTACGGACTAAAACCCTCCGGTTTATATAGACACCGGAGAGGGTTAGGGTTACACAAAGTCGGTTACAATGGTAGGAGATCTTGAATATCCGCATTGCCAAGCTCGCCTTCCACGCCAAGGAAAGTCCCATCCGGACACGGGACGAAGTCTTCAATCTTGTATCTTCATAGTCCTGGAGTCCGGCTGAAGGTATAGTCCGGCTACCCGGACACCCCCTAATCCAGGACTCCCTCAGTAGCCCCCGAACCAGGCTTCAATGACGACGAGTCCGGCACGTAGATTGCCTTCGGCATTGCAAGGCGGGTTCTTCTCCAAATTCCGTGTACCTGCTAAATAATGTCCAATTTTCGTAATGTAGCGCACCTTGGCTTCCACGCCCAATAATGGCTGTCTTCCACATGTCAAACGAATGCGAAAAGTTGGGGTGTTTTTACATTCACACCCCTAGCCGCATAAACGAGCCGCCTATTTAATGGGATGGGGATTCAGATCCAAACCACACCTTCTCCTCTCCGTGAGTAATCATCAGAGCGCCTCCAGCAAAGGTCCATTCCAACATGGCCAGCCGTCGCAACTCCTCCTCTCGCGCTTCCAGTCCTAAACCTGGAGACTGGGAGAGGTGCTCCATCCCGCACAGCGAGCTAGTGTCGCTTCAGGCCAAGGGATTTCTCCCTCAGGCCTATATGGTCCCGGTCCGAGCCGGACTCGCCACCTATAACGGTGGAGAGCAAGCGGAGAGCACCCCCAATCCCTCCAAAGCAGAGCGGGCGTGCCTCGTCCCTTATCTAATAAGAGGACTTGGATTTCCAATTCATCCGTTTCTCCGTGGGCTCCTGGAGTTCTACGGCCTCTAGCTGCACAATCTCACGCCCGGCTCTATATTGCATATCGCAGGCTTCATCGCCCTTTGTGAGCTATTCTTGGGTGTTGAGGCTCATTTCGCGCTATGGAAGAGGTTATTCTGCCTGGTGCCCCGCTCTCAAGAGGGGTCTATATATCAAGTGGGCGGAACTGAAGTGTGGCGTATCGTCGGGACCGGATATCTATCCGGAACCCCAAAGAAGGCGTCCGAGGACTGGCCTTCGGAATGGTTTTATATAGATGGTGTCCCGCTGCTGGATCCTATCCGGGTCGGTCTCCCCGAATTCAACAGTGCTCCCTTAAAGAAATGCCTAAGCTGGCGTCCGCGGAGCTCTCAGAAAGAAGGCGACAGGGACCTCCTTCGCCTGATGGGCCGGATAAGACTATTGGCTCATTCCGGACTAACCATGATTGGAGTCATGGCCGCATGCATTATGCGGGGGGTGCAGCCGCTTCAATATAGAGGCCACCCCATGTGGGATTTTAACGGGGAGGATGACGCCACCCGTTATGGTCATAAGGGGCCAGCCTCAGCTGCCGCTCTAGTAAAGATCTTATCCTCTTTGTACAAGGGAGAAGAGGAGGAATTCCTCCGCGTCAACCCGCAGGGCGGATTTACTATGTACAACCCTTCGAGTTGGGTAAGTGGACAATTGTGCTTGCCCATCCGTTTTATATTCCCATGATTAAATATGTAGTCTAACGACTTCAACACAGGAACTGCGTCAAGAAGTAAAGGATATAAACAGCTGTCCCCCACAGCCCGAGGATCCAGAACGGTCCCTCGATCCGGACTCCGAAGAGGATCCGGACATATCGGTGGAGCTGATCGACGGGGTGTTTCATCAGCTAAGCAAGGACAACACCTTGGTGGCCATTATGGCTGATTACCCAGGGTTAATTCCAGCCTCCCAGGTGACAGAGAGCAGAGTCTCATCCCCTTGAGAAGGAATCCATTCTCACGCATTTCAGTTTTCCTGACAACGACCGTGTTTTGCAGGGGAGGTTTCCGAGGCGGGAGGCCAAACCTGTGGCGGCTAGCCAACGAGGGGCCGCAGGGCCTCGTGGGGTAAAAAGGAATGTAGTCCGGACTGAGACATTGGCGCAAAGGTATAGCGCACCCTCTTTTTCCCTGCTGTTATTCCGTCAAGGCATATTAACGTTCATGCTATCTTTAGGACGAAGAGACCTTGCCGTACTACATCTGGAGAGGTTGCCAATCACGCGTCCACCAGCTAGGTTCCAACGCCTGGCCCGCAAGCGGAAACAAACACAAGGCGCGCACCGGACGCTCCTCCGACAGAGGATGCGGACAGGCTGTCTGCCACCAATTCTGAGCTGGAGAGTGCCATGAACCACAGGCGTCGCCGGACAGTTCTTCGCGATGCTTGTTTCTCCCAAGAGGCATTAGATGCCTTCAATTCGGGAGATGCGTACCTCCGTGCCGCTCAAAATGGTTTAGCCAGAGCCAGGGAGCAATATGTAAAAGACATACGGGTAAGAATTTTTTTGGTAAATATATATATATACCAGTAGCCCCCGAGACTTGAAACAGTTAGAATAACTTATTTAAGGATCATTTGTTATGCAGGTTCTCACAGAGAAGAATACCGTACTGTCCTAGGAGCTGGAAGAGTGCAAAGCCCAACTGGAAGTCGCACTAGCCACGGCAAGGGAGCCCAAAGAGACTCCCTCTGGTAAGATACACTTCGAAAGATTAGTATCTTGCGAAGTGCGGCGTGGGTGTAAATCTGGCAAATCATATTGCAGATGGCGCCGGACTAGATCCGGAGAGGCAACAACTCTTACGCCGGCTAAAGGCCGGTGAGAGTATGCTGACAAGGGTGCGGCGGGAGAAGAATGATCTTCAGGATGCCAACACCAAGCTAGACGTTGAACTTAAAGATGTTCGTGGCCTGCTGTCGGACTCCACTAAGGAGAATCAGCGGCTTCAACGAGGCATATTTAGTAAGTGCTTAAGCGAATCTTTGAAAGAAAAGAGTTCGGCGAGGAAGTCGACTAACAGAGTAATGTCTGTAGGTATGCTAACGGGTCGTCCTGCAGAGGAGATGCCCGGTTCTATGGGTGAACTTCTTCCCGAGCTCTCGCAACTGCACGAGCGAGTTCGGCAGGCGATGCAAGGCGTTGCCCAAGGCTTATGGCCTTCCCACTCCATGCCCGAGGGCCTTGGAGAGCTTTCAGAGAAGCTTAAGGGAGCTCAGCGGCGCTTCTGGTTGTGGAAAATATCGGCCTGCCGATAAGGCGCTAGGGAAGCCTGGGCCATGGTGAAGACGCGGTACACGAAGTCTGACCCAAACCACATGGCCGAGGTCGAACCTGTGGGGCTTGATGGGAAGGAGATCCCTGTAAGCTTAGTGTACGGCCAGGTAGAATTGGCCGCCAAGTGTTCCTAGCAGGACTGTAAGTTAGATAGCCTGTTAGATGGTATTGAAGAGGAATACAATCAGTCAGAGTGACTATGTAATTTTTAATTGACATGTGTAATGCCTTCTAGCCGGATTGTAGATCGTTTGTCGTTGCCGACCTTTTCGCTTCAACCTCAGGACCTGACGGTCCGGAGTGTGTCCAAATACCCTACCGGTTATGTAAGAACCGGGGTATGCATGGAGACCAGGCGTAGGGGTCATTAGTGCTTTATCAGACAAGTGCCCAACTAGTTATGTTATATTACATGGTTAGTAAGAAACATCTTCCAGAGAGAATAGTTCCGTTAGGGGTTCCTTTCTCTGGGAGGCATGCCCAAAAGTGCATGTCCGGACTGCAAACGCGGGAAAATCATCTGGGGGCATATATATAAATAAGTAAAAAATGTCATCTTTTAGTTCACCGACCGAATATTCCCTTAAGAACGCTAGCTTTCGGCTTCACCCAGTCTGAGGTACACATCCGGCTGATCCGGCAGTAACAATCGCAGAGGTGCTCCCTTTACCACCTAGCCAAACAATCGGGAACGTAGGGGTAAGCACAGGAGCCAGGAAACCCAGCTTGGCCAAAACTTAAGTCATATCGATCCATATAATGGTGAAGAAAAGGTACATGCGGAAGTTTGACACATGTGGTGGGCATGAAGCCTGTATAAATAAGCTTCTGTTAAAGAAGCCCCCAGGTTTAAGGAGCGCGAGTAGCACGTCACTTGAGGAGCCTTTAAGGGCTATAAAAGAAAAGGGGGGGAAGGAGAGAAATGTAAGACAGAAAATGTAAAAAATGGACAGAGGAAGGAGACAAACACAGAGTCCGGCGCTAGGCATAGAATCTTCGGAGACGGGCTGCGTTCCATGGGTTCGGCTCGAGTCGGTTATCCGACGCATCTCGCAGGCGGTATGCTCCACCAGTCAGGACTTGGTCGATTATGAAGGGACCTTCCCACTTGGGCTTCAGCTTGTCCTTTTTCTTGTCCGGCAGGCGTAGAACTAATTCGCCAACGTTGTAGTTTTTGGCCCGCACTTCTCTGCTTTGATATCTTCGAGCCTGCTGTTGATAGAATGCGGAACAGGCTTTTGCCACGTCGCACTCCTCCTCTAAGGCGTCCAAACTGTCCTGCCGATCGAGCTCGGCTTCCCTTTCTTCGTACATGCGCACTCGAGGTGAGTCATGAATTATGTCGCAGGGCGAGACTGCCTCTACGCCATACACCATAAAAAATGGTGTGTATCCGGTGGTGCGATTCGGCGTGGTCCACAGCCCCCAGAGTACGGAGTCGAGCTCCTCTACCTAGTGCGTGTTAGATTCCTTGAGGGACCGCACTAATCTGGGTTTGATGCCGCTCATGATGAGACCATTTGCACGTTCGACCTGACCATTAGATTGTGGGTGATAGACGGAAGCATAATCGAGCTTGATGCCCATGTTTTTGCACCAGAGTTTTACCTCATCGGCCGTAAAGTTCATGCCGTTATCGGTGATGATGCTGTGGGGGACGCCATAACGGTGTACGACCCCGGATATAAAGTCTATCACAGGTCCGGATTCGGCCGTCTTAACAGGCTTAGCTTCTATCCATTTGGTGAACTTATCCACCATGACCAGTAAGTATTTTTTCTTGTGGGTTCCGCTTTTAAGGGGTCCCACCATGTCAAGCCCCCAGACCGCGAAAGGCCAAGTGATGGGGATAGTTTGGAGGGCGGTGGGTGGCATATGGCTTTGGTTTGCAAAAAGCTGGCAACCGGCGCATCGTTGGACCAAGTCCTGAGCGTCCGCCCGGGCCGTCGGCCAATAAAAGCCTGTACGGAAAGCCTTGCTTACAAGGGACTGGGCTGCGGCGTGATGGCCACCGAGTCCGGCATGAATTTCAGCCAGCAGGTTCTGCCCTTCCTCTTCAGTGATGCACCTTTGAAGGACTCCGGTAGTGCTTTTCTTATAAAGTTCTCCCTCATGGACTTTATAGGCTTTAGATCGCCGCACTATACAGCGTGCCTTGTTTTGGTCCTCTGGGAGTTCCTTCCTAGTAAGGTAGGCTAGGAATGGCTCTGTCCACGGGGCGATAACGACCATTAGTACGTGGGCTGAGGTTGTGATTTCATTGGCAGAGCCTCCAATTATGTCAGATTGTTCGGCGTCGGACAGTGCGGTGTTCCCCTTCCCATACTACGGATGGCTTGAACAGCCTTTCCAGGAAGATGTTGGGGGGGATCGCATCGCGTTTTGCACCGATGCATGCCAGGACGTCTGCCGCCTGATTGTTTTCTCGGGCTATATGGTGAAATTCGAGCCCCTCAAACCGAGCTGACATTTTGAGGACGGCGTTGCGGTAAGCTGCCATTTTTAGATCCTTGGCCTCGAAGTCTCCATTTATTTTGGATATCGCGAGGTTCGAATCCCCGCGCACCTCTAGGCGTTGAATGCCCATGGATACTGCCATCCGGAGACCATGTAAAAGGGCCTCGTATTCGGATGCATTGTTGGAGTCCATGTACATAATCTGGAGTACATATTGAATTGTGTCTCCTGTGGGGGACGTCAAAACGACGCCGGCCCGAAGTCCAGCCAACATTTTGCAACCGTCGAAGTGCATGATCCAGTTTGAATATGTGCCGTACTCTTTAGGGAGTTCGGCCTCCGTCCATTCTGCGATGAAGTCAGCCAAAACTTGTGACTTGATAGCTCGCCGTGGCCTATAAGTTATGTCGAACGGGAGGAGCTTGATGGCCCATTTTGCAATCTGGCCCATTGCGTCATGGTTGTTTATAATATCGTTGAGTGGTACTTCCGATGCTACTGTGATTGAACACTCTTGAAAGTAGTGTCGTAGCTTCCGGGATGCCATGAATACCGCATATGCAATCTTTTGATAATGTGGGTACCATGATTTGCATCGGGTGAGGACAGTGGACACATAGTAAACCGGCTTTTGAAGGGGGAATTTGTGTCCGTCCGTTTCCCATTCGACGACGAGTACTGCGCTGACAACTTGATGGGTTGCTGCAATGTACAATAGTATTGGTTCGCCGATGTTTGGCGCGGCCAGGACGGGGTTTGTTGCCAATATGGCTTTTATTTCCTCGAGGCCGGCCGTGGCGGCATCCATCCACTCGAAGTGTTCGGTGCGCCGAAGGAGGCGATAGAGGGGTAGCGCCTTTTCTCCCAACCGGGAGATAAAGCGGCTTAGAGCCGCCACGCATCCGGTTAATTTTTGTATTTGTTTGAGGTCCTTTGGGATATCCAATTGTGACAAAGCTCGGATCTTGGTTGGATTTGCTTCGATTCCTCTACCGGATATAATGAAGCCCAAGAGCTTTCTGGCTGGAACGTCGAAAACGCATTTTTCCGGATTTAGCTTGATGTCATATGCTCGGACATTGTCAAATGTAAGCCTCAAGTCATCTACTAGAGATTCGACATGTTTTGTTTTTACGACCACATCATCCACGTATGCCTCTACTATTTTGCCGACCTGGTTTTCCAGACATGTCTGAATCATGCGCTGATATGTTGTGCCGGCGTTTTTGAGCCCGAAAGGCATTGTGTTGAAGCAGAATGGGCCATATGGGGTGATGAATGCTGTTGCGGCTTGGTCTGACTCGGCCATCTTGATTTGATGGTAACCGGAGTATGCATCGAGGAAGCACAATGAATCGTGTCCTGCAGTGGCGTCGATAATTTGATCGATGCGGGGGAGGGGGGAGGGATCCTTTGGGCAAGCCTTGGTAAGGTCTTTGAAGTCAACGCACAGGCGCCAGGATTTGTCCTTCTTTGGTACCATCACCAAGTTTGCTAGCTAGTCCGGATGTTTTATATCTCTGATGAATCCGGCCTCCAATAGTTTGGCTAGCTCCTCTCCCATTGCCTGTCTCTTGGGCTCAGAGAAACGCCGAAGGGCTTGTTTGACAGGTTTGAATCCTTTTAGGATATTTAAGCTGTGTTCGGCCAGCCTGCGTGGGATTCCTAGCATGTCTGAAGGGTGCCAGGCAAAAATGTCCCAGTTCTCCCGTAGGAATTCTCGCAGTGCGGCGTCTACATCGGGGTTTAATTGTGCCCCGATGGAAGCTGTTTTATTGGGGTCCGTTGGATGGACCTGGAATTTGACTATTTCATCCGCTGGTTTAAAAGAGGTGGACTTGGATCTTCTGTCGAGTATCACATCGTCCATGTTTACCGTGGAGCACCGTAGTCAGTTCCTCAGCCGCTAGGGCTTCGGACAGTGCCTCAAGGGCCAATGTGGCCGTCTTGTTTTCGGCGCGGAGTGCTATGTCCGGATCACTAGCGAGAGTGATGATTCCATTCGGCCCGGGCATCTTGAGCTTCATGTACCCGTAATGGGGTATTGCTTGGAAGATTGTAAACGCTTCCCGCCCCAGCAGAGCGTGGTATCCGCTACTGAACGTGGCCACTTGGAATGTGACCTCTACAGACCTATAATTATCCGGCGTGCCGAACACCACATCTAGTGTGATTTTTCCTGCACAGCGCACTTCCCGACTGGGGATTATTCCTCTAAAGGTTGTGCTGCTTCGCTCAATGCGGTTCCAGTCTATTTCCATTTTTTTGAAGGGTTTCCTCATAAATGAGGTTCAATCCGCTGCCTCCGTCCATAGTACCTTGGTGAGGCAAAAGCCGTCCACTATAGGACTGAGTACCAATGCGGCTGGTGATCGAGCTGTTTGGAATTTAGGTTCATTACTGGCATTAAAAGTAATAGCCGTGTCACTCCATGGGTTTATTGTTGCTACTTGATAGACTTCGGCGAGGCTGCGGAGTGTTCTTTTTCGCATATCATTTGATGCGAAAGTCTCAAAGACTGTTAAGACTGTACTGGAGTCCCTGAGGTGGCTTTCTGCGGCCTCCAGAATTAGGAGATCTCCGCCCCTTTTGGCCACCTGCCGGAGTATCCAACATGCTCTTAGGCTATGAGTTGGTGTGGCGTCCTCTGTACTATGAATTTTATAGGGTCCATTAAGCCATCCCTCCAGTACTGTTCCATGCCCTGTAGAGGGTTTTGGTTTTTTGGTTTTTAACTCGGGTGTCTGATGATGATGCACCCTTTTATTTCGGACGAGGTTTCTATCCAGGGCCGGATTGTCCCAAAATTTAGTTTCGGTTTTTCGGGCGCTTTCCATCGCACAGAACTTTTGTACTATGGACGCCAAGTCAGCGAAGCGTGTAAGATCATGATGACCTGTGGCGTTGAGGATTCCCTTGTCCGTGCAATTATTGCAGAAGATTGAGATTGCGTCTTCCTCGCGGCAGTCCTTTATCCTGTTCATAACCAGGAGGAACCTTGCCCAGTAATGATGTACTGTTTCTTCGAGCTTTTGCCTGATTTGGGATAGATCGCTTATGTTCGGGTGGGTGGGTGGAATTAAGTCCGGAACTTCACCCAATCTAAGACTCAGAGGCCAAGGAGTTTCCGAACTCTGAAGTTTGGATTCTTGGATGTTGTCCAGTGAATCTAGCCCGTTGCCTGATTCTAAGTTCAGGTCTTGAGTTACTTCCTCCCCTCCGCGGGTATCCGGCTTGGAGGGATCAGGAATCCGGACGTAGCTAGTCCTTAAGATAGATGAAGAGTCGCCGCACTGTGCCTCTACCACAGCAACGTGATGGGTGACTTGGGGAGAATTAATTTCTCTTAGATCGGGTTTAAGCCCAATCTGATCATAATCCGTAGTGACCCCCAAGGCAGCGATGCGATCCAAGAGCTCGTTTATGGAAGAGAGCTCCATTGGATCTAACTGCTCGACGAGTTCCGAGCTGACGTGAAGATTGCTTTTGATGACCCGAGAGGTCACCGTCGGTGCAACGGCCGAACAGGCGGTCATGAGAAAACCGCCTAGCCGAAGAGCTTGGCTGACAGCCAAGGCTCCCTTAGTAACGACGCCATCTTTAAAGACGGGAAGAGGCATCCTTCCTGATTGCGATGGCACAGAGGAACTCTCAATGAAAGCACCAATGTCGGTGTCAAAACCGGCGGATCTCGGGTAGGGGGTACCGAACTGTGCGCCTAGGCCGGATGGTAACAGGAGGAAAGGAACACGATGTTTTACCTAGGTTCGGGCCCTCTTGATGGAGGTAAAACCCTATGTCCTGCTTGATTAATATTGATGATATGGGTAGTACAAGAGTAGATCTACCACGAGATCGAGGAGGCTAAACCCTTGAAGCTAGCCTATGGTATGATTGTTGTATGATGAAGTTGTCCTACGGACTAAAACCCTCTGGTTTATATAGACACCGGAGAGGGTTAGGGTTACACAAAGTCGGTTACAATGGTAGGAGATCTTGAATATCTGCATCGCCAAGCTCGCCTTCCACGCCAAGGAAAGTCCCATCCGGACATGGGACGAAGTCTTCAATCTTGTATCTTCATAGTCCTGGAGTCCGGCTGAAGGTATAGTCCCGCTACCCGGACACCCCCTAATCCAGGACTCCCTCAAAGATGTTGATGGATGTTGGCCTCCCAAAGATGAGAGGGTTGTTGGTGATGACGATGGCTTCGATTTCCCCCTCCGGGAGGGAAGTTCCCCCGGGGAATCGCTCCGCCGGAGGGCAAAAGTGCTGCTGCCCAAGTTTTGCCTTGAGATGGTGGCGCTCCGTCCCAAAAGTCCTCTCCTTATTTTTTTCTAGGTCAAAAGACCTTAAGTACCAGAAGATGAGCACCGAAGGTGGGATGGGCTGAACACAACCCACCAGGGCACGCCTGGGGGGCTTGGCATGCCCTGGTGTCTTGTGGTCACATGGTGGCCCCCTCCAGTAGTTACTTGCTCCAGTATTTTTCATATTTTCCAAAATAATTCTCCGTAGATTTTCAGCTTATTTGGAGATGTGCATAATAAGTGTTGATATGTCTCCAACGTATCTACTTTTCCTAACACTTTCACTCTTGTTTTGGACTCCAATTTGCATGATTTGAATGAAACTAACCCCAGACTGACGATGTTTTCAGTAGAACTACCATGGTGTTGTTTTTGTGCAGAAATAAAATTTCTCGGACTGGAACGAAACTTTGCGAGGATTTTTATGCAATAAACAAGAAATTCTGGAGCCAAGACCCACCGGAGGGGGCCACCTGGGTGGGCACAACCTACCAGGGCGCCCCCCTCCTGGCGCTCCGAGGTGGGTTGTCCCCAGCTGGTGGCACCCCAGATCCTGAAACCGACGCTATAAGATCCTATTTTTCTAGAAAAAAATCAGGGAGAAAGAATTATCATGATCCACGAGATGAAGCCGCCGTCACCTCCTATTCTTCGTCGGGAGGCTAGATCTGGAGTCCGTTTGGGGCTCCGGAGAGGGGGATCTTCGTTCTTCGTCATCACCTACCCTTCTCCATCGCCAATTCCATGATGCTCCCCACCGGGAGTGAGTAATTTCTTCGTAGGCTCGCTGGTCGGTGTGGAGTTGGATGAGATTCATCATGTAATCGAGTTAGTTTTGTTAGGGTTGATCCCTAGTATCCACTATGTTCTAAGATTGATGTTGCTATGACTTTGCTATGCTTAATGCTTATCACTTTGGGCCCGACTGCCATGATTTCAGATCGGAACCGTCTATATTATCAACATTATATCCATGTTCTAGATCCGATCTTGCAAGTTATAGTCAACTACTACGTGTTATGATCCGGCAACCCCGGAGTGACAATAGTCGGGACCACTCCCGAAGATGATCGTAGTTTGAGGACTTCATGTATTCACTATGTGTTCATGCTTTGTTCCGGTTCCCTATTAAAAGGAGGCCTTAATATCCCTTAGTTTCCAATAGGACCCCGCTGCCACGGGAGGGTAGGACAAAAGATGTCATGCAAGTTCTTTCCATAAGCACGTATGACTATTTACGGAATACATGCCTACATTATATAGATGAACTGGAGCTAGTGTCGTATTGCCTTAGGTTATAATTGTCTCATGATGAATATCATCCAAAAAGTCACCAATCCAATTCCTATGAATTTATCCTATATTGTTCTTGCTAAGTTACTACTGCTATCGTCATTGTTACACTTGCTACAAAATTACTGCTATCACTGTTACTGTTACCGTTACCATTACTGCCGCTACTATTATCAAAACTATCATATTACTTTGCTACTGATCACGTTGCTGCGGATAATTAATCTCCAACTGTGGTTGAATTGACAACTCAACTGCTAATACCTTCAAATATTCTTTGGCTCCCCCTGTGTCGAATCTATAAATTTGGTTGAATACTCTACCCTCGAAAATTGTTGCGATACCCTATACTTCTGGGTTATCAATACGTTTTTCTGGCGCCGTGGCCGGGGAGCATAGATATATTTGTTGAGTCACTTGGTATTACTATCAAATTATCACTATGAAGAATTTGAAGGATGCCAAGACTAAGATATTTCCCTCAAAGACGAGGGCAGGTAAGGAACTGCCATCCAGTTCTGCTTTAGATTCACCTTTTGTTATAAGTAAACTTGCAACCCCACCATATGCTTTCAATTCTAACATGTCGCAAGTTATTGATGATTGATGACCCACAAGTATAGGGGATCTATCATAGTCCTTTCGATAAGTAAGAGTGTCGAACCCAACGAGGAGCAGAAGGAAATGATAAGTGGTTTTCAGCAAGGTATTCTCTGCCAGCACTGAAATAATAGGTAACAGATAGTTTTGTGATAGGATAATTTGTAATGAGTAACAAGTAACAAAAGTAAATAAAGTGCAGCAAGGTGGCCCAATCCTTTTTGTAGCAAAGAACAAGTCTGGACAAACTCTTATATGATGTAAAGCGTTCCCGAGGACACATGGGAATATCGTCAAGCTAGTTTTCATCATGTTCATATGATTCGCGTTCGGTACTTTAATAATCTAATATGTGGGTGGACCGGTGCTTGGGTGCTGTCCTTACTTGGACAAGCATCCCACTTATGATTAACCTCTATTGCAAGCATCCGCAACTACAACAAAAGTATTAAGGTAAACCTAACCATAGCATGAAACATATGGATCCAAATCAGCCCCTTATGAAGCAATGCATAAACTAGGGTTTAAGCTTCTGTCACTCTAGCAACCCATCATCTACTTATTACTTCCCAATGCCTTCCTCTAGGCCCAAATAATGGTGAAGTGTCATGTAGTTGACGTTCACATAACACCACTAGAGGAGAGACAACATACATCTCATCCAAATATCGAACGAATACCAAATTCACATGACTACTAATAGCAAGACTTCTCCCATGTCCTCAGTAACAAACGTAGCTACTCACAAAGCATATTCATGTTCATAATCAGAGGGGTATTAATATGCATATAGGATCTGAACATATGATCTTCCACCAAATAAACCAACTAGCATCAACTACAAGGAGTAATTAACACTACTAGCAACCCACAGGTACCAATCCTAGACTTGGAGACAAGAATTGGATACAAGAGATGAACTAGGGTTTTGAGAGGAGATGGTGCTGGTGAAGATGTTTATGGAGATTTCCCTCTCCCGATGAGAGGAGCGTTGGTGATGACGATGGCGATGATTTCCCCCTCCTGGAGGGAAGTTTCCCCGGCAGAACAGCTCCGTCAGAGGCCTAGATTGGTTCCGCCAAGGTTCTGCCTCGTGGCGGCTAAGTCTCGTCCGGGAAGATGGCTTATGATTATTTTCCTCATCGAAAGACTCCATATAGCAGAAGATGGTCATCGGATGGCCACCAGGGGGCCCATGAGGTAGGGGGCGCGCCAGGGGGGTAGGGCGCACCCCCCACCCTCGTGGGCAGGGTGTGGCCCCCCTGGTGAACTTCCTGCGCTCAATATTTTTTATATATTTTGAAAACGTCTTCCGTGAAGTTTCAGGACTTTTGGAGCTATGCAGAATAGGTCTCTAATATTTGCTCCTTTTCTAGCCCAGAATCCAAGCTGCCGGCATTCTCCCTCTTTATGTGAACCTTGTAAAATAAGAGAGAATAGGCATAAGTAGTGTGACATAATGTGTAATAACAGCCCATAATGCAATAAATATCGATATAAAATCATGATGCAAAATGGGCGTATCAACCTCCCAAGCTTAGACCTCACTTGTCCTCAAGCGAAAGCCGAAATCGAAAAATATGTCCACAGGTTTAGAGATAGAGGCGTCGATAAAAATCAAATGCGGACATGAGTGCATCGTGATCATTCTTAGAACAGCAACTTATATAATTCTTGTCATATAATCTCTTATGCTAGAGTAACAATTCAATCTCAATTTCAAGTATGAATCATAAACTTCATTGAAAACTAACAAACTATAATCTCAGTCATTGGAGCAATTGCAATTTATCATAACATAGGAAAGAGTCAATATATAAGAGCTTTTCAGCAAGTCCACATACTCAACTATCATATAGTCTTTCACAATTGCTAACCATCACGCAATACTTATGGGTATGGAGTTTTAATTGGACACAGAGAAAGATAGGGGCTTATAGTTTTGCCTCCCAACGTTTTACCTCAAGGGTAATGTCAAGAATAATAGTTCATGAAAACTCACATCCAATTAGCCATATATACCAAGATCTTTCCAACATGTTGTGCTTGCCAAAAGATAAAATGTAAAAAGGAAGGGTGAAGATCACCATGACTCTTGTGTAAGGTAGGATATAAAGGTAAAAGATAAGCCCTTCATAGAGGGAAGCAGAGGTTGTCATGCGCTTTTATGGTTGGATGCACAAAATCTTAATGCGAAAGAACATCACTTTATATTGCCACTTGTGATATGGACCTTTATTATGCAGTCTGTCACTTTTATTTCTTCCATATCACACGATCGTATAAAGCTTATTTCCTCCACACCAATCAATCATACATATTCAGAGAGTGATTTTTATTGCTTGCACCGATGACAACTTACTTGAAAGATCTTACTCAATCCATAGGTAGGTATGGTGGACTCTCATGGCAAAACTAGTTTAAGGGTGTTTGGAATCACAAGTAGTATCTCTACTTGGTGCAAAGGATTTGTCTAGCATGAGGGGGAAAGGCAAGCTCAACCATGTTGGATGATCCAAGACAATATAATTTATCTCAGATGTAAGAAAACATAACCCATTACGTTGTCTTCCTTGTCCAACGTCAACTCTTTAGCATGTCATATTTTAATGAGTGCTCACAATCATAAAAGATGTCCAAGATAGTATATTTATATGTGTAGATCTCTCTTTCTTTATTACTTCCTATTAATTTAAATGATGACCAAAACTATGTTTGTCTACTCTCAACAGCTTTTATTCATCATACTTTTTCTATGTGAGCTCATTACTCTCCATAAGATCCATATGATCTCTTTTATTTTTGTTTATTCTTTATCTTTTCTTTTATTCACTCAAGATCATGGCAAAATAACCAAGCCCTTGACTCAACACTAATCTTTATTATATAGCTCACGGACTCATTTACATAGAAGGATCATAAAGCAAAAACCCACAACTAGATCATACTAAGAACTTTTATTCTACTAGATCAAAATATTATCAAAAGGATCGAACTAAGAAAAATGGTAAAGATAAAAGTGATGGTGATACGATACCGGGGCACTCCCCCAAGCTTGGTAGTTGCCAAGGGGAGTGCCCATACCCATGTGATTATGTCTCCTTTGTCGGTGAAGAAGTTGATGGTTTTGTTGATGGCGTAGGCTTGTCTTCCTTCTTCCAAGGCATAGGCTCACCATCATAGAAGGATGACCGATTCTCCTAAAACCTCAAATCTGCAGCCAAACTCATCATCTTGAATCTATATTCATACTCACAGTTTTGATTTTGCAGGTCATAGATCTGGGCTTGGAGGTGCTCGATTTTCTCATGAAGCTTGAAGATGGCCTCCCCAATGTCCTTGACGTCCAGCTTGTGGTTGTTGGTGAACTCCATGATCATAATGTGATTGGAATCGAGTCCATGCTCCACCATCTCCTAACACTTGAAAACTTCTTGCTCCAATGCCTCGAGCCTTGCCTCCGTGCTTTCGGTCTTCCTTGGTCCCTCAACATCGCGGATGTGCAACAACCCCTCACGCATCTCAATGGTTTGAGGGTGTTGCAGCACTTCCGCGAGGTAGGGGCGGATGACCTTCTCGAAGAACTGGTCCTTGGGGGAACTTGAAGACGACATGACGACCTGGATCTGTCAGAAAAATAGCTCGAAACAAAGACACGAGATTTTTGCGTGATACGGTAGTAAAAACCTCCAGGAGATTATATAATGAAATTTTACCGACCAAAATACGTGTCATGTAAGAAAACGGAGTCCGGAGAGCACACGAGGTGCCCATGAGGTAGGGGGCGCGCCCAGGGGGGTAGGGTGCGCCCTCCACCCTCGTGGAGCCCTCGTGTCCTTCCAGGACTACTTTTTATTTTTCTATTTTTTCTAAATATTCCAAAACGGAAGAAAATTGCCATTAGAACTGTTTTGGAGTCGGTTTACTTACCGTACCACATACCTATTCCTTTTCGGAGTCTGAAACGTTCTGAAAAGTGCCCCTTATGTATTCCTCCGGGGTTACGGTTTCAATAACATTGGTTTCAACATTTATAGGATTATCTGAGATATATTGTTTAATTCTTTGACCGTTCACCACCTTCGGATTTGTGCCTTTGAAGTTGTTGATTTTTATGGCACCGGAATGATAGACATCCTCGATAACGTAAGGACCTTCCCATTTAGAGAGAAGCTTTCCTGCAAAAAATCTTAAATGAGAGTTGTATAGCAATATATAGTCACCTACATTAAACTCACGCTTTTGTATCCTTTTGTCATGCCATATTTTAACTTTTTCTTTAAATAATTTGGCATTCTCATAGGCTTGGGTTCCCCATTCATCAAGAGAGCTAATGTCAAATAACCTCTTCTTACCGGCAAGTTTGAAATCATAATTGAGCTCTTTAATAGCCCAATAAGCCTTATGTTCTAGTTCTAGAGGTAAGTGACATGCTTTTCCATAGACCATTTTATACAGAGACATACCCATATGATTTTTATATGCAGTTCTATAGGCCCATAATGCATCATCAAGTTTCTTGGACCAATTCTTCCTAGATCTATTAACAGTCTTTTGCAAAATTAATTTGAGTTCTCTGTTTCTCAATTCTACTTGACCACTAGACTGTGGGTGATAAGGAGATGCAATTCTATGATTAACATCATATTTAGCAAGCATTTTACGGAAAGCACCATGAATAAAATGTGAACCACCATCAGTCATTAAATATCTAGGGACTCCAAACCTTGGAAAAATAACTTCTTTAAGCATTTTAATAGAAGTGTTATGATCAGCACTACTAGTTGGAATAACTTCTACACACTTAGTAACGTAATCAACAGCAACTAAAATATGTGTATATCCATTAGAGGCAGGAAAAGGTCCCATATAATCAAAGCCCCAAACATCAAATGGTTCAATAACAAGTGAATAATTCATAGGCATTTCTTGAAGTCTACTAATATTACCAATTCTTTGACATTCATCACAAGATAATACAAACTTACGGGCATCCTTGAAGAGAGTAGGCCAATAAAAACCGGATTGCAATACCTTATGTGCAGTTCTATCTCCTGCGTGGTGTCCTCCATAAGGTTCGGAGTGACACTTGCATAGGATCTGTTCATGTTCATGCTCAGGTACACAACGTCTAATAACACCATCTACTCCTTCTTTATAAAGGTGTCGGTCATCCCAAAAGTAATGCCTCAAATCATATAAGAACTTTTTCTTTTGTTGGTATGTGAAACTAGGTGGTATAAATTTAGCAACAATGTAATTAGCAAAATCAGCATACCATGGAGCAGTATGAGAAGCATTTATGACATTTAATTGTTCATCAGGAAAGCTATCATCAGTAGGTAGTGGGTCATCAAGCACATTTTCTAACCTAGACAAGTTGTCTGCAACGGGGTTCTCAGCTCCCTTTCTATCAATAATATGCAAATCAAATTCTTGTAGCAAGAGAACCCATCTAATAAGTCTAGGTTTAGCATCTTTCTTTTCCATAAGATATTTAATAGCAGCATGATCCGTGTGAATAGTTACTTTAGAATCAACAATATAAGGTCTGAACTTATCACAAGCAAATACAACTGCTAAGAATTCTTTTTCAGTAGTAGCATAATTTCTCTAAGCATTATCTAGAGTTTTACTAGCATATTGAATAACATTTAATTTCTTATCAACTCTTTGCCGTAGAACAGCACCTACAACATAATCACTAGCATCACACATAATTTCAAAAGGTAAATTACAATCAAGTGGCTCAACAATAGGTGTAGAGATCAATGATTTCTTAAGTAATTCAAATGCTTCTACACAATCATCATCAAAAACAAATGGTATATCTTTTTGTAATAAATTAGTCAGAGGCCGAGAAATTTTTGAGAAGTCCTTAATGAACCTCCTATAAAAACTGGCGTGACCGAGGAAACTTCTTGTACCTTTGATGTCCTTGGGACATGGCATCTTTTCAATAGCATCAACCTTGGCTTTATCAACCTCAATGCCTCTTTTAGAAACTTTATGCCCCAAGACAATACCTTCATTAACCATAAAGTGGCACTTTTCCCAATTCAAGACAAGATTAGTTTCTTCACATCTCTGCAAAACTCGGTCAAGGTTGCTTCAGCAATCATCAAAAGAGGACCCATAGACGGAAAAATCATCCATGAAAACCTCACAAATCTTCTCACCAAAGTCAGATAATATAGCCATCATGCATCCTTGAAAGGTAGCAGGTGCATTACATAAACCAAAAGGCATACATCTATAAGCAAAAGTACCAAAAGGGTAAGTAAAAGTAGTCTTTGATTGATCACTGGCTGAGGTATTTGAGAGAAACCAGAATAACCATCTAGAAAGCAAAAATGTGTATGTTTGGATAATCTTTCTAGCATTTGATTGATAAAAGGTAAGGGGTAATGATCCTTTTTAGTAGCTTTATTTAATTTGCGGAAATCAATTATCATCCTATAACCTATAATAATTCTTTGCGGGATCAACTCATCTTTATCATTAGGAACGACAGTAATACCTCCCTTCTTAGGGACACAATGGACAGGACTTACCCATTGACTATCAGGAACGGGATAAATTATAACTGCCTCAAGAAGCTTTAGTATTTCCTTTCTTACCACTTCCTTCATCTTAGGATTCAGCCTTCGTTGATGATCATGAACTGGTTTGGCATCTTCCTCCAAATTTATTTTGTGTTGACATAGAGTGGGACTAATGCCCTTAAGATCATCAAGAGTATATACATTAGTAGCACGGTGCTTCTTCAGAGTTTTCAATAATCTCTCTTCTTCATGCTCTGAAAGGTTAGCACTAATAATAACAGGATATATCTTTTTCTCATCAAGATAAGCATATTTAAGAGTATCAGGTAACTGTTTAAGCTCAAACACGGGATCACCCTTGGGTGGAGGAGGATCCCCTAGGATTTCAACAGGCAAATTGTGTTTCAGGATGGGTTCCTATTTAAAGAATACTTCATCTATTTCCCTTCTTTCATTCATAAACGTATCATTTTCATGGTCTAGCAAATATTGTTCTAAAGGATCACAAGAGGTACGACAATAGAAGCAAGACCAATAATTTTGTCCTTACTAGGCAATTCTTCTTCACGGTGTTGTCTACAAAATTTAGAGAAATTAAATACATGAGACATATCACTTAAACCAATAGTAAAAAACATCCATTTTGCAATCTATCTTAGCATTAACAGTGTTCAAGAAGGGTCTGCCAAATATAATGGGACAAAGGCTATCTTGTGGGGAACTAAGAACAAGAAAATCAGCAGGATATTTAGTTTTCCCACACAAGACTTCAACATCTCTAACAATTCCAATTGGTGAAATAGTATCTCTATTGGCAAGTTTAATTGTGACATCAATATCTTCTATCTCAGCAGGTGCAATATCATGCATAATTTCTTTGTATAAGTCATGAGGTATAGCACTAGCAACGGATCCCATATCACATAAGCCATGATAACAATGATCTCCTATTTTAATAGAAATAACAGGCAGGCCTACCAAAGATCTAGGTTTATCTTTAGCACAAGGTTTAGCAATTCTAGCAATTTCATCACAGAAATAAATAACATGCCCATCAATATTATCAGACAAGAGATCTTTAACAATAGCAATATTAGGTTCAACTTTAACTTGCTCAGGAGGTGTATAAGTTCTAATATTGCTTTTACGAACCACAGTTGAAGCTTTAGCATGATCTTTTATCCTAACAGGAAAAGGTGGTGTCTCAACATAAGCAGTAGGAACAATAGGATCATTATAGGTGAAAGTCTTTTCTTCAACTTTAATAGGTGCAGCTACTTTTACTTCTATGGGAGGATGATATTTAAACCACTTCTCCCTAGGGAGATCAACATGAGTAGAAAAAGATTCACAGAAAGAAGCTACTATCTCAGAGTCAACTCCAAATTTAGTGCTAAATTTACGGAAAACATTGGTATCCATAAAAGATTTAACACAATCATACTTAGGTGGCATACATGACTCCTTACCTTCGTCGAGGTCCCAATCTTCAGAGTTGCATTTAATTCTTTCCAATAAATCCCATTTGAATTCAATAGTCTTCGTCATAAAAGATCCAGCACAAGAAGTATCGAGCATGGTGCGATTGTTATCAGAAAGTCGAGCATATAATTTTTGAATAAACATTTCTCTTGAGAGATCATGATTGGGGCATGAATATAACATTGATTTAAGCCTCCCCCAAGCTTGAGCGATGATTTCTCCTTCGTGAGGCCAGAAATTATATATATAATTGCGATCACGATGAACAAGATGCATAGGATAAAACTTCTGATGAAATTCCAATTTCAATCATTTGTAGTTCCATGACCCCGTATCATCACATAGCCTATGCCATGTCAATGCATCTCACTTCAAAGATAAAGGGAAGACCTTCTTCTTAATAACATCTCCAGGCACACCTGCAAGCTTAAATAATCCACAAACTTCATCCACATATATTAGGTGCTCATCAGGATGTAATGTTCCATCTCCTGCAAAAGGTTTAGCTAGCAGTTTTTCTATCATACCCGAAGGAATTTCAAAGTAGACATTTTCATTTTCATTTTCATTTTTATTAGGTTCAGTAGGTTGAGGATCAACTCTTTGCTCTACTGGTCGGGGTGAAGATCCCCGAACAAGCCCCTCAGAGGATTACTTTCCATAGTAACAAGTGATAGTAAATTTCAGCACACTATATAATTTTTTCCTTACCAAATTCCACCTACCAAAGGCGCTTCACTCCCCGGCAACGGCGCCAGAAAAGAGTCTTGATGACCCACAAGTATAGGGGACCTATCATAGTCCTTTCGATAAGTAAGAGTGTCGAACCCAATGAGGAGCAGAAGGAAATGATAAGCAGTTTTTTAGCAAGGTATTCTCTGCAAGCACTGAAATAATAGGTAACAAATAGTTTTGTTATAGGATAATTTGTAATGAGTAACAAGTAACAAAACTAAATAAAGTGCAGCAAGGTGGCCCAATCCTTTTGTAGCAAAGGACAAGCCTGGACAAACTCTTATATGATGTAAAGCGCTCCCGAGGACACATGGGAATATCGTCAAGCTAGTTTTCATCACGTTCATATGATTTGCGTTCGGTACTTTGATAATCTGATATGTGGGTGGACCGGTGCTTGGGTGCTTTCCTTACTTGGACAAGCATCCCACTTATGATTAACCTCTATTGCAAGCATCCGCAACTACAACAAAAGTATTAAGGTAAACCTAACCATAGCATGAAACATATGGATCCAAATCAGCCCCTTATGAAGCAACGCATAAACTAGGCTTTAAGCTTCTGTCACTCTAGCAACCCATCATCTACTTATTACTTCCCAATGCCTTCCTCTAGGCCCAAATAATGGTGAAGTGTCTTGTAGTCGACGTTCACATGACACCACTAGAGGAGAGACAACATACATCTCATCAAAATATCAAACGAATACCAAATTCAAATGACTACTAATAGCAAGACTTCTCCCATGTCCTCAGGAACAAACGTAACTACTCATAAAGCATATTCATGTTCATAATCAGAGTGGTATTAATATGCATATAGGATCTGAACAAATGATCTTCCACCAAATAAACCAACTAGCATCAACTACAAGGAGTAATTAACACTACTAGCAACCCACAGGTACCAATCCCAGACTTGGAGACAAGAATTGAATACAAGAGATGAACTAGGGTTTTGAGAGGAGATGGTGCTGGTGAAGATGTTTATGGAGATTGCCCTCTCCCGACAAGAGGAGCGTTGGTGATGACGATGGCGATGATTTCCCCCTCCCGGAGGGAAGTTTCCCCGGCAGAACAGCTCCGTCAGAGGCCTAGATTGGTTCCGCCAAGGTTCCGCCTCGTGGCGGCGGAGTCTCGTCCGGGAAGATGGCTTATGATTTTTTTCCTCATCGAAAGACTCCATATAGCATAAGATGGTCATTGGAGGGCCACCAGGGGGCCCATGAGGTAGGGGGCGCGCCTAGGGGGTAGGGCGCGCCCCCACCCTCATGGGCAGGGTGTGGCCCCCCTAGTGAACTTCTTGTGCTCAGTATTTTTTATATATTCTGAAAACGTCTTCCGTGAAGTTTCAGAACTTTTGGAGCTGTGAAGAATAGGTCTCTAATATTTTCTCCTTTTCTAGTCCAGAATCCCAGCTGCCGGCATTTTCCCTCTTTATGTGAACCTTGTAAAATAAGAGAGAATAGGCATAAGTATTGTGACATAATGTGTAATAACAGCCCATAATGCAATAAATATCGATATAAAAGCATGATGCAATATGGACGTATCAATGATGTTACTTCTGCAATGGATAATGTCTATGATGATGCTAGTACCTTGCTTGATAATGATGATGTGCCACTTGGTGATTTTCTTGATGAACAAATTGCTAGAGTAATACAACATGATGTTGTTGAATCTGATGATGAGCTTGAAACTGAAACTCCTGAAGCACCTGCTAGAACTAGCCTTCCTAGATATGAATTCCTAAGGTACCGGAAGGTTATGTTATGAATGAGGATACAACTAGAGATATTCTTGCTTGTAGGGATAGAGATGATCTAGAGAAATTATTATGCAAGTATAAAGAAAAATATCTGAATGCTAGAATGAAATATGATCCTAAGTTTGCTACTTCGCCAATATTTATTGATGATAAGGATTATGAATTCTCTGTCGACCCAGAGTTAATTACTTTGGTTGAATCTGATCCTTTCCATGGTTATGAAACTGAAACTATTGTGGCACATCTTACTAAGTTGAATGATATAGCTACCCTTTTTACTCATGATGAGAAAACTTGCTATTACTTTATTCTCAATTTATTTCTGTTCTCATTAAAGGGTGATTCTAAAGCTTGGTACAATACTCTTACTCCTGGTTGTGTGCGTAGTCCCTAGGATATGATTTATTAGTTCTCTAAAAAAATATTTCCCTGCTCATAAGAAACAAGCTGCTTTACAGGAAATATTTAACTTTGTTCAAACTAAAGAAGAGAGTCTCCCACAAGCTTGGGGGAGGCTTTGCCAATTACTTAATGCTTTGCCTAATTATCCTCTTAAGAAAAATGGAATACTTAATATCTTCTATAATGGACTAACTGATGCTTCTAGGGATTTCCTAGATAGTTGTGTTGGTTGTGTTTTCAGGGAACGAACTGAGGGCAAGCTGAAGAATTATTGAACAATATATTGAAAAATTATGATGATTGGACTATTCCTGAATCACCGCCTAAACTCACTCCGAAGAAGAGGGGTATATTATATCTCAGTCCCGAAGATATGCAAGAGGCAAAGAAATCTATGAAGGAAAAAGGTATTAGAACTGAGGATGTTAAAAATTTACCTCCTATTGAAGAAATACATGGGCTTAATACACCACCACTGCCTAAGGTGGTAGAGGTAAATTCTCTAATGAAGTTCACTGATCATGACAATCCCCGCAATATGCACCCTAGTCAATGCCTTTATGAGTTTGAAAACTACATTAGAAAACAAGATCACTTCAATGCAAATGTTACGAAACAATTGAAATATAATTCTGATATGATTGCTCGCTTGAGTGACTTGTTATTTAGGATCTCAAATGATGTTAGAGGTGTTGGAAAGCATGCTTCTATGGTACAAACTCAGTTAGAACAAGTTGCTAAATCTCAAAGAGAATTGCTAGATGAAATGAACAATAATATACATGACTTTCTTGTTAGAGTTGCAACTAGAGGAGGTAAAATGACTCAGGAACCACTTTATCCTGAGGGACACCCAAAAAGAATTGAACAGGATTCACAAAGGAACAACACCACTACACCTAGTCCTTCTAAAAAGAAAAAGAAAAAGAAAAATGATAGGACTTCACATGCTTCCAGTGAACCTGAAATAGAAAAACCTCCAGATAATGATAATAAAACTTCTATATTAGATACTGAAACTCAATCTGGTAATGAACACTCACCCAGCGATAATGAAAAAGGTAATGCTAATGTTCATGAAGACTCTCAACCTAATAATAATGAAAAAGAACCAGACAATGATGTTGAGATAGAACCACCAGTTGATCTTGATAACCCACAACCTAAGAAAACAAGGTATATAAAAGAGACTTCATTGCTAGAAAACACGGTAAGGAAAGAGAACCATGGGTTCAAAAACCTATGCCTTTTCCACCAAAGTCAGCTAAAAAGAAGGATGATGAAGAATTTGAACGCTTTGCTGAAATGCTGAGGCCGATCTTTTTGCGTACTCGCTTGACTGATGTCTTGAAAATGCCTCCTTATGCAAAGTATATGAAAGACATCATCACAAATAAGAGAAAAATACCGGAAGATGGAATCTCCACTATGCTTGCTAATTACACTTTTAAAGATGGAGTACCTAAAAACTTGGAGATCCGGGAATACCAACTATACCTTGCTCCATCAAGAAGAATTATGTGAAACCTGCTTTGTGTGATTTAGGAGCTGGTATTAGTGTTATGCCTTTCTCTTTATATAAAAGACTCGATTTGAATAAACTCACACCTACTGAAATATCTTTGCAAATGGCTCACAAATCAACCGCCATACCTATTGGTGTCTATGAGGATGTGCCCATTGTTGTTGCTAATGTTACTATTTTGACTGACTTTGTTATACTTGAGATGCCCGGGGACAACAACATGTCGATTATCCTTGGTAGACTTTTCTTGAATACTGCAGAGGCTGTTATTGATTGCAATAAAATCAAGATCACTTTTCATATCAATGGTAATGAGCATACGGTGCACTTTCTGAAGAAACAATTCCAAGTGAATGGTATTGATGTTATTGAAAAATCTCCGACAATCACTATTGGAAGTTTTCAAATACGTCTACCTACTATCAAAAAGAAATATGAAATGCTTATTGTTGGGGACATTCATATCCCCATTGAGGTAACCTAGTGAATTACGATAGTTCTTCGGTTTCATGCTAATGGAAAGTGGTTGTTAATAAAACTTGATCAACCTTATTAATGGATCTTTTTTGAGCGGTATGAAGTTGATGAATTTAGTAAGCACTACCTTTTGTCTCTACTTTTTTTTCTGGTTTTGGTAGTTAAATAAAATAAAATGCCATGTTTTGTCTGTTTTCTGAATTTCCCGTGCAATAAAAAATGACCCAAAATAAATGTTCTCAGAATGCCCTGAAAATTTAATACGATTTTTTCTGAATATTTCTCAGCTTCTGGTGCAAATAATATCAAAGGGAGGTGCACCAGGTGGGCACAACCCACCTGGGTGCACTAGGACCCCCAGGCGCACCCTGGTGGGTTGTGGCCCCCACGTGGGCCCCCTCACTTATCTCTTCACACCACATCATCACCTACCTCTAGAAAAATTCTTTATAGCTCTCGCTCTCTCGTGTTCTTGCTCTCAAACCCGCAGATTTCGATCTCTTTGCTCGAAACTCCATTTCCGAAACTGTTTCGGGGGATTGTTGCTTGGTATGTGACTCCACCGTTTTTCCAATTAGTTTTTGTTTTAGTGGTTTATATTTTGAATAATTAGCTATTCTTGGTGCTGCTGTAGATGAGCTTGCATGTTGAATTCTTAGAGTTCTAAGTAGTTTGAAGGCTTGCTATGGCCTCTATGTATCCCTATGAGTAGTTTCTATCAATTTTGTAAAGTTTTGTTGATAAATTTTTGTCACACAAAAAATTTCAGAAAATTGTACGTGAACACGATTAAACTTTTTGGAAGGAGTTCTTCGATGAGGCGATCCTCGGGGGCATCTTCTAGTGACAGTTCCGATCGCTGGTCTTATGTTGAACCAAGTGGAAGTTCCACACGAGATGCCGCCACCAAAACATGCTTATGGCCTTGCGATGACTATATGATGCATGTGGGCATTAAGGAGGAATTTGAGCACTATGTTCATGATGTCGGTCTTGATCCCTACATTTCAGATAAGTGCGAACAATGCCACATTCTCACTGAATCGTTTGTCAAAGGATTTAAATTCCATCCCCATGAGTATAGGGTGTCTTTTATGCTTTATGATAATCCATTTACCATCTCACTAGAGAATTTTGCTTACCGCTGCAAACTCCCATTCTGGGGTTCGCTTGATGAACCGCCAAGGACTAAGTTCCGATCATTCTTGACTAGTCTTTGTTACAGTGAGACGAGGGGGTGACACAAGGTAAAATAAAGAGCATTCATTTTCCTGCAATTCAGTACTTTGCATTATTTAATGGGAAATGTATATTAGGCAAGCAAGACTGTAGTACACTTTGTGCTCCAGACTTGAGCCTCATACGCACCGCTCTCACCGGTGAAAGGAGTTATAACCATGGAGCGATTGTTGCACACAGACTTCAGCATAACACTAACAGTGGCTATTTCTATGGTGGAATATATGCCATGTGTTTAGCACGAGGGCTGGGTGTTTCACCTTTGCCCTTTGACCCTATCCTGCCCACGCAATATTTAGATTTTGACACCTTAAAAGATCATAAGATCCTTAAAGGAAAAATTTGTAACTTAACTTAAAATCTGTTGTTTAACCAAACATCTGTTGTGCAGACATATTTGCCTGCGCCTGCTCTTTTTGACTATCACAGCAAAGGAAGATATTTTGTTCTTGAGACCGAGGCCCGAGCTCACAACACAGCAGTGGAGGCAGCACGGCAGGCCGAGGCATCCACACCAAGAGCCTCCGTTAGCTACCACGCCAACTACTATCAATGCTTCTGATTGATCACCGATTTAGGCCAAAATCCTAAGCTTGGGGGAGTATGTGTTTCTCACCGACAATAGATTCATGTCCATTTATTCCAGTTGTCGGTGCTCACACTTTTTCATTGTATCATCCATGATTAATTTTATTTTCTTGCTTTCTTCTTGTGTGTCTGAAAAATCTTAGAAAAAACAAAAAAAATAGTTGTAGTCAGTTTACTTTCTATGCATGCTTAGTTGTAATATTAAAAATAAAATCCAAAAAGATTTCCTTGTTCTTCTTTTGCTTGTTGGGAGCTTTCCCGTGTAAATAGTTTTCTCGTTTCTGCTTTTCCCTTTTATTTGCTTGTTCAAGAAAACCAAAAACTCCAAAAATATTTCAATATGTTTCTCTAAATTTTTTTCTTTTTATTTGAGTCATACCAAGGAGAAGACCACGATAAATATGTTGAGTGGCTCTCATATGAATAATTGTTGATCTAATGAAGAGCACATTTTACCTTGTCTTCTCCTGTTGAATAAAATGTTTGCAGATTCCAGCTTAGTCCACAGCACTCTTGCACTATTATTATTTTCATATCATTCGGTCGTGCAAGTGAAAGGCAATAATAATGATATTCGATGAACTCGTCGTGGCAGAGAGAAACTGGTATGACGAACTCGACTTGTTATGTTTGTGTAAATATGTTTAACCTAGTATCCATGATTCAGCCCATTATGATTAAACATGTTTGCAATGACAGTTAGAGATTATAGTTTCTCATGCCATGCATAAGTAGCTGGGAGTGGATAATGACTTATCTTGGATATCAACATTGCGTTAAAATGATTGTGATGTATTATGATGATATGGTATCCTCCTCTGAATGTTTGAGTGGCTTGACTTGGCACATCTTTGTGCATGTAGTTGAATCAAAACCAACATAGCCTCTACGATATTTATGTTCATGGTGTCCATATCCTACTCATGCGTGTGTCCAATGTTACTTATGCATAATGCATGTTCATTATTGTTATTGCTCTCTAGCTGGCCGCTTCTCAATCTAATTGTTAGCCTTCTCCTGTACTAAGTGGGAATTCTGCTTGTACATCAAAAACCTTGAACCCAAAAGTTTTTCCAGATGAGTCCACCATACCTACCTATATGTGTTATTACCCTAACGTCCTAAGTAAATTTGCATGTGCCACCTCTAAAACCTTCTAAAAATATCCTTTTTGTGTCCCTGGATTGTTCATGGAACGACAGGAGATGGTCGGTATCTTCCATGCTAAGCGGGTTATTCTCAGGTCGAGTGTTTATTCACTCGCCATCTCACGAGAAAAGGGCGATAATAGGGATTCCCATTCCCAAACTCAAAAATGCAAATAATTAAAAAAACTCCCCTGGGACTATTGTTGGTTTGGACAGCACCCGTTGTTTCGGACAAGCCATGGAATGTGATTGTTGGTGGATGGGGAGTAAACCTTTACTTTTCTCGCTTGGGAACCACCACTAGTGTGCTTAGCATGGAAGATATGGATAACTGATAGTTGTGAAGTAAATGAGAAGGGTGCATGTCTCAAAATATCATTTACCTCTGTTTTAAAAACTTGAGCTCTAGCACCTCTGCAAATCACTGCTTCCCTCTATGAAGGGACTATCTATTTACTTTTATGTTGTGTCATCACCTTCTAAAACAAGCGCCAGAACTTGAGAGCACTGCTGTCATGACTTATGCATTGTGTGTATCTAATGTTGGGTGCATCATGACTAGATCTCTTCTACCATGAATTACAATGTTTAGTCGCTGCTTGAACTTTGGAGGTGCTCTACATTTATGTTTTGCGGTCTCAGAAAGGGCTAGCGAGATACCACTATTGTCATATTATATCATGGTTGTTTTGACAACGTGTTGTTGTTTGAGATATCTTATTATTGCTTGCTAGCTGATTATGTAATTGATATGAGTTAATATAATCTTTAAGAGTTATTGTCGGCATGGTTAGTTATAATGTTGGCTGAAAACTTGGGTGTTGTTTATGCAAACAAGAGCAAAAGAGTTCGTAAAAGGTTTTCTTTTTCACTTTCTGTTTATCAACTGAATTGCTTGAGGACAAGCAAAGGTTTACTCTTGGGGGAGTTGATATGTCTCCAATGTATCTACCTTTCCTAACGCTTTTCCTCTTGTTATGGACTCTAATTTGCATGATTTGAATGAAACTAACCCCGGACTGACGTTGTTTCCAGCAGAACTACCATGGTGTTGTTTTTGTGCAGAAATAAAAGTTCTCGGAATGGAACGGACCTTTGCGAGAATTTTTTATACAATAAACAAGAATTTTTGGAGCCAAGACCCACCGGAGGGGGGCACCTGGGTGGGCACAACCCACCAGGGCCCCCCCTCCTGGCGCGCCTAGGTGGGTTGTCCCCACCTCGTGGCCTGCTACCGGTTTTCCCCTGAAGAGGAAAGGGTGATGTAATAGAGCAGCGTAAGTATTTCCCTCAGTTTTTGAGAACCAAGGTATCAATCTAGTAGGAGACCATGCGCGAGTCACCTCATACCTACACAAACAAATAAGAACCTCGCAACCAATGCGATAAAGGGGTCGTCAATCCATTCACGGCCACTTGCAAGAGTGAGATCTGATAGAGATGATAATAATAAGATAAATATTTTTGGTATTTTTATGATATAGATTGAAAGTAAAGATTGCAAAATAAAGTAGATTGGAAACTTGTATGATGGAGAATAGACCCGGGGGCCATAGGTTTCACTAGTGGCTTCTCTCAAGATAGCATAAGTATTAAGGTGGGTGAACAAATTTCTGTTGAGCAATTGATAGAAAAGCGAATAATTATGAGAATATCTAGGCATGATCATGTATATAGGCATCACGTCCGAGACAAGTAGACCGAAATGATTCTGCATCTACTACTATTACTCCACATATCGACCGCTATCCAGCATGCATCTAGAGTATTAAGTACATAAGAACAGAGTAATGCCTTAAGCAAGATGACATGATGTAGAGGGATAAACTCATGAAATATGATGTAAACCCCATCTTTTTATCCTCGATGGTAACAATACAATACGTGTTGTTTCCCTTTCTGTCACTGCAAGATTGAACCCAAAGCTAAGCACTTCTCCCATTGCAAGAAAGATCAATCTAGTAGGCCAAACCAAACTGATAATTCGAAGAGACTTGCAAAGATAAACCAATCATACATAAAAGAATTCAGAGAAGATTCAAATATTTTTCATAGATAAACTTGATCATAAACCCACAATTCATCGGATCTCGACAAACACACCGCAAAATAAGATTACATCGAATAGATCTCCAAGAGAATCGAGGAGAACTTTGTATTGAGATCCAAAGAGAGAGAAGAAGCCATCTAGCTACTAGCTATGGACCAGAAGGTCTGAAGTAAACTACTCACACATCATCGAAGGGGCCATGGAGTTGATGTAGAGGCCCTCCGTGATCAATGCCCCCTCCACCGGAGCTCCGAAAAAGGCCCAAAGATGGGATCTCTTGGGTACAGAAGGTTGCGGTGGTGGAAATAGGGTTTCATGGTGCTCCTGGATGTTTGCGGGGTATATCGATACATATAGGAGGAAGAAGTATGTCGGTGGAGCAACGAGGGGCCCATGAGGGTGGAGGGCGTGCCCCCTGCCTCGTGGTCGCCTCGTTGATTGCTTGGCGTCCACTCCAAGTCCCCTGGATCATGTTTGTTCCAAAAATAACGCTCCCGAAGGTTTCATTCCATTTGGACTCCGTTTGATATTCCTTTTCGGCGAAACTCTAAAATAGGCAAAAAAACAGCAATTTGGGTTGGGCCTCCGATTAATAGGTTAGTCCCAAAAATAATAATAGAAGTGTAAAAATAAGCCCATTAACATCCAAAATAGATAATATAATAGCATGGAGCAATCATAAATTATTGATACGTTGGAGACGTATCAAGCATCCCTGATGTCTACTACACAACCTTCTTCTTGTAGACGTTGTTGGGCCTCCAAGTGTAGAGGTTTGTAGGACAGTAGCAAATTTCCCTCAAGTGGATGACCTAAGGTTTATCAATCCGTAGGAGGCGTAGGATGAAGATGGTCTCTCGCAAGCAACCCTGCAACCAAATAACAAAGAGTCTCTTGTGTCCCCAACACACCCAATACAATGGTAAATTGTATAGGTGCACTAGTTCGGCGAAGAGATGGTGATACAAGTGGTATATGGATGGTAGCTAAAGGTTTTTGTAATCTGAAAATATATAAACAGCAAGGTAAATAATGGTAAAAGGGAGCATAAACGGTATTGCAATGTGTTGAAACAAGGCCTAGGGTTCATACTTTCACTAGTGCAAGTCCTCTCAACAATAATAACATAATTGGATCATATAATTATCCTTCAACATGCAACAAAGAGTCACCCCAAAGAAACTAATAGCGGAGAACAAACGAAGAGATTATGGTAGGGTACGAAACCACCTCAAAGTTATTCCTTCCAATCAATCCGTTGGGCTATTCTTGTAAGTGTCACAAACAGCCCTAGAGTTCGTACTAGAATAACACCTTAAGACACAAATCAATCAAAACCCTAATGTCACCTAGATACCCCAATGTCACCTCAAGTATCCGCGGGTATGATTATACGATATGCATCACACAATCTCAAATTCATCTATTCAAACCAACACAAAGTACTTCAAAGAGTGTCCCAAAGTTTCTACCGGAGAGTCACGATGAAAACGTGTGCCAACCCCTATGCATAGATTCATGGGCGGAACCCGCAAGTTGATCACCAAAACATACATCAAGTGAATCACATGATATCCCATTGTCACCACAGATACGCATGGCAAGACATACATCAAGTGTTCTCAAATCTTTAAAGACTCAATCCGATAAGATAACTTCGAAGGGGAAACTCAATCCATTACAATAGAGTAGAGGGGGAGAAGAAACATAAGGTCCAACTATAATAGAAAAGCTCGCGATACATCAAGATCGTGCCAAATCAGGAACACGAGAGAGAGAGATCAAACATATAGCTACCGGTACATACCCTCAGCCCCGAGGGAGAACTACTCTCTCCTCATCATGGAGAGCACCAGGATGATGAAGATGGCCACCGGAGAAGCATTGCCCCCTCCGGGAGGGTGCCGAAACGGGTCTAGATTGGTTTTCGGTGGCTACGCAGACTTCTAGCGGCGGAACTCCCGATCTATTGTGCTCTCCGATCGTTTTAGGGTATATGGAGATATATAGGCGGAAGAAGTACGCCAGGGGAGCCACGAGGGGCCCACGAGGGTGGAGGGCGCGCCCAGGGGGGTGGGCGCGCCCCCCTGCCTCGTGGCTTCCTCGTTGCTTCCCTTACGTGGACTCCAAGTCACCCGGGTTGCTTTCCTTCCAAAAATAAGTTCCGTGAAGTTTCAGGTCAATTGGACTCCGTTTGATTTTCCTTTTCTGCGATACTCTAAAACAAGGAAAAAAACAAAAACTGGCACTGGGCTCTAGGTTAATAGGTTAGCCCCAAAAATAATATAAAAGTGTATAATAAAGCCCATAAACATCCAGAACAAATAATATAATAGCATGGAACAATAAAAAATTATAGATACGTTGGAGATGTATCAGCATCCGCAAGCTTAATTCTTGCTCGTCCTCGAGTAGGTAAATGATAAAAACAGAATTTTTGATGTGGAATGCTACCTAACATATTCATCATGTATTTCTATTTATTGTAGCAAGAATATTAAGATCCATAAGATTCAAGACAAGAGTTTAATATTGACGTAAAAATAATAATACTTCAAGCATACTAACTAAGCAATCATGTCTTCTCAAAATAACATGGCCAAAGAAAGCTATCCCTACAAAATCATACAGTCTGGCTATGCTCTATCTTCACCACACAAAATATTTAAATCATGCACAACCCTGATGACAAGCCAAACAATTGTTTCATACTTTTGGTGTTCTCAAACTTTTTCAATCTTCACGCAATACATGAGCGTGAGCCATGGACATAGCACTATAGGTGGAATAGAATTGTGGTTGTGGAGAAGACAAAAAGGGAGAAGATAGTCTCACATCAACTAGGCGTATAAACGGGCTATGGAGATGCCCATCAATAGATATCAATGTGAGTGAGTAGGGATTGCCATGCAATGAATGCACTAGAGCTATAAATGTATGAAAGCTCAACAGAAGAAACTAGTGGGTGTGCATCCAACTCGCTTGCTCACGAAGACCTAGGGCATTTTGAGGAAGCCCATCATTGGAATATACAAGGCAAGTTCTATAATGAAAGATTCCCACTAGTATATGAAAGTGACAACATAGGAGACTCTCTATCATGAAGATCATGGTGCTACTTTGAAGCACAAGTGTGGTAAAAGGATAGTAGCATTGCCCCTTCTCTCTTTTTCTCTCATTTTTTATTTGGGCCTTCTCCTTTTTTATGGCCTCTTTTATCTTTTTTTTTATTTGGGCTTCTTTGGCCTCTTTTATTTATTTATTTTCGTCTGGAGTCTCATCCCGACTTGTGGGGGAATCATAGTCTCCATCATCCTTTCCTCACTGGGACAATGCTCTAATAATGATGATCATCACACTTTTATTTACTTACAACTCAAGAATTACAACTTGATTCTTATAACAAAATATGACTCTATATGAATGCCTCCGGCGGTGTACTGGGATGTGCAATGACTCATGAGTGACATGTATGAAAGAATTATGAACGGTGGCTTTGCCACAAATACGATGTCAACTACATGATCATGCATAACAATATGACAATGATGGAGCGTGTCATAGTAAATGGAACGGTGGAAAGTTGCATGGCAATATATCTCGGAATGGCTATGGAAATGCCATGATAGGTAGGTATGGTGGCTGTTTTGAGGAAGGTATATGGTGGGTGTATGATACGGCGAAAGGTGCACGGTATTAGAGAGGCTAGCAATGGTGGAAGGGTGAGAGTGCGTATAATCCATGGACTCAACATTAGTCATAAAGAACTCACATACTTATTGCAAAAATATATTAGTTATCAAAACAAATTACTACGCGCATGCTCCTAGGGGGATAGATTGGTAGGAAAAGACCATCGCTCGTCCCCGACCGCCACTCATAAGGAAGACAATCAATAAATAAGTCATGCTCCGACTTCTTCACATAACGGTTCACCATACGTGCATGCTACGAGAATCACAAACTTCAACACGAGTATTTCTCAAATTCACAACTACTCAACTAGCATGACTCTAATATCACCATCTCCATATCTCAAAACAATTATCAAGTATCAAACTTCTCTTAGTATTCAATGCACTTCATATGAAAGTTTTTATTATATCCCTCTTGGATGCCCATCATATTAGGACTAAATTCATAACCAAAGCAAATTACCATGCTGATTAGGACTCTCAAAATAATATAAGTGATGCATGAGAGTTCATCTATTTCTATAAAATAAAACCACCACTGTGCTCTAAAAGGATATAAGTGAAGCACTAGAGCAAATGACAAACTACTTCGAAGGATATAAGTGAAGATAAATGAGTAGTCGAATAATTATGCAACTATATGAAGACTATCTAACATTTAATAATTTCAAATCTTGGTATTTTATTCAAACAGCAAGCAAAACTAAATAAAATAAAATGACGCTCCAAGCAAAACACATATCATGTGGCGAATAAAAATATAGCTCCAAGTAAAGTTACCGATGAACAAAGACGAAAGAGGGGATGCCTTCCGAGGCATCCCCAAGCTTAGGCTCTTGGTTTTCCTTGAATATTACCTTGGGGCACCTTTGGCATCTCCAAGCTTAGGCTCTTGCCACTCCTTATTACATAGTCCATCGAATCTTTATCCAAAACTTGAAAGCTTCACAACACAAAACTTAACAGAAAACTCGTAAGCTCCGTTAGTATAAGAAAATAAATCACCACTTAGGTACTGTTGTGAACTCATTCTAAATTCATATTGGTGTAATATCTACTGTATTCCAACTTACGTATGGTTCATACCCTCCGATACTACTCATAGATTTATCAAAATAAGCAAACAACACATCGAAAACAGAATTTGTCAAAAACAGAACAGTCTGTAGTAATCTGGATCAAACGTATACTTCTAGAACTCATAAAATTCTAAAATAAATTTCTGGACGTGAGGAATTTATCTATTAATCATCTTCAAAAAGAATTGACTAAATAGCACTCTCCAATAAAAAATGGAAGCAATTCTCGTGAGCGCTAAAGTTTCTGTTTTAACAGCAAGATCAACAAGACTTTCCCCAAGTCTACCCAACGGTTCTACTTGGCACAAACACTAATTAAAACATAAAAACTCAATCATAACAGAGGCTAGATAAATTATTTATTACTAAACAGGAACAAAAATCAAGGAACAAAAATAAAGTTGGGTTGCCTCCCAACAAGCGCTATCGTTTAACGCCCCTAGCTAGGCATGATGATTTCAATGATGCTCAAATAAAGGATAAGAATTGAAACATAAAGAGAGCATCATGAAGAGTATGACTAGCACATTTAAGTCTAAACCACTTCCTATGCATAAGGATTTTGTGAGCAAACAATTTATGGGAACAATAATCAACTAGCATAGGAAAGCAAAACAAGCATAACTTCAAGATTTTAAGCGCATAGAAAGGAAACTTGATATTATTGCAATTCCTACAAGCATATGTTCCTACCTCATAATAATTTTCAGTAGCATAATGAATGAATTCAACAATATAACCAGCACCAAAAGCATTATTTTCATGATGCATAAGCATAGAATTTTTATTACTCTCCACATAAGCAAAATTCTTCTCATTCGGAATAGTGGGAGTATCATAAGAGACTCGAATACTATAATTTGTTTCCACATTAAAAGATTAATGTTCAGAAAATGGGTAATCATAATCATGACAAGTTTTATAAATATAATCACTACTTTTTATAGCATAAGTATCATCACAATAATCATCATAGGTAGGAGGCATGCTATCATCATTATAAACTTGCATAACAAATCTTGGGAGACTAAAAATATCATCTTCATTAAACGTAGCATCCCCAAGCTTGGGACAAACATTAATTGCAGAAAATATATTCTCAAAAACATCATATTCATCAAACATAGCATCCCCAAGCTTGGTCCTTTTCATATCATAAGCATAATCACTCTCATAATTAATAGTATGGATAGCACCAATAGTATAGAAATTATCATATTCTTCCAAGCAAGTGCGAAAAAGATTTTCAAGATCATAAGAAGTACCATTATCTTCCACAATTATATTTTCATGAGGCACAATAGTAATAGGAGCATCATTATTTGGGAGATATCTTTTTACCTCTCTTCCTTTTTCTTTTGTTCTTCTTCACCACATCATGTGTGGGTTCAATCCTCTTTTTGGAGCTCCTTATTAATGAGATTGGTTGAATAGGAAGCTCCTCCTCGTTACCTGATTCATCATAAGAAATAATAGGAGGGTATTGGGAAGTCTATTCCCTTTCATTAGTATTCTTTTCATCTTCTATTTGTTTTCTTTTCTTTATGTAGTTGACAATATAAGGATTTTCAATACAATTCACCGCACAATACATATAAATTTCCTCAAGATCAAAACCAAGAAGTTTATAATGGGCAAATTCTGGAAGATAGTTAGTTATACGTTTCATTTCTTCATAACCCATAAGAAAACTAAGTTCATTATGATGTGCAAGAGAAATCAAGTCATCACAATTTTTGGAAACGATTAGATCATGAAACAATTTGCATCGGATGGTTAAATGGCCACGTTCATTGCAAGGCTCACAAGTATGGCCAAGAAAATTTAAATTTTCAGCACAATCATCTAGCCTTTCTTGCAACAAGTTAGTTTCAAAGTACTTATGCCTCTTGCAATATCTATCTTCCCTATTTGGTGTGTACTTGCAAACCCAATGCACTCCACAAAGATTGACATGTTTATAGGAGACATTTTCATCATAACTAGTGCAATCATCATTAGTACTAGGGATATTCAAGGAGTTCATACTAACAACATTGCAATCATTCTCATCATTCAAAGATTTAGTGCCAAACATTTTAATGCATTCTTCTTCTAACACTTTGGCACAATTTTCCTTTCCATCATACTCACGAAAGATATTAAAAAGATGAAACGAATGAGGCAAACTCAATTTCATATTTTTTGTAATTTTCTTTTATAAACTAAACTAGTGATAAAACAAGAAACTAAAAGACTCGATTGCAAGATCTAAAGATATAACTTCAAGCACTCACCTCCCCGGCAACGGCGCCAGAAAAGAGCTTGATGTCTACTACACAACCTTCTTCTTCTAGACATTGTTGGGCCTCCAAGTGCAGAGGTTTGTAGGACAATAGCAAATTTCCCTCAACTGGATGACCTAAGGTTTATCAATCCGTAGGAGGCGTAGGATGAAGATGGTCTCTCTCAAGCAACCCTGTAGCCAAATAACAAAGAGTCTCTTGTGTCCCCAACACACCCAATACAATGGTAAATTGTATAGGTGCACTAGTTCGGCGAAGAGATGGTGATACAAGTGGTATATGGATGGTAGATAAAGGTCTTTGTAATCTGAAAATATAAAAACAGCAAGGTAAATAATGGTAAAAGTGAGCGTAAACGGTATTGCAATGTGTTGAAACAAGGCCTAGGGTTCATACTTTCACTAGTGCAAGTCTTCTCGACAATAATAACATAATTGGATCATATAACTATCCCTCAACATGCAACAAAGAGTCACTCCAAAGTCACTAATAGCGGAGAACAAACGAAGAGATTATGGTAGGGTACGAAACCACCTCAAAGTTATTCTTTCCAATCAATCCGTTGGGCTATTCCTATAAGTGTCACAAACAGCCCTAGAGTTCGTACTAGAATAACACCTTAAGACACAAATCAATCAAAACCCTAATGTCAACTAGATACTCCAATGTCACCTCAAGTATCCGCGGGTATGATTATACGATATGCATCACACAATCTCAGATTCATCTATTCAAACCAACACAAGGTACTTCAAAGAGTGCCCCAAAGTTTCTACCGAAGAGTCACGACGAAAACATGTGCCAGCCCCTATGCATAGGTTCATGGGTGGAACCCGCAAGTTGATCACCAAAACATACATCAAGTGAATCACGTGATATCCCATTGTCACCACAGATACGCACGGCAAGACATACATCAAGTGTTCTCAAATCTTTGAAGACTCAATCCGATAAGATAACTTCGAAGGGGAAACTCAATCCATTACAAGAGAGTAGAGGGGGAGAAGAAACATAAGATCCAACTATAATAGCAAAGCTCGTGATACATCAAGATCGTGCCAAATCAAGAACACGAGAGAGAGAGAGAGAGAGAGAGAGAGAGAGATCAAACACATAGCTACTGGTACATACCCTCAGCCCCGAGGGAGAACTACTCCCTCCTCGTCATGGAGAGCACCAGGATGATGAAGATGGCCACCGAAGAGGGATTGCCCCCTCCGGCAGGGTGCCGGAATGGGTCTAGATTGGTTTTCGGTGGCTACGGAGGCTTTTGGCGGCGGAACTACCAATCTATTGTGCTCTCCGATCGTTTCGGGGTATATGGAGATATATAGGCGAAAGAAGTACGTCAGGGGAGCCATGAGGGGCCCACGAGGGTGGAGGGCACGCCCAGGGGGTGGGCGCGCCCGCTGCCTCGTGGCTTCCTCGTTGCTTCCCTTACGTGGAGTCCAAGTCTCCTGGGTTGCTTTCCTTCCAAAAATAAGTTCCGTGAAGTTTCAGGTCAATTGGACTCCGTTTGATTTTCCTTTTCTGCGATACTCTAAAACAAGGGGAAAAAACAGAAATTGGCACTGGGCTCTGGGTTAATAGGTTAGTCCCAAAAATAATATAAAAGTGTATAATAAAGCCCATAAACATCCAAAACAGATAATATAATAGCATGGAACAATCGAAAATTATAGATACGTTGGAGACGTATCAATCCCCAAGTTTAATTCCTGCTCGTCCTCGAGTAGGTAAATGATAAAAACAGAATTTTTGATATGGAATGCTTCCTAACATATTTCTCAATGTAATTTTTCTTTATTGTGGCATGAATGTTCAGACCCGAAAGATTCAAGATAAAAGTTTAATATTGACATAGAAATAATAATACTTCAAGCATACTAACTAATCAATTATGTCTTCTGAAAATAACATGGCCAAAGAAAGTTATCCCTACAAAATCATATAGTCTGGCTATGCTCTATCTTCATCACACAAAATATTAAATCATGCACAACCCTGATGACAAGCCAAGCAATTGTTTCATACTTTTGATATTCTCAAACCTTTTCAATCTTCACGCAATATATGAGCTATGACGCCCGGATAATTAGGCTATAGAAAACTCCGCTAATGATGCCACGTCACCTCCGTTACTGTTGCTAATCCCTCGTTAGTTCAAAAACCGATTCAAAATTCAAATTCCAAATATGGCATACAACAAAAGTTTTTCAACAATAAAACAAAAATGTTCGGTTTGTGTCAAATAATTCATAAGTAATATTGGTGGATAAACCAAGTCTTTATAAAAAGTTTAAATGCACTTAACTAAATAAAACAGTAGCAAAACAATTATTTAAATGCTTTGAAAATATTAAAACAAATGGAAAGTATTTTATTTAAAGTTCCCAATTTAATGTGGTGGTGGTATAATTGGGAATACCAATTTAGGATCTATTGCTATAATTAATAAAACTAAATAAACTTAAGAGATAAGGGAAGACAGAAAAGAAATAAATAAAAGAAAAGGTCTAAAAGTAAAAGAGAAAACTACTAGCACTTATGGCCCATGACTACAGGGGCCGGACCAGCCCATCAATGCCCCTCATCCCTTACCTCTCTGTTCACCACACCTCATGGACACAGAGGGCTCGTCCATGGTTGGGGATCACCACGCGGCGTGCATCCAGCCCCCTCGGCCTCCTACTTGACTCCCCTCGATGCCCTGCGAACCCTAGCCTCTCCACTTCTTCCCCCTCGCGCGGCTTTCTTCCATGCGCAGCCGCCCGCCGTTGTCGTTGCCATGAACATCGCCGTCCATGTGGTCTCCGGCCACCCTGCACCGCGAGGCTATGCCTAGGAGGTGCACTTCCCTCGACTACGTCCTCTACGCCAAGCCATCGGAGTCGGGGACCACCACCACGCCGGATCCAACCGTCTTCTTCCTCGACGGCCGCCGGCGATCCCCGATGATTCCGGTGCCTCTGCTGCTCCTAAGCCCACGCCAGGCCTCCTTGTGCCTTCCCGGTGAGCTCCGGCTACTTTCCGCTCTCATCACACCTCTCCTTCTTCCTCGTAGCTCGCTCCCCATGCTGTTTCCGCCATGGCTGAAGCTCTGTGTCCGCGCCCATGTGGCCCAGCCACCTGCAGCCAAACCCTGGAGCCACCTGCACGAGCCCCGTGCGCTCCCGACCGTGCGCCGCCCGCGTGCTCGCGCTCTGCCTTGCCTCTAGTTGCTTGTGCTGCACTGCTGCTTTAGCCGCCGCCGTCGCCTACAGCTTGTCGTGCCTGCCAGCGCCCAGCGCGTCGTTGGTCGCACCATCGACCAACTCCCCTAGCTGCTTCCTGCACCCGGAGCTTGCTCCTTGCGTGCGCCGCTGGCGCCGTGGCCGTGCTCACCCCTCCCGCACCCACTGCCGTCGCTTCCGCCGGCACCCTGCGTCCCACCTCCCCTCGCTCCTCCTGTCGCCCCCACCCGCGCCCCACCGCTTGCGGCGGCGTCCGTCTCCGGCCGGCGGTGCCCACCCGGGCCGCCACTGCCCCAACACTGCTATTGGCTCAAGCGGAGGCCGCCAGCGCCCCCCCCCCTCTGCCACTTCGGCCCTCCGTCATGGCCTCTGGCCACCGGAGTTAACCCGCCGGCCTAATTAGCCATTAAGGCCCTAACCCACCTACTAACCCCCGCTCAGATACAGGCCCCACATGTTTAATTAAAATAAATAACCATGTCAGTTTAGTCACTGGGTATGACATGTGGGACCCCCCTGTTAACTAAATCCTTTTAACTAAAAGCTATTAACTAGCAGTCTATGATAGGTGGGCCCCGATGCCCCTTTGACTGGTCAATGTGGACCAGTCAACTGCTAACCGTGCACTGCCGGGTGCACTGCACTGGGTGCATCTAACAATTTTCCTTTTAAATTTCGAAATTAATATAAATTCTAGAATATTTAGAAAATGTTTATAAAAAACTTTAAAAATTAATATAAAATAATCGGTAACTCGGATGGAAAAAGTTTATACATGAAAGTTGTTCAGAACGACGAGATGAATCCGAATACGCAGTCTGTTCGTTCACCACACATCCCTAGCATAGCGAACATGCAACAATCCACCTCCGTTTCATCTACCCAAAAACGTCAAACATCGGTAATACTTTCCCGGATGTTTTCCCCCTTTGTCAGTAGCACCTACTACTACGTTAGGTCACCTCTAACACCGCGTAATGCCATGTTCCACTTTGTGATGCTTTGATTGCTCTGTTATTTATTGTGTTCCCCCTCCGTTACTTCTTTCTGGTAGACCCCGAGACTACCGGTGACCCCCCAGTTTGACTACGGTGTTGACGACCCTTCCTTCTTGCCAGAGCAACCAGGCAAGCCCCCCCTTTGGTAACCAGATATCGCCTATTCTTCTCTCTACTGCTTGCATTAGAGTAGTGTAGCATGTTACTGCTTTCCGTTAATCCTATTCTGATGCATACCCTGTCATTGTTACTCCAGCTGTTGATACCTTACCTGCAATCCTAATGCTTAGTATAGGATGCTAGTTTATCATCAGTGGCCCTATATTCTTGTCCGTCTGCCATGCTATACTATTGGGCCATGATCACTTGGGAGGTGATCACGGGTATATACTATATACTTTATGCATGATACATGTGATGACTAAAGTCGGGTTGGCTCGAGGAGTACCCGCGGTTGATTCACGAATTGGGGGCTGGAAGGACATACTTTCCCGACAGCCCTCTGTGTGGATCTTTGTGGCGAAGGGACAGGGCAGGTTGAGACCACCTAGGAGAGAGGTGGGCCTGGCCCTGGTCGGTGTTCGCAGTTATTTCAAGATAACACGTTTAACGAGATCTTGGTATTTGATGTGAGTCTGGCCACTGGCCTATACGCACTAACCATCTACGCGGGGACAATTATGGGCACTCGACGTCGTGGTATCAGACGAAGCCTTCGTGACGTCAGCGACTGAGTGGCGCGTGCCGAATTGGACTGGAACGCCTGCTAGGCTAGGTCTGCTTCCGGCCGCCCTCGCAACGAGCAGGTGTGAAATGGGCGATGGGCCCAGACCCCTGCGCCATAGGACTTAGACCGGCGTGCTGACCTCTCTGTTGTGCCTAGGTAGGGCTGCAACGTGTTGATCTTCCGAGGCCGGGCATGACCCAGAAAAGTGTGTCCGGCCAAATGAGATCGAGCATGTTGGGTTATGTGTTGCACCCCTGCAGGGAAGTTAATCTATTCGAATAGCCGTGATCTTTGGTAACAGGACGACTTGGAGTTGTACCTTGACCTTATGACAACTAGAACCGGATACTTAATAAAGCACACCCTTCCAAGTGCCAGGTACAACCGGTGATCGCTCTCTCACAGGGCGATGAGGGGAGGATCATGTGTTAGGATTATGTTACACGATGCTACTTGGTGAACTTACCATCTACTCTCTTCTCCTGCTGCAAGATGGAGGTTACCAGAAGCGTAGTCTTCGAAAGGACTAGCTATCCCCCTCTTATTCCGGCATTCTGCAGTTCTGTCCACATATATTACCCCCTTTTCCATTTGATACCAATGCATACATATGTAGTGTAGCTCCTTGCTTGCAAGTACTTTGGATGAGTACTCATGGTTGCTTTGCTCCCTCTTTTCTCCCTTTGTATTCCCGATTGCTGCGACCAAACGGTGGAGCCCAGGAGCCAGACGCCACCGTCGACGACGACTACTACTACTCGGGAGGTGCCTACTACTACGTGCAGCCCGCTGACGACGACCATGAGTAGCTTAGGAGGATCCCAGGCAGGAGGCCCGCGCCTCTTTCGATCTGTATCCCAGTTTGTGATAGCCTTCTTAAGGCAAACATGTTTAACTTATGTCTGTACTCAGATATTGTTGCTTCCGCTGACTCGTCTATGATCGAGTTCTTGTATTCGAGCCCTCGAGGCGCCTGGCTTGTAATATGATGCTTGTATGACTTAATTATTTGTAGAGTTGTGTTGTGATATCTTCCTGTGAGTCCCTGATCTTGATCATACACGTTTGCTTGTATTATTAGTGTATGATTGAATCGGGGGCGTCACAAGTTGGTATCAGAGCCGACTGCCTGTAGGAATCCCCCTTCAACACTCCTTGGCCGAAGTCGAGTCTAGACATTATAAAACTTTTTACTAACATGGTTGTGTGTCTTATGGGCCCACATTGCCATTTGGGTGGTATTAGGATCTTTTACTCCTTGACCTTTACTCTGGGAGTCTGATCTCTCTTCTATTCGGGTTTACTGAATTTACTAAAATCTAACTTTAGGATCTCGTTACTACTTCCTCCCGGGGAACCCCTCACTCCAGATGATTGCTCCGTGAACTAGAAGAATTTGAAGATACTCTCCGATATTCTCTCGAGACCTTGTGCATGTCGCTTTTGCAATTCCCTACCACCGAAACATCCCTATGGATAAATACTTACACCTGTCGTTCTTACTTTTATTCCCAGTTGATCTTGTTATTACAAGATACCCCGAAATTCTCTCTAATGTTCCGAGAATACTTTGTGCCTACTGCCTTGCAGTTCTTGCCACATGAATATCCCTGCAGATAATTTCTCGCACTTACCGAGTATCCACTCCTCCCCAGTTGATTCATGTATGTCACCAATCTTTGAAATACCATTCGATCTTCCGAATATCCTCAGGAGCGTATTGCTCTTGAAATTCTTGCTTGTTGGCATTATGGTTAATCCCATAAGTCTCGTAATCATATTGGCATCCCTTGTCGTTATCATTTTGAGTCCGTTGATTCAAAATGTTGCGAATGCTCACAATCCTCAATCAGATCCTAGAATTCATCCTTTCGGCTCAGACATCATTTTAAACATGAGCTGAATCTCGACCAATCAAATTGTTGTCGATTTTACCCCTAAGCTTACTCAACCTATCCATCCTTAATCAGAGCGTTTGCTTCTGATCCTTTGATTTGGAAATCATACATTACATGCGAGCTTTGAATTAGCTAGTTGCTTCTATAATCCAATGCCTTCACATTGTTTCTTCCTCTGGTTGTGTGCTGATACTCACATCAGCTTCGCTATGGACCGTCGGATCCTTTGTTGAAATATAATCCGACAGTGTCCTTCATATTTAATCACCTTGTGAGTTCTTCCCTGGATACATAATGCCTTTAGTAAATTATATCCTCTGCTTTCTCAAGCATGCTCTACTTTCGAGCTTGTATAAATTACTCCTGAAGTTTGTGGTATATGTTCCTAAGAGGCCCTGATGGGTTGGACCTATGCCTTTTCTAATCTGTGTGAACCCGGAAACTACTACGGGTCATACTCTACTATTGTCATGCCAGATAAAATTTCTACACTACAGCCTCATCAAAAGCGAGAAGTAAAATGAAATGTTATGCATTGAAGAAGTGGGAGTCGACCTTGATCCTTTGCGTTCATGCCCATGGGCCCGATGTGGAACTTTTCATCGAAGCTTCTTGTAAATGATAATAATCCCCTTGTTATAAGTTCGTCCTATATCTATGTTTGGTCCTTTGCAATCATGGTTCCGACTATATTTTCTCCTTAATACCATTTCTCGGACAAGTTGAAGTACTTGTCTTGTGCAGATCATTGCACCTGTCCAACCTTTACTTTGATCTACTGTCGAGTATTACACTATGATATCTTGATAATGTCATGGAACTACATAACTTCTTATGGGTTCTTCATTAACTATTATTTCTCACGGATTCCAATTTTTCAGGGTTCTGGGTTGTCGTCAATCGAGAACACCGATATGTGAACCGATTCCTCATTCCGGTTCGATAACCCTAATTAATTTTCATTGCTTATGAGTTTAATAATCCTTCCCGTCATTCCTAGCATGATCGGCTATACCATTATTGGGCTAATTTTTAACTGTGCTACCTGGTCCTTATCCCCGGAGCACCACTTTTGACGATGAGCTAAGCTTACATCAATTTTCCTCGTCATATCATTTCGTCTTGAACAACAAGCTTGATTTCGATTTTGTGTCGTACTCGTGGTTCCAACAATTTTTCGCTTCATCATTCCGTTGACTTGATGTCATCGCCGATCGGTTACATCTTCATGAAATCTTCCGACCACTGTGTCGTGATCATCTTCAACATCCTAAGCTCTTCCAAGATACATATTGAATTCATGATGAGAAATATCATCTTTGCCCTTGATGATTTGTGTTATCATCGACCACTTTATTGCCTTCCGTTCGACACAAACTTGTTCATGTTTTGTGTATACCTTGAGATCCTTGCTATCCAGCATTTGTTCTTCGTTACCTTGAAGTATTACCATCTTTTATGTCAAGAATGTCGTGGGAATTTCACCACCTCTTTAAGAATTCTTGATACAAGTCATACTCCTCGCCATCTTCGTTCATTTCTTGGTCCCCGTGTAGTTTCTAACCGGAATTCCGACAATTGAACTTTGATGTGTGAATTCGAAACTTCTAGCAACCCTATTGCTTTGAAGTGAATGGTCGATAGTGTCATTCTAATTCTTTTGTTCATTAAGTCACCATTCTAACATTGATCGTGCAACCCAGCCCATATTGTGGGTGCACCTTTCAACCAATGTTTAACTGTGTATGTTTTCCTCGAGCATACATCATTATATCATTTGATCTGACTAATGTTATCTCCTTGTTCACATAATTGTGGAAATCCATCTTTTGGAAATCTCGGTGAGTTGTCGCTGAGTTCAACAGCCACCTCCTCATCCTATCCTTGGTTTAATGATGAACTCTTGTTTCAGAACTCGTTTCCATAGTTCATTCCCCGAGAAACTTACTATGTCATCTTGTCAAATTGTGTTGCACCTATTCTTCTTAGGCATCCTGAGTCTGAGGTAGCCTAACACCAATCAGATCTGAAACTCGGTCAGATATGATGGTTGGAATATATTCCCAGGAGTTATAACCAGGTGATGTCATGCCTAGCACACCTGGCCGGGAGAACCTAGTGTTATAGTTTCCTTCTTAACAAGGTTAACCATTTTTTCCATGAGGAAATTGAATGCCTTGTTTAATAAGTTTATCATGATGGATCCTTTGTGTATCCAAAGTCTAACCTTTGCTTGAATACCATGTCAATGCTATCTCAGAGCATGTGTGTGGTACTACGATTTTCAACAACATTTGAAGCCCAATGCTAAATGTTTCTTGCTCAATTATCCAAACACCGTTGTATGGGTAATGTCATGAAATTTCTCTCCCCTTACCTAAAGGGTTTTCTACATTATATCATGTCATGGATATCATGGTCCGCTTGTCCTTGGGAAGAATATACCCCTGAAATATGTGTTTAAGCACATATTCCTTTCCATTGTTTTGTTTAATCTTTCTTGTGATCTATATGGTCTAAGCAGTAATAATTCACTGCTTATGTAAACACCTTGCGGTACAACTCTGTCAGTAAGACCCTGTTACTATTTTTGATGACATTCCGGTCGCCACTGATGGACGAGAACCTTGCCTATTGGTCCGCCTCATTTAACGAGCAAGAAAATGGTTCTCTTCGTCCCTCGCCCTTGGTACCGACGTTGTTGCCGATATAACTGACAGGCTACCCTCTGACATGCCTTGCTATCATGACCGTGCAAGATGTCACCTCTCCTCCTACTTTTAACCCACATGGTGGGCCCATAACCCACAGTTCCATGGGATCGAAACCTGACTCTCCTATAGATCCATATTTCCAACATTATTCCTCGCGCGTGGCCTTGTATGTAATTCATGAGCCACCTTTCGAGAGGATCATCAATTCTGGTATCAGACACAATACTTATTCCCATTCCTTGGAACCCCTGTCACGCCCTGTTTCAGACATCGAACGATTGCCTGCCCGCTTGAAACTTCCCATGATACCTCTTTATTTTGCTCTCAAAATTTTCTTAAGTTTCAATTCGAGAGTTACTTTCCGCCACCTTCCCCGATGATATCGACCAGACAGTCAACCTTGCAGAGGTCGGTTCTTCTTGAATAACCACCCTTTATTCTTAGGTAAGTATGATGGAGTTCCTGAAGAAAGGATGCCGACTTCATCATGATGACCTGAAGCAGAAAAATGAAGACATCAACGTAATGGATCGGCCGCTTCAAGAAGGGCAACCAAGTTCAAGGACACTCATTAGAATTTCGTAACCAAATCCCTTCCCCGTCACTTCCCCTCTTAAATCTCGGGACGAGATTTCTTGTAGTGGAGGAGAATTGTGACGCCCGAATAATTACGCTATAGAAAAACTCTGCTAATGATGCCACGTCACCTCCGTTACTATTGCTAATCCCTCGTTAGTTCAAAAACCGATTCAAAATTCAAATTCCAAATATGGCATACAACAAAAGTTTTCAAACAATAAAACAAAAATGTTCGGTTTGTGCCAAATAATTCGTAAGTAATATTGGTGGATAAACAAGTCTTTATAAAAAGTTTAAATGCACTTAACTAAATAAAACAGTAGCAAAACAATTATTTAAATGCTTTGAAAATATTAAAACAAATGGAAAGTATTTTATTTAAAGTTCCCAATTTAATGTGGTGGTGGTATAATTGGGAATACCAATTTAGGATCTATTGCTATAATTTATAAAACTAAATAAACTTAAGAGATAAGGGAAGATAGAAAAGAAATAAATAAAAGAAAAGGTAAAAAAGTAAAAGAGAAAACTACTAGCACTTATGGCCCGCGACTACAGGAGCCGGACCAGCCCATCAATGCCCCTCATCCCTTACCTCTCTGTTCACCACACCTCGTGGATACAGAGGGCTCGTCCATGGTTGGGGATCGCCACGCGGCGTGCATCCAGCCCCCTCGGCCTCCTACTTGACTCCCCTGGATGCCCTGCGAACCCTAGCCTCTCCACTTCTTCCCCCTCGCGCCGCTTTCTTCCACGCGCAGCCGCCCGCCGTTGTCACTGCCATGAACGTCGTCGTCCATGTGGTCTCCGGCCACCCTGCACCGCGAGGCTATGCCCAGGAGGCGCGCTGCCCTCGACTATGTCCTCTACGCCAAGCCATCGGAGTCGGGGACCACCACCACGCCGTACCCGACCGTCTTCTTCCTCGATGGCCGCCGGCGATCCCCGACGATTCTGGTGCCTCTGCTGCTCCTAAGCCCACACCGGGCCTCCTTGTGCCTTCCCGGTGAGCTCCGGCTACTTTCCCCTCTCCTCGCGCCTCTCTTTCTTCCTCGTAGCTCGCTCCCCACGCTGTTTCCGCCATGGACGAAGCTCTGCGTCCGCGCCCGCGTGGCCCAGCCACCTGCAGCCAAACCCTGGAGCCACCTGCACGAGCCCTGTGCGCGCTCGACCGTGCGCTGCCCGCGTGCTCGCGCTCCGCCTTGCGTCTAGTTGCTTCTGCTGCACTACTGCTTTAGCCGCCGCCGTCGCCTACAGCTTGTTGTGCCTGCCAGCGCCCAGCGCGTCGTTGGTCGCACCATCGACCAACTCCCCTAGCTGCTTCCCGCACCCGGAGCTTGCTCCTTGCGCGCGCCGCTGGCGCTGTGGCCGTGCTGACCCCTCCCGCACCCACTGTCGTCGCTTCCGCCGGCACCCTGCGTCCCACCTCCGCCCACTCCTCCTGTTGCCCCAGCCGCGCCCCACCGCTTGCGGCGGCGTCCGCCTCCGGCCGGCGGTGCCCACCTGGGCCGCCACTGCCCCGCCGCTGCTATTGTCTCAAGCGGAGGCCGCCAGCCCCCCCGCCCCTCTGCCACTTCCGCCCTCCGCCGTGGCCTCTGGCCACCGGAGTTAACCCGCCGGCCTAATTGGCCATTAAGGCCCTAACCCACCTACTAACCCCACTCACATACATGCCCCACGTGTTTAATTAAAATAAATAACCATGTTAGTTTAGTCACTGGGTGTGACATGTGGGACCCCCCTGTTAATTAAATCCTTTTAACTAAAAGCTATTAACTAGCAGTCTATGACAGGTGGGCCCCGACGCCCCCTTGACTGGTCAACGTGGACCAGTCAACTGCTGACTGTGCACTGCCGGGTGCACTGCACCGGGTGCATCTAACAATTTTCCTTTTAAATTTCGAAATTAATATAAATTCCAGAATATTTAGAAAATGTTTAAAAAAACTTTAAAACTTAATATAAAATAATCCGTAACTCGGATGGAAAAACTTTATACATGGAAGTTGTTCAGAACGATGAGACAAATCCGAATACGAAGTCTGTTCGTTTTGCACACATCCCTAGCATAGCTAACATGCAACAATCCACGTCTGTTTCATTTGCCCAAAAACGTCAAACATCGGTAATACTTTTTCGGATGTTTTCCCCTTCATTAGTAGCACCTACTACTACGTTAGGTCACCTCTAACACCGCGTAATGCCATGTTACACTTTGTGATGCTTTGATTGCTCTGTTATTTATTGTGTTCCCCTCCGTTACTTCTTTCTGGTAGACCCCGAGACTGCCAGCGACCCCCCAGTTCGACTACGGTGTTGACGACCCTTCCTTCTTGCCAGAGCAACTAGGCAAGCCCCCCCTTTGATCACCAGATATCGCCTATTCTTCTCTCTACTACTTGCATTAGAGTAGTGTAGCATGTTACTGCTTTCCGTTAATCCTATTCTGATGCATAGCCTGTCATTGTTGCTCCAGCTGTTGATACCTTACCTGCAATCCTAATGCTTAGTATAGGATGCTAGTTTATCATCAGCGGCCCTACATTCTTGTCCGTCTGCCATGCTATACTATCGGTCCGTGATCACTCGGGAGGTGATCACGGGTATATACTATATACTTTATACATGATACATGTGATGACTAAAGTCGGATTGGCTCGAGGAGTACCCGCGGTTGATTCACGAATTGGGGGCTGGAAGGACATACTTTCCCGACAGCCCTCTGTGTGGATCTTTGTGGCGAAGCAGCAGGGCAGGTTGAGACCACCTAGGAGAGAGGTGGGCCTGGCCCTGGTCAGCGTTCGCGGTTATTTCAAGATAACATGTTTAACAAGATCTTGGTATTTGATGTGAGTCTGGCCACTGGCCTATACGCACTAACCATGTACGTGGGGACAGTTATGGGCACTCGACGTCGTGGTATCAGCCGAAGCCTTCGTAATTTCAGCGACTGAGCGGCGTGCGCCGGATTGGACTGGAACGCCTGCTAGGCTAGATCTGCTTCCGGCCGCCCTCGCAACGTGCAGGTGTGCAATGGGCGATGGGCCCAGGCCCCTGCGCCATAGGATTTAGACCGGCGTGCTGACCTCTCTGTTGTGCCTAGGTAGGGCTGCGATGTGTTGATATTCCGAGGCCGGGCATGACCCAGAAAAGTGTGTCCGGCCAAATGGGATCGAGCGTGTTGGGTTATGTGGTGCGCCCCTGCAGGGAAGTTAATCTATTCGAATAGCCGTGATCTTCGGTAATAGGACGACTTGGAGTGGTACCTTGACCTTATGACAACTAGAACCGGATACTTAATAAAACACACCCATCCAAGTGCCAGGTACAACCAGTGATCGCTCTCTCACAGGGCGGCGAGGGGAGGATCATCGGTTAGGATTATGCTACATGATGCTACTTGGTGAACTTACCATCTACTCTCTTCTCCTGCTTCAAGATGGAGGTTACCAGAAGCGTAGTCTTCGAAAGGACTAGCTATCCCCCTCTTATTCCGGCATTCTGCAGTTCTGTCCACATATATTACCCCCTTTTCCATTTGATACCAATGCATACATATGTAGTGTAGCTCCTTGCTTGCGAGTACTTTGGATGAGTATTCACGGTTGCTTTGCTCCCTCTTTTCTCCCTTTCTATACCCGATTGTTGCGACCAGACGGTGGAGCCCAGGAGCCAGATGCCACCGTCGAGGACGACTACTACTACTCGGGAGGTGCCTACTACTACGTGCAGCCCGCTGATGACGACCAGGAGTAGTTTAGGAGGATCCCAGGCAGGAGGCCCGCGCCTCTTTCAATCTGTATCCCAGTTTGTGCTAGCCTTCTTAAGGCAAACCTGTTTAACTTATGTCTATACTCAGATATCGTTGCTTCCGCTGACTCGTGTATGATCGAGTTCTTGTATTCGAGCCCTCGAGGCCCCTGGCTTGTAATATGATGCTTGTATGACTTATTTTATTTGTAGAGTTGTGTTGTGGTATCTTCCCGTGAGTCCCTGATCTTGATCGTACACGTTTGCGTGTATGATTAGTGTACGATTCAATCGGGGGTGTCACATGAGCGTTAGCCATGGATATAACACTATGGTGGAATAGAATGGTGGTTGTGGAGAAGACAAAAAAGGAGAAGATAGTCTCACATCAACTAGGCGTATCAATGGGCTATGGAGATGCCCATTAATAGATATCAATGTGAGTGAGTATGGATTGCCATGCAACAGATGCACTAGAGCTATAAGTGTATGAAAGCTCAACAAAATAAACTAAGTGGGTGTGCATCCAACTTGCTTGCTCACGAAGACCTAGGGCAATTTGAGGAAGCCCATCATTGGAATATACAAGCCAAGTTCTGTAGTGTAAAATTCCCACTAGTTTATGAAAGTGACAACATAGGAGACTCTCTATCATGAAGATCATGGTGCTACTTTGAAGCACAAGTGTGGTAAAATGATAGTAACATTGTCCCTTATCTCTTTTTCTCTCATTTTTTATTTGGGCCATCTTTTTTTGCCTCTTTTCTCTCTTTTTCCGTCCGGAGTCTCATCCCAACTTGTGGGGGAATCATAATCTCCATCATCCTTTCCTCACTTGGGACAATGCTCTAATAATGATGATCATCACACTTGTTTTTACTTACAACTCAAGAATTACAACTCAATACTTAGAACAAAATATGACTCTATGTGAATGCCTCCGGCGGTGTACTGGGATATGCAATGAATCAAGAGTGACATGTATGAAAGAATTATGAACGGTGGCTTTGCCACAAATACGATGTCAACTACATGACCATGCAAAGAAATATGACAATGATGAAGCGTGTCATAATAAAGGAACGGTGGAAAGTTGCATGGCGATATATCTCGGAATGGCTATGGAAATGCCATAATAGGTAGGTATGGTGGCTGTTTTGAGGAAGGTATATGGTGGGTTTATGGTACCAGCGAAAGTTGCGCGGTACTAGAGAGGCTAGCATATGTGGAAGGGTGAGGGTGCGTATAATCCATGGACTCAACATTAGTCACAAAGAACTCACATACTTATTGCAAAAATCTATTAGTTATCGAAACAAAGTACTACGCGCATGCTCCTAGGGGGATAGATTGGTAGGAAAAGACCATCGCTCGTCCCCGACCGCCACTCATAAGGAAGGCAATCAATAAATAAATCATGCTCCGACTTCATCACATAACGGTTCACCATATGTGCATGCTATGGGAGTCACAAACCTCAACACAAGTATTTCTCAAATTCACAACTACTCAGCTAGCATGACTCTAATATCACCATTTCCATATCTCAAAACAATTATCAAGTATCAAACTTTTCTTAGTATTCAATGCACTTATGTGAAAGCTTTATTATGCCTAAAAGCAAATTGCCATGTTGTTCTAAAGGAGTCTCAAAATAATATAAGTGAAGCATGAGAGGTCAATTATTTCTATAAAATAGAACCACCACCGTGCTCTAAAAGATATAAGTGAAGCGCTAGAGCAAAAACTATATAGCTCAAAAGATATAAGTGAAACACATAGAGTATTCTAATAAATTCTAATTCATGTGTGTCTCTATCAAAAGGTGTGTACAGAAAGGATGATTGTGGTAAACTAAAAAGCAAAGACTCAAATCATACAAGACGCTCCAAGCAAAACACATATCATGTGGCGACTAAAAATATAGCTCCAAGTAAAATTATCGATGAACGAAGACAAAAGAGGGGATGCCTTCCGGGGCATCCCCAAGCTTAGGCTTTTTGGTGTCCTTGTATTTTACCTTGGGGTTCCATGGGCATCCCTAACCTTAGGCTCTTTCCACTCTTTGTTCCATAATCCATCAAATCTTTACCCAAAACTTGAACACTTCACAACACAAAACTTAACAAGAGAATCTCGTGAGCCCCGTTAGCGAAAGAAAACAAAACACTACTTCAATGTACTGTAATGAACTCATTCTTTATTTATATTGGTGTTAAAACTACTGTATTCCAACTTCTCTATGGTTTATAAACTCTTTTACTAACCATAGATTCATCAAAATAAGCAAACAACACACGAAAAAACAGAATATGTCAAAAACAGAACAGTCTGTAGTAATCTGTAACTAACGCAAACTTATGTAACCGCACAAATTCTAGAATAAATTTCTAGACGTGAGGAATTTATCTATTAATCATATGCAAAACGAATTAACTAAATATCACTCTCCAATAAAAAATGGCAGCAATTCTCATGAGCGCTAAAGTTTCTGTTTTTTACAGCATGATCAAAAAGACTTTCCCCAAGTCTTCCCAACGGTTCTACTTGGCACAAACACTAATTAAACACAAAAAACACAACCAAAACAGAGGCTAGATAAATTATTTATTACTAAACAGGAGCAAAAATCAAAGAATAAAAATAAAATTGGGTTGCCTCCCAACAAGCGCTATCGTTTAACGCCCCTAGCTAGGCATAAAAGCGAAGATAGATCTAGGTATTGCCATCTTTGGTAGGCAATCCATAAGTGGCTCTCATAATAGATTCATATGGTAATTTAATTTTATTTCTAGGGAAGTGTTCCATGCCTTTCCTTGACGGAAATTGGAATCTAATATTCCCTTCCTTCATATCAATAATTGCACCAATCGTTCTAAGGAAAGGTATACCAAGAATAATACGACATGAAGGATTGCAATCTATATCAAGAACAATGAAATCTACGGGCACATAATTCATATTTGCAACAATAAGAACATCATTAATCTTTCCCATAGGTTTCTTAATAGTGGAATCTGCAAGGTGCAAGTTTAAAGAACAATCATCAAATTCACGGAAACCTAGCAAATCACACAAAGTTTTTGGGATCGTGGAAACACTAGCACCCAAGTCACACAAAGCATAGCATTCATGATCTTTAATTTTTATTTTAATAGTAGGTTCCCACTCATCCTAAAGTTTTCTAGGGATAGAAACTTCCAACTCAAGTTTTTATTCATAAGATTGCATCAAAGCATCAACGATATGTTTAGTAAAAGTTTTATTTTGACTATAAGCATGAGGAGAATTTAGCACGGATTGCAACAAGGAAATACAATCTATCAAAGAGAAATTATCATAATTAAATTCCTTGAAATCCAAGATAGTGGTTTCATTGCTATTTACAGTTTTAACCTCTTCAATCCCACTTTTAACAATTTCTGCATCAAGATCTAAAAACTCCGAATTTTTGGGACGCCTTCTAAGTAAAGTTGACTCATCTCCAGTCCCAACATTATCAAGATTCATATTGCAAAACAAAGATTTAATAGGGGACAGAACAATTACTTTTAGATCTTCATCCTTATTATCATGAAAACTAGAAGAACACGCTTTCACAAAGCAATCTCTCTTAGCACGCATCCTAGCGGTTCTTTCTTTGCAATCATCAATGGAAATTCTCATGGCTTTGAGAGACTCATTGATATCATGCTTGCGTGGAATAGATATAAGTTTCATAGAATCAACATCAAGATAAATTCTATCCACGTTCCTAGCCAACTCATCAACCTTAAGCAATTTTTCTTCAATCAAAGCATTGAAACTCTTTTGTGAAGTAATAAATTCTTTAACACTATATTAAAAATCAAATGGCATCTTATTATAATTTCCATAAGAATTGTTGTAGGAATTACCATAATTATTAGAGGAATTACTAGGAAACGGCCTAGAATTAAAATTACCTCTATACGGGTTGTTACCAAAATTGTTCCTACCAACAAAATTCACATCCATAGATTCATTATTATTCTTAATCAAAGTGGACAAAGGCATATCATTAGGATTAGTAGGAGCACTCTTATTAGCAAACAATTTCATAAGTTCATCCATCTTTCCACTCAAAACATTAATCTCTTCAATTACATGCACTTTTTTACTAGTAGATCTTTCCGTGTGCCATTGAGAATAATTAATCATAATATTATCTAGGAGTTTGGTAGCTTCTCCTAAAGTGATTTCCATAAAGTGCCTCCCGCGGCCGAATCTAAAAGATTTCTAGAAGCAAAGTTCAATCCAGCATAAAAATGTTGTATAATCATCCAAAGATTCAAACCATGTGTAGGGCAATTACGTATCATTAATTTCATCCTCTCCCAAGCTTGTGCAACATGTTCATGATCAAGTTGCTTAAAGTTCATAATATCATTTCTAAGAGAGATGATCTTAGCGGGAGGAGATACTTAGAGATAAAAGCATCTTTGCACTTATTCCATGAATCAATACTATTTTTAGGCAAAGACGAAAACCAAGCTTTAGCATGATCTCTAAGCGAAACCGGAAATAGCTTAATGTCGGTGTCAAAATCGGTGAATCTTGGGTAGGGGGGCCCGAACTGTGCGTCTAAGGTGGATGGTAATAGGAGGCAGGGGACACGATGTTTTACCCAGGTTCGGGCCCTCTTGGTGGAGGTAAAACCCTACGTCCTGCTTGATTATTCTTGATAATATGAGTAGTACAAGAGTTGATCTACCACGAGATCAGAAAGGCTAAACCCTAGAAGCTAGCCTATGGTATGATTGTATGTTGTCCTACAGACTAAAACCCTCCGGTTTATATAGACACCGGAGGGGGCTAGGGTTACACAGAGTCGGTTACAAGGAAGGAGATCTACATATCCGTATTGCCAAGCTTGCCTTCCACGCCAAGGAGAGTCCTATCCGGACACGGGATGAAGTCTTCAATCTTGTATCTTCATAGTCCAACAGTCCGCCAAAGGATATAATGCGGCTGTCCGGATACCCCCTAATCCAGGACTCCCTCAGTAGCCCCTGAACCAGGCTTCAATGACGATGAGTCCGGCGCGCAGATTGTCTTCGGCATTGCAAGGCGGGTTCCTCCTCCGAATACTTCATAGAAGATTTTGAACACGAGGATCATGTCCGGCTCTGCAAAATAAGTTCCACATACCACCGTAGAGGGAATAATATTTACACAAATCTAATCTGCTGACGTACCCCCTAGTGTGACATCACACCACAACCAGGTCTTTATTTGAATCATTTTTCCTAACCTATCTCAGCGTGTTTCACGAGGCAGTTTCCTTGGCACGTCTTGTCGAAGCAGAGATCGTGTCCCTTTATTACGGGATTCCTATTAATACGGACGTGGGTAACCCAACCGCGCCGTCAATTACGGCGCTTGGGGAATAAGCAAGTTTTACCAGGCTGGTGGGGGCGCATAGTTTTGTCCGCCCTTATAAAGGGATAAGGTCTCACCTTTTTCTACCCATGCCTTCTTCCTCCTTGCTCATCCATTCTCGCGCACTCGAGCTCCAGCGCCCAAGTCCACATCCTTCTCCTCAACTCTCTCCAAACATGTCCGGAGCGAGAGGCAAGTGGATGGCCTCCTCCGTCACGGAGCGACACATCAAAAAACTACGTGGAGCCGGATACTTAGCCGCGGATATCGCGCACCGGCTGCCAGCCGTGGGGCAGCTCATCCCTACCCCGGAACCTCACGAAAGGGTGGTTTTCCTCCCCCACTTCGTCCGTGGACTGGGGTTTCCCCTCCATCCATTTGTCAGTGGCCTTATGTTCTATTATGGGCTGGACTTTCATGATATGGCCCCGAATTTCATCCTCAACATCTCGGCATTCATCGTCGTGTGCGAGGCTTTCCTCCGCATCCGGCCCCACTTCGGCTTATGGCTGAAGACCTTCAATATCAAGCCGAAGGTAGTAGGCGTCCAAAAAGCGGAATGCGGTAGAGCCATGGTGGGCAAAATGCCCAACGTTACATGGCTCGAGGGCTCCTTCGTGGAGACCATAAGGGGTGGCAATCGGGGTGGTTCTACATCACCAAGCCGCGCGACACCAACTGGGTGGCGGCCCCCGAGTTTCGATCCGGAATCCCCACGCGGCTCACTTCTTGGAAGGAGAAGGGCCTGTCTTGGGGCTCATCGGTGGAGCTGGACGGACTCCAAAAGTGTATCCGGAACATGACAAGCAAGAAACTTAAGCTTGTCAACATAGTCCAGGTCATGCTCTTCCGCCGGATCCTCCCGTGTCAACAACGGGCTTTCAACTTATGGGAGTTTGACCTGGCCCAGCACCAGACTCTGCGCGAGCTCTTCGACACGGCGCATAAGGACGTCTGGAAGGTGCTGTTCAAAGGCGTCGAGGTGCCCCTTCTCTTAACGAGGACCATGGGTTAAGCGCGAAGCGCCCTGCGAATCTGGTAAGCTCTGTACACCGGGTAGGGTATTTATTTCCCATAGCTTAACCATGTGCGGGGTCTGAGCTCCCATGCCTTTGACAGGACTGGGTGGAGACATCGGAGCAGATTAACTGTCTGGCCCCTCTGCCCGAAGACCCTGCAGACGCTCTCCTGATGGAGATGCGGACTCCGGCTCCTTATGAGGTGCTGGAGAAGACCAAGAAGAAGGCCACGGGAACCCGAAAGAGTTCCCGGCGCCAGGTGGTATCGTACACATTGTCCGATAACTTCGAGACGCACTCCTCCCGTGAAAACGAGGAGAAGGAAGATGAAGATTCTCCCCCTCCAGCCGGGGGAGACAAGAAAAGGAAGGCCGCCCCAACTGGGGAGGCCGAAGGGTCCAAGAAGGGAAGGACTCTCCTTCCGGACTGCTCCACCACCGCCGCCGACAGCGAAGACGAGTGGCTTCTCAGGGCCAAGCCCGTGGCGAAGTCGTAAGTATTCGGATACCAGAGTAACTCATAGCATACTTTTGTTGCACTGCTTCTCCTAACGTCGAATATGATTATGCAGTCCGCCCCAAGCCCGTATTGGCGTATCCTCGTCGGACGGTACCTTGGACTCGTCGGACATGAATAGTGATACACTTCCAACTGCCTCCTCTCCTTGCCCTACGGACAATGCTGAGGTATTGTCTCAAGGGGCACCGAGCCGGGGGGAGATAGTCCCGGAGGCGCCTCAAGGCGACCTTCCGGACTCCAGGAGCAAAGGGAGCAAGGCTCCTAGGGGCTCCAAGTTCGGCCCTCAGCCGAACACCACACCGGAACCTCCAGTGGTTCCGGACTCGGGCAGGCGGCCCCTTCCAAGAGGGGCAAGCCACCCACGCCGGTGACCTCTGTCCATCCAGAGGCATGGGACGATCTACTGGGAGCGATTCACGGCGCTTCCATCGACGAAGAGCACCACACTTTTATGAGTGCGGTGATCAAGAAGGTTCAGTCCGCCAAGAGCGAACAGACTGAAGCCTATGCCAGCCTTCTAACAGGCTTTAAGGTAAGTATTTAAAATATAGGAAAAATATTACCGCATAGACAGTAGCCCCTGTTGCTCTATTTGGTGTTCACAAAGAAAGGCCAAATAGAGGATCAAATAATATCTGCAGGAGTCTAATATAAGTATGTCTGTATGCGTATGCAGGCTTCGCTGCTGACCTCTGCCGCATTGACTGCGGAGGTCGCTTCACTGAAACAGAACCTCGGGCGGTCTGAGAAAGAGCTCGGCCTTGCCAAGAGGCAGCTCGAGTAGAACAAAGGTAAGCAATACCTTGTCTATATAAAAAAGAAAATGTGGTTGCGAAATGACAGGATCATCATGAATGTGCTAGGGGCCACGACCGAAGTGGTGACCCTGAAGCAAGCGTTGTCCGAGGCCGAAAGCAAAGCGGCCAATGAGCGCACCGAGCGGGAGAAACAAGAGGCACGGGTGGGCGAGGTGCAGCAAGAGCTCCGGGCTCTCGTGAAGAAACATGAGACTTTGGAGCTTGACTCGAAGATGCGAGAGTCCGAGCTTGCTGTGGCCCTCGAGAGCACAAAGCATGCCAAGGCTGAAGCCCAAAAGGCCCTTCAGGAAATTCAGGCGATGAGGAAGATAGCGGCGGGTAAGGCATTCAAGATGCAAAGCAAGCATGTGAAAGTAAATTACTTGTAACTTACCCGAGTCCGGAGCTCTCCAGGAGCATTCGCAGATTTGCCCCGCAGCGTGTCGGATGCCGCAAAATATTACCAGGCCGAGGAGGGAAGCTTGACAGAGAAGTTGTTCTGGTCTCAGTATACTGGGACCGAACACCCGATGCCTATGAGCGACCAGCTGAAGCAACTGGTCGAGCTGCACAAGGCGGCCGAACATGCCATGAGGGGCCTTATAGTCCGGATGTGGCCTCGCGACTCCCTTCCCAACAGCTACTTTGGCCTGGTGAGGCGGCTTGTGGACGCATGCCCCCGGCTGGAAGTCATCAAGCAGTCCGTCTACATCGAAGGTGCCAGCCGGGCTTTTGCCCGTGCGAAGGTGCACTGGGCCAAGATGGATGCCGAGAAGCTGGTGAAGGAGGGGTCGCCGCAAGGCAAGGAGCATCGCCACCCCGAAATGTATTATGAGGGTGTCCTAAAGGGTGCCCGTCTTGTGGCGAACGAGTGTGCGAAGGATGTAATTTTTCAATGAAATTGCTCGTGTCATCCTGTATTATGAAAACTTGTTCATATGCACTATGCAACAGTTGTTTGAATTTAAAATATTACCTTCTGTGCAGCTGTTTATTAAATCTGAGAGATGGCCAGTCGTCGGCTTCTTCACCCATGCCCTGAGTGCTGGGGTGTTCGGGATAAATCTGAGCACTCTTTTTCCCATTGTCGGGTCCTTCGAGGGAGGTGCTCAGCACAACGAACAAGGCAATCGAACTATAATGCTTTATCACTCTCACTTAGCCATAGAAGTCTACAGTTTTAAATTTTGGTGAAGCCCCTAGTATTCAGAAGGCCGAATTTGGGGCGCTATACACGCCTTAAGCCGGACAAAGCCGACTCCTCGCTCTAACAGGCATAAGTCTTTAGGGACTCGAGACCTCTCGAACAGCGACCAGCTCTCGCCTTATCATGACAGTCAGTTTTAGCTTTCTCTACTGAGGTGCTTGCCCAGATGAACCGGGACACAATCGAAGTAGTTCTCCCAGTGCTACCTTAGTCGATATAGCGGAACATAAGGTACCAAAACATGGGAGTCGGGCAAACCCAACTATTGACCCAAGACATGATTCGGAGCTGATGCATATAATGCTATAAGTTCGGGGTGCCGCACTGTTGAAAGTGTTCGGACTTCTCATGTCGTATTGTGGGGTACGCTTAAGCCCCTGGCATATTGGCCATACCAAAGTGTACGGGTGCTGAATGTTGTGAATGAACGTATATATATATATATATATATATATATATATATATATATATATATATATATATATATAAGAATAGAGAATGCGGTAATAGTCTAGTGCTATGCATTGTTTATTCAAAAAGGTGCGTCGAACCAGAATGATACAAGTAGTGCGATAAGAAAAAAGTAGGACTATTTGACATGTCCCCTCCAAGGGCAACCTGAGGAATGGTATTTGAAGCAAGTATTTCACTCGTTATCAGAGACCCCCTGGGAGTTCCGTGGTGCGACGTAGCTTTCTGCCTCCTTGGTTGTTGCATCGTGTGTCCGGCAATCATACTGCCGGACGGGGTTTCTAGAGATTAAAGTCCTGAAAGAGAGAAAAATAACGAAGCGGGAAGCCCCTAGTGCGGTTGAGCCGTGTCTTGGGGCGTGCCGTAATCGTGCCCCCCTCCCCACCTGTGCCCATGGTATTTTCAATGCGTAATTATGTACGTGTGGCACGGATTTCGCCATTTGGCTGGGACTGGGGTGGAGGCCGCATTGCTATGCGAGCTCGGAACATGCCAGGCGGTCTTGTTGCCGATTACTCCGGGCGCGCTTGAAGGTGTCCGGGTCTTTAATCGCTGAACTGGTGGATTGCCTTAAGAGGCTGCTTCGCACTTCTGTTGCGAGGGCCGAAGTGTGCTCTCCGTGCGGAGAGAGCGCTCTGTGTTTCCATTGAGTGTGATGACCCCCCGAGGTCCTGGCATCTTGAGCTTGAGATATGCATAGTGTGGTACCGCGTTGAATCTTGGAAATGCGGTTCGCCGGAGTAGTGCATGATAACCATTGCGGAATGGGACTATATCGAAGATTAACTCCTCGCTTAGGAAGTTATCCGGGGATCCGAAGACCACTTCCAGTGTGACTGAGCCTGTGCAATGGGCCTCTACACCTGGTATGACGCCTTTGAAGGTCGTTGTTGTGGGTTTGATCCTTGAGGGGTCTATACCCATTTTGCGCACTGTTTCCTGATAAAGTAGGTTCAGGCTGCTGCTGCCATCCATAAGGACTCGAGTGAGGTGAAATCCGTTGATAATTGGGTCTAGGACCAGTGCAGCGAATCCGCCATGACGGATACTAGTGGGATGGTCCCTGTGATCGAAGGTGATCGGACAGAAGGACCATGGGTTGAACTTTGGGGCGACTGGCTCCAACGCATATACATCCCTTAACGCATGCTTCCGCTCCCTCTTGGGGATGTGGGTTGCGTATATCATGTTCACCGTCCGCACTTGTGGGGGGTACCTCTTCTGTCCTCCGGTGTTCGCCTATCGGGGCTCTTCCTCGTCATCGCTATGTAGCCCCTTATCTTTGTTTTCGGTGTTTAACTTGCCGGCCTACTTGAACACCCAAAATTCCCTATTGGTGTGGTTGGCTGGCTTGTCGGGGGTGCCATGTATTTGGCACGAGCGATCGAGTATACGGTCCAAACTGAACGGCCCAAGAGTGCTTCTTTTGAATGGCTTTTTCCGCTGACCGGGTTTAGAGCCTCTGAATCCGGCATTGACTGTCGTATCCTCGGTATTGTCGCTATTGATGCGGCGCTTATGTTTGTTGCGACATGACCTGCCATTGCTATCCTTGGTATCTGAAGTACCATGGTTCTTTGATATGTTATTGCTGCGAGCCAGCCAGCTGTCTTCTCCCGCGCAAAAGTGGGTCATGAGTGTTGTGAGGGCTGCCATAGATTTCGGCTTTTCCTGGCCAAGGTGCCGAGCGAGCCACTCGTCACGGATGTTGTGCTTAAAAGCTGCTAGGGCCTCTGCATCCGGACAGTCGACAATTTGATTTTTCTTTGTCAGGAACCGTGTCCAGAATTGCCTGGCCGATTCCTCTAGCTGCTGAATTATGTGGCTCAAGTCATCGGCATCTGGTGGTCGCACATAAGTGCCCTGGAAGTTGTTGAGGAATGTGGCTTCCAGATCTTGCCAACAGCCGATGGATTCTGCTGGCAGGCTGTTGAGCCAATGCCGAGCTGGTCCTTTGAGCTTGAGTGGGAGGTATTTGATGGCGTGTAGATCGTCACCGCGGGCCATGTGGATGTGCAGGAGGAAGTCTTCGATCCATACCGCAGGATCTGTTGTGCCGTTGTATGATTTGATATTTACAAGTTTGAAACCCTCTGGGATTTGGTGATCCATTACTTCGTCTATGAAGCATATGGGGTGTGCGGCACCTCTGTAGTGGACTATGTCACGACGCAGCTCGAATGAGTCTTGTCCACTGTGTTCGGCCTGGCCGGATTTACTTTTACTGTATCCGGCGTGACGGTTATCGTCTCACGTAGTGGCGTGCCCTCGTGATCCGTAGATCGATCTTGCATGTTTTGCTTTGTCCTCCAATACGTCTCGCAGGTCTAGCGTGTTTCCCCGTGCCTTGTCATTTTTATTTGAGTGGCGTCGGGGTGCGGGCTGAGTTTTTGGCTGAAATGCCTCTCTGTCGAGGCCACGAGGTGGCCGATCAGCCGCGTCATATGCTGGAGATGTAGGTTTTAATGCTTCCTCCTCCAGTCGGGGTAGCAACCTGCGCTTTGGGTAACTCTTCGAGGGGCGTTCGAGTTCATATTCCTCGGCCGCAAGGACTTCAGTCCATTTGTCAGCTAGCAAATCTTGATCAGCTTGAAGTTGCTGCTGCTTTTTGTTAAGGCTATTTGTCATGGCTATAAGCCGGCGCTTGAAGCGCTCTTGCGCGGCGGGATCCTCTAGCACGACAAATTCGTCATCGTCGGGGCTTGCCTCGTCTTCGGAGGGAGGCATGTAATTATCATCCTCCGCGTCTCCATCTGCCGCTCTCTCGGGAGGGCTGGCTTCTCCATCCTCCTGCTCTAAATCTTGCTAGAGGGGATTGTTGTCGTCTTCGGCACTGTCCGGAGTGCTATTATCTCCTGTGCCGGTGTCACCGCGTTTTCTTTAGCGAGACTTAGGGCGGCGCCGCTGACGTCGGTGCTTGGGTTGCTTCTTGGAGGGGTCATCCTCCGCTGTCCCGTCGCCATTGCCTTCTTTGGGTGTGTCCACCATGTATATATCATATGATGAGGTGGCTGTCCAGTGCCCTGTGGGCAGTGGTTCCTCTTCGTCTCCTGCATCGTCGTCCATACCGTCGATGTCTTCGGAGTCGAAGTCGAGCATGTCGGTCAAATTGTCGACAGTGACTACTAAGTGGGTGATGGGTGGGCGGCAAATTTCTTTGTCATCCACATCCCAATCCTATCGAACATAGTTCGGCCAGGACTCTCCTGACAGGGAGAGAGACCTTAATGAGTTCAGCATGTCGCCGAAGGGCGAGTGCCGAAAGATATCCGCGGAGGTGAACTCCATGATCGGCGCCCAGTAGGATTCGATAGGCATGGGCGCAGGCGGTTCGGAGTCCGTGTCCGGGGAAGAATCTGGCAATTTGGCGTCACGGCTCTCGTGAAGGGTAAGGTCGATACTCGGCTCGATCGCCGCTGAGAATGCGGCCTCCGTGGCGGGGTCTATCCCCTCGTCCATGGATGGCGCAATTGGCTCCGAATTGAGGGTCGGAGCAATTGCCGGTGCGATCTCCTGCACACTGTCCGACGGTAGAGCTAAATCATGCTCATCGTGACCGTGCGGCGTACTCGGCAGGGGCTCGAATCCGTCGAAGATCAAGTCTCTGCGGATGTCGGCCGTGTAATTTAAGCTTCCAAACCTGACCTGGTGGCCAGGGGCGTAACTCTCGATTTGCTCCAGATGGCCAAGCGAGTTGGCCCGCAGTGCGAAGCTGCCAAATACAAAGATCTGTCCGGGGAGAAAAGTCTCACCCTAGACTGCATGGCTATCGATGATCGAAGGAGCCATCAAGCCTAATGATGACGACACAGAGGAACTCTCAATGAAAGCACCAATGTCGGTGTCAAACCCGGCGGATCTCAGGTAGGGGGTCCCGAACTGTGCGTCTAAGGCGGATGGTAACAGGAGGCAGGGGACACGACGTTTTACCCAGGTTCGGGCCGTCTTGATGGAGGTAAAACCCTACGTCCTGCTTGATTATTCTTGATAATATGAGTAGTACAAGAGTTGATCTACCACGAGATCAGAAAGGCTAAACCCTAGAAGCTAGCCTATGGTATGATTGTATGTTATCCTACGGACTAAAACCCTCCGGTTTATAGACACCGGAGGGGGCTAGGGTTACACAGAGTCGGTTACAAGGAAGGAGATCTACATATCCGTATTGCCAAGCTTGCCTTCCACGCCAAGGAGAGTCCAATCCGGACACGGGGCGAAGTCTTCAATCTTGTATCTTCATAGTCCAACAGTCCGGCCAAAGGATATAATCCGGCTGTCCGGATACCCCCTAATCCAGGACTCCCTCACTTAAGTTTAACAATATCATTATCCACATCTTTCTTCTTTTGCATATCACACAAATCAACAAAGTTGTTTAGATGGGTAGCGGCATCTTCACTAGGAAGGCCAGAAAACGGATCTTTCATGACAAGATTCAGCAAAGCAGTATTAATTTCACAAGATTCAGCATCGGTAAGAGGAGCAACTGGAGTGCTAATAAAATCATTATTGTTGGTATTGGCAAAGTCACATAATTTAGTATTATCTTGAGCCATCGTGACAAGCAATCAATCTGATACACAAGCAAACAAGCAAACAAGCAAAGAAGCAAAAGAGGCAAATTGAAATCGAGAAGGGGAACAGAAAGAGAGGGCGAATAAAATGGCAAGGGTGAAGTGGCGGAGAGGAAAACGAGAGGCAAATGGCAAATAATGTAATGCGAAGGATAAGAGTTGTGATGGGTACTTGGTATGTCTTGACTTGGTGTAGATCTCCCCGGCAACGGCGCCAGAAATCGTTCTTGCTATCTCTTGAGCATTGCGTTGGTTTTCCCTTGAAGAGGAAAGGGTGATGCATTAGAGTAGCGTAAGTATTTCCCTCAGTTTTTGAGAACCAAGGTATCAATCCAGTAGGAGACCACGCCCGAGTCACCTCGTACCTACACAAACAAATAAGAACCTCGCAACCAACACGATAAAGGGGTTGTCAATCCCTTCATGGCCACTTGCAAGAGTGAGATATGATAGAGATGATAATAATAAGATAAATATTTTTGGTATTTTTATGATATAGATTGAAAGTAAAGATTGCAAAAGAAAGTAGATTGGAAACTTGTATGATGGAGAATAGACCCGGGGGCCATAGGTTTCACTAGTGGCTTCTCTCAAGATAGCATAAGTATTTAAGGTGGGTGAAAAAATTACTGTCGAGCAATTGATAGAAAGTCGAATAATTAAGAGAATATCTAGGCATGATCATGTATATAGGCATCACGTCCGAGACAAGTAGACCTAAACAATTCTGCAACTACTACTATTACTCCACACATCGACCGCTATCCAGCATGCATCTAGAGTATTAAGTTCATAAGAACAGAGTAACGCCTTAAGCAAGATGACATGATGTAGAGGGATAAACTCATGAAATATGATGTAAAGCCCATCTTTTTATCCTCGATGGCAACAATACAATACGTGTCGTTTCCCTTTCTGTCACTGGGATCGAGCACCGCAAGATTGAACCCAAAGCTAAGCACTTCTCCCATTGCAAGAAAGATCAATCTAGTAGGCCAAACCAAGTGATAATTCGAAGATACTTGCAAAGATAAACCAATCATATATAAAACAATTCAGAGAAGATTTAAATATTGTTCATAGATAAACTTGATCATAAACCCACAATTCATCGGATCTCGACAAACACACCACAAAATAAGAATACACCGAATAGATCTCCAAGAGAATCAAGGAGAACTTTGTATTGAGATCCAAAGAGAGAGAAGAAGCCATCTAGCTACAAGCTATGGACCCGAAGGTCTAAAGTAAACTACTCACACATCATCGGAGGGGCCATGGATTTGATGTAGAGGCCCTCCATGATCAATCCCCCCTCCGGCGGAGCTCTGGAAAAGGCCCCAAGATGGGATCTCTTGGGTACAGAAGGTTGCAGTGGTGGAAATAGGGTTTCGTGGTGCTCCTGGATGTTTGCGGGGTATATGGATATATATAGGAAGAAGAAGTACGTCAGTGGAGCAACGAGGGGCCCACGAGGGTGGAGGGCGCACCAAGGGGGTGGGCGCGCCCCCCTGCCTGGTGGACGCCTCGTTGATTGCTTGACGTCCACTCCAAGTCTCCTGGATCACGTTTGTTCCAAAAATAACGCTCCCGAAGGTTTCATTCCGTTTGGACTCCGTTTGATATTCCTTTTCGGCAAAACTCTAAAATAGGCAAAAACAGCAATTTGGGCTGGGCCTCCGATTAATAGGTTAGTCCCAAAAATAATAAAAAGGTGTAAAATAAGCCCTTTAACATCTAAAATAGATAATATAATAGCATGGAGCAATCAAAAATTATAGATACGTTGGAGACGTATCATGGCCCTGCAGACCCTGAAATCGACGCTATAAAATCCTATTTTTCCAGAAAAAATCAGGGAGAAAGAACTATCGCGATCCATGAGACGGAGCCGTCGTCACCTCCTGTTCTTCATCGCGAGGCCAGATTTGGAGTCCGTTTGGGGCTCCAGAGGGGGGGTCTTCGTCCTTCGTCATCACCAACCCTTCACCATCACCAATTGCATGATGCTCCCCACCGGGAGTGAGTAATTCCTTCGTAGGCTCGCTAGTCGGTGAGGAGTTGGATGAGATTCGTCATGTAATCGAGTTAGTTTTGTTAGGGCTTGATCCCTAGTATACACTATGTTCTAAGATTGATGTTCCTATGACTTTGCCATGCTTAATGCTTGTCACTTTGGGCCCGGGTGCCATGATTTCAGATCTGAACCATCTATGTTATCACCCTTATATCCATGTTATAGATCCGATCTTGAAAGTTATAGTCACCTACTACGTGTTATGACCCGGCAACCCCGGAGTGACAATAGTCGGGACCACTCCTGGTGATTACTGTAGTTTGAGGAGTTCATGTATTCACTATGTGTTAATGCTTTGTTCCGGTTCTCTATTAAAAGGAGGCCTTAATATCCCTTAGTTTCCAATAGGACCCCGCTGCCACGGGAGGGTAGGACAAAATATGTCATGCAAGTTCTTTCCATAAGCACGTATGACTATTTACGGAATACATGCCTACATTATATTGATGAACTAGAGCTAGTGACGTATCGCCCTAGGTTATAACTGTCTCATCACTACTGCAGGATGCTGTTAATGCGACACTACGATCAAAGACCCTTCGACGAAACTGTGTGCGATGCCATAATCGCAAACGGTGGTGTAAAAAACTGTCAAAATGGTGCCAAACGTTTGCGATGGAGGATGCATCAAACACGGTTCAGATTTTAGTTGCGTGTGTGATGCAGGGCATACGGTTCAGCTCAATTAACTGTCTGCGATGAGGAGGAACAAAAGAAATGGGCATCCAGATGAAGGTGTGTGTGATGTACAACATACAGTTCACTCGGATGAACTGTTTGTGATTAGGCAACACAAAAGAAACGGTCAGCCAGATCAAAGGTGTGCACGATATACGGCATGCGGTTCACTCGGATGAACTATTTGCATTGAGACATGAGAACAGAAATGGTTCAAATGAACAAGATGTGTGTGATATGAGGCAAACAGGTGTGTAATCTGAAACGTGTGCGAAGACCGATAACAAGACAGACGATTACTGCTAACAAGCCATGTGTGTTGTGAGCAAACACTACTGTAGTATGCTCCTAACGTGACACTACGATCAGAGACCCTTCTATAAACTGTGTGCGATGCAATAATCGCAAACGGTGGTGTATGAAAACTGTCAAAGATGTATAAAACGTTTGCACTCATGGATGCATTAAACATGGTTCAGATTTTAGTTGCGTGTGCGATGAAGGGCATATGGTTCAGTTCAATTAATTGTTTGCGATGAGGAGGAACAAAAGAAACGGGCGGCCAGATGAAGGCGTGTGCGATACACATCATACGGTTCACTCAGATGAACTATTTGTGATTAGGCAACACAAAAGAAACGGGCAGCCAGATGAATGTATGTGCGATATACAACATACGGTTCACTCGGATGAACTGTTTGTGATTAGGAAACACAAAAGAAACGGTCAACTAGATTAAGGTGTGTGCTATATATGCATGCGGTTCACTCGGCCCTTGTCGTCAGTGTGTGACCTATGTGGCAACCGTTTGCTCCCCAGGCGCCTCTTCGTGTACCGTGGCAACCGTCCATCGACTCTTCACCTTTCCCTCTTGATTTGGAACTACGGTCGCACGCTCTTCCTCCCTCCTCCATTTGCCTTCACCCTACCTTCTGCCATTGCTCGATCATCTTCTCCATGGAGGGAACGGGCCGGAAACGACCCCGTTATTCTTGCTCCGATCAGAATGATGACGCGGTGGAGGAACTCATTGATCGGTGCGACGTCATCACCTCGATTAGCATGGCAGGTTCGTTCAAGACCATTCTCGACTCAACTAATAACATCATTACAAGGAACCCAAGGGTCCAGGAGTGGTTTGATCTCCCCTATCTTCTTCGCCGTGGCCCTGCTAACTGGCGCGGGGACGAGGGAAGCCTCGCCTTGTGTCAGTTGATGCCGCTTGATAATGATATGTATGATGTTAAGATGCCATCGCTTGAGGGCAAGGCTTGGGCAGGCACAAATGCAGATTGGGTTGTTTATATTGGGTACAACTGCGAGTGGGAACTTGTGAATGTGTACACTCGTCACCGGGTTCCACTTCCAAAAATCTCAGACGACTGCCCAGAGGTTGAGTACACTGGTATTCTACGTGAGTTCAAATACGATCATGGTGACTATCGTCTATGGAAGATAGCAATTTGTCGAGTTCCCAGCCGCTCTTGGGATTACACGAACTATGAAGTTGTTGCTATCTTCGACAAGCTTGTTGCCGTCCTTACTTCCATGCCTCGATGGATATTGCTCATAAATCAATTTCTATACACGGATGAGTATTGTGATGCAATTCAATACGAGGGTCTTGTGTTTGCTGCCACCACTCATGGCACTGTTTTTGCATGGAATCCTGATGCTTTCGGTACGTTTGTCCTCCACCATAATTATAATTGTTTCATGCACATGCATGAGTGTTAGCTAGTTTCCCTTTACTAATTAACCTTCTTGTGTTTCCATGGTCCTGTGAACATTACACCACCTATACTTGAATTTTTTTTACGAGTAGGACCCATAAACTCAGTGGCGCCTGGCAACTTATTCCGATGGATCACCCCTTCTTGTCTGTATATAGGGCACTGCTGATGTTACTAAAGAAGTAGGTGTTGTCTCGCATGGTTGCACTCTCCGAACCTATTCCAACATCTGTTGCAGGGTATTCAGGGTGGATACTAGTGTACTAGCGCCAACACCTTCTCCCTGGTTCAGTATTGCAAGTCTTGGAGAAAACTCGCTCTTCCTTGGACAAAACTATTCAATGATGGTGGAAGGCGATCCAGCTGCTGTTTACACAACGTTACTACCATTTATGAGAAGCAACTATATCTATACCTCGGACATTACTATGCTTCCCTACCGTCCCAATATGGGTCCTGACATAGGCTGCTTCAGCCTGGATGATCAGCCCTGTGTTGGTCTCGAGATTGACAGTAGCTGGCCCTTCCCAAAGAATCACTTCTGGTTTAAATCAAGTGTTTCCAACGCCAACAAATGGTTGAGCTGAAGTTCATTCGCTCTGTTATTTGTTGTGTGAGAAAAATTTTACTAGAATGTTTTGTTGGAAATGATCTATAATCCAACGTGTATCCTCGTTGTCGTTGTGGGTTGATGACTTGTTGTATGTATTCAATGGTACATTTGCATATGCATCCATCAACTCACGCCTGCTAGTGGTGTCCATATGAACAGTGCTAGTGATTTTAGTTGCAAAAATTAGATGGTGCTAGTGATTTTTAGCCGCATATTTTGACAAATCGCAGTGTTACAAGGTTGACAAATGGCAATGTTACTAGATAAACAAATGTCAATCTCTCTAGTTTGACAAATGGCAACATACCCAAAATGACAGATATGCAAATCTTACCCAGTTGTTTGTATGTGGCTGCACACGGGTCATGCAAAACAACCGTTTGCATTGAAGGGATGCAGAAATCCTATTCGGCACATTTTCCCTTGGCGTCCTGGGAAAGTTGTCAGTTTACATACAGGTGTTCTAACTAAAACGTTTGCGATGAGTGTTTTATATTTAAAAACCATTGACATTTTTTCAAAAGAAAATCGTTTGATAAGTCCATACATTAAGAGAGAAAAATGCAAGTTCGTTCAAACCATATCTTTCATTCAGTCACACTGTGAATTTATATTCATATGGTCGAGAATTTGAGATGCAGTATTAAACCCCAAAAAATTATTTCTGACGGCAACGGAGGCGGCGTGCCATGCCGTCGTTGTCGTTGTCGTCCTCCGGGATGCTGTTGTTGAAGTCTTGAAGGCAACACAAAATGTTCTTCACTTGTAAATCAAACATCATGTCGTCGCGTGATCGACGGGCGGGGCGCGGGAGGACAGCAACTAGCGCCGCTGAGAGTAGCGGTCGACGGCAGTGTTCCATACCGCTGAGGGGGGCGCGCGCACGGGCATGGGCATGGGTGCGGCAGGTGCAGCCAAACGCACGGGGACCGGTGCCGCGGTGGGTGGAGGGGCGCACACGGGCAGGGGCACGAGCACAGCGGGTGCAGCCAAACGCACGGGGGTCGGTGCCACGATGGGTGGAGGGGCGCGCACGGGCACGGGCGCTGGCGCTGGCATGTAGACGAGCTCGTGCGGGTCCGCGGAGACCTCAGTGATGCCCGTGGCTTCCAGCTCTGCTATAGTGCTCGGTGATCATCCCGTCAATGCTACGGGGATGGTCGCTAGCGCGGGCGCGGGGATGGGAGCTGGGAAGGGAGCGAGGGCAGCAACCACTGCGGCCAACTCGTTCTGGGCCATGTCCATGAGGCCCCATTCCTCCTTATTTTCTATCTCCTCCGGCTCAGAGTCGAATTCACCAAACGTGAAGACTAGTGGCAGATGATCATTCTGCACTGTGGCGTTGGTGGAGGTCTGTGGGACGGAGGGGAATGGGAGGCGAATAGTAAGGCCGCCCGTATTAAATAGCGGCTTGGGCGCCATTGATGGACAGGAAGGTAGGCAGCCATAGAAGTCAAAGGGCTCGCTTCCCAATGATCCTGCGCAGCGTACAGCTCGCACGCTTCCCGGTGAGCCTGCGCATTGGAGGACAGCTTGCGCGCCTCTCGGTCAGCATGTGCACCGGACTGCGCTCGCACGCCTCCCGTTCAGTCAAGGTAAAGCAGCTGTCCGCACGGCACCTCCTACAGCAATTAAAACCAAGACACGTGGCGTCACGTGAATGGTTAATAGAACACACATGGTTTGAATTATACAAACATTTGAGATATTAAAATGGCAGCTATTTTTTAAAAATGCCTTTGTTGGCTGTCATTATTCGAGTGCGCCTTCTCCCAAAATGGACACGAAAAATGCCACAGCATGTCGAGTGCCATTCCATGATAGCATGCCAAGTTTCATGAATTTCAGACGAGTTTTGGTTTTACTAGAATTTAAAAACCATGCATCTGAATGTTTTGCCGGCAATCAACGGTGCCCTGGTGTTTGAAATTCATTCCTGTTGGTCTCAAAACCGGCAGATCTCGGGTAGGGGGTCCCGAACTGTGTGTCTAAGGCGGATGGTAACAGGAGGCAGGGGACACGATATTTTACCCAGGTTCGGGCCCTCTTGATGGAGGTAAAACCCTATGTCTTGCTTGATTTATTCTTGATGATATGAGTATTACAAGAGTTGATCTACCACGAGATCGGAGAGGCTAAACCCTAGAAGCTAGCCTATGGTATGATTGTTGTTGTCCTACGGACTAAACCCTCCGGTTTATATAGACACCGGAGAGGGTTAGGGTTACATAAGGTCGGTTACAAAGGAGGAAATATCCATATCCGTATTGCCTAGCTTGCCTTCCACGCCAAGTAGAGTCCCATCCGTACACGAGACGAAGTCTTCAATCTTGTATCTTCATAGTCCAACAGTCCGGCCAAAGGATATAGTCCGGCTGTCCGGAGACCCCTAATCCCGGACTCCCTCAATTCCCATTTCTTGCACGTGACCTAAGCATGCACCCAAGGACACGGATTTGATTTTTCAACCAACTTATATGCGCTGGAGAATGTGCATGTAGTTCAAATTTGAATTGTGCACATAAATGCATTGAAAACTTAGTTAATGCATAAAAATGTCCAAACGAACCCCGAAAAATCCCAAAAATTGACACAAAACTCCTGTTGTCCTATGTTGACACGACAAAATTTTTGAAAGCAATAAGAGGCAATGGATATCGTTTCGTCCCCAAAGGTGGGATGTTCCCTGCCGAAACCATCATGCTTGTTGTGAGAAGCTCTGGTTTGTGAGAAGCATATACCCGAACCTGCCCCAAATGGGACAAATTTTTTACCACGGCATGTTGATGCCGCTCCATGATAGCATGCCAAGTTTCATGAATTTCAGACAAGTTTTGGATTTACTAGAATTTAAAAACCAGGCATCTCAACATTTTGCCGGCAATCAACAGTGCCCTAGTGTTTGAATTTCATTCCCATCTCTTGCACGGGACCTAGAAATTCACCAAAGGACACATATTAGATTTTTCAACCAACTTTAGTGCATTTCAGCATGTGCTTGTCATTCAAATTTTAATTATGCACATAAAATGCCTAAAAACCCAGTTAATGCATAAAAAAGTCCAAACGAACCCCAAAAAATCACAAAAATTGACACAACACTCCTGTTGTTCTATGTTGACACTATAAATTTTTTGAAAGCAATAAGAGGCAATGGATATCGTTTCGTCCCCAAAGGTGGGACGTTCCCTATCGAAACCATGATGCTTGTTGTGAGAAGCTCTGGTTTGTGAGAAGCTCTGGTTTGTGAGAAGCTTATACCTGAACCTGCCCCAAATGGGACACATTTTTTACCATGACATGTTGATGCCACTCCATGATAGCATGCCAAGTTTCATGAATTTCAGACGAGTTTTGGATTTACTAGAATTGAAAAACCAGGCATCTCAACGTTTTGCTGGCAATCAAAAGTGCCCTAGTGTTTGAATTTCATTCCCATCTCTTGCATGGGACCTAAAATTCACCCAAGTACACACTTGTGATTTTTCAACCATCTTTAGTGCATTGGAGCATGTGCTTGTAGTTCAAATTTGAATTATGCACATAAAATCCCTAGAAAACCCAGTTAATGTACAAAAAAGGCCAAACGAACCCCGAAAAATTACAAGATTAAACACAATACTCCTGTTGTTCTATGTTGACACTAGAAATTTTTTGAAAGCAATAAGAGGCAATGGATATCGTCTCGTCCCCAAAGGTGGTACGTTCCCTATCGAAACCATCATGCTTGTTGTGAGAAGCTCTGGTTTGTGAGAAGCTTATACCCAAACCTGCCCCAAATGGGACAAATTTTTTACCACGGCATGTTGATGCTGCTCCATGATAGCATGCCAAGTTTAATGAATTTCGGATGAGTTTTGGATTTACTAGAATTTAAAAACCAGACATCTCAACGTTTAGTCGACAATCAACAGTGCCCCGGTGTTTGAATTTCATTCCCATATCTTGCATGGGACCTAGAAATTCACCCAAGGACACACATGTGATTTTTCAACCAACTTTGGTGCATTGGAGCATGTGCTTGTAGTTCCAATTCGAATTTTGCACATAAAATGCCTAGAAACCTAGTTAATGTATAAAAAAGGCCAAACGAACCCCGAAAAATTCCAACATTAAACACAACACTCCTGTTATTCTATGTTCACACTAGAAACTTTTCGAAAGCAATAAGAGGCAACTGATATCGTCTCCTCCCCAAAGGTGGTACATTCCCTATCGAAACCATCATGCTTGTTGTGAGAAGCTCTGGTTTGTGAGAAGCTTATACCCAAACCTGCCCCAAATGGGACAATTTTTTTACCATGGCATGTTGATGCCGCTCCATGATAGCATGCCAAGTTTCATGAATCTCAGACGATTTTTGGACTTACTAGAATTTAAAAACCAGGCATCTCAACATTTTGTCGGCAATCAACAATGCCATGGTGTTTGAATTTCATTCCCATCTCTTCCATGGGACCTAGAATTTCACCCAAGGATATACATATGATTTTTCAACCAACTTTGGTGCATTGGAGCATGTGCTTGTAGTTCAAATTTGAATTATGCACATAAAATGCCTAGAAAACTTAATTAATGTATAAAAAAGGCCAAACGAACCCTGAAATATTCCAAGATTAAACACAACACTCCTGTTGTTCTATGTTGACACTAGAAAATTTTTGAAAGCAATAAGAGGCAACAGATATTGTCCCGTCCCTAAAGGTGGTACGTTCCCTATCGAAACCATCATGCTTGTTATGAGAAGCTCTACTTAATGAGAAGCTTATACCCAAACCTGCCCCAAATGGGACAAAATTTTCACCACGGCATGTTGATGCCGCTCCATGATAGCATGACAAGTTTCATGAATTTCAGACGAGTTTTGGATTTACTAGAATTTAAAAAACAGGTATCTCAATGTTTTGCCGGCAATTAACAGTGCCCTGGTGTTTGAAATTTATTCCCATTGCTTGCATGGAACCTAGAAATTCGGCCAAGGACGCACATGTGATTTTTCAACCAACTTTGGTGCATTGGAGCATGTACTTGTAGTTCAAATTTAAATTATGCACATAAAATGCCTAGAAAACCTAGTTAATGTATAAAAAGGCCAAATGAACCCCGAAAACTTCATTCACATTTCTTGCATGGGACCTAAGCATGCACTGAAGGACACATATTTGATTTTTACCAATTTGTATGCATCGGAGCATGTGCATGTAGTTTAATTTTGAATTGTGCACCTGTAATGGCTAGAAAACCAGTTTAATGTATGAAATGTCCAAATGAACCCTGAATAATTCCAATTCTTTTACGACACACATATAGTTGCATGTTCACTACAGATAAAAGGTCTAGCAATTCAAACAGCATCCATTGCCGTTGTGACCTCATTTTGTAATTCAAATCAAGTAGATCCCACAAAGTTTATTATCACCAACCGTGTGAGATGTAGTACAAAATATATTGGAGCACTATCGGTGTATAGTACGCCTATGGCTTACATGAGAAGGTGCGTCGGCTACAGTCCACAGCCGGCGTGTCAAGCACACTAGCTCGTTCCCCAAAAACTCCCTCCTCTGCATCCCTCGCAATCTCAAAAATATCTACCGCCTAGAAGGTTTTAATGTTTGATAGTACACGATTAGTATGTGTGGACCGTGTGCGATGTATGTTACTCCCGCTCTGCTTTAGTCCCTTGATTCAAATTTTCAGTAGCCCCGGCATTTTACTCCCGCCTCTGCATCCCTCGCAATCCCAAAAATATCTGCTCGCCCTTAATTCAAATTTTCAGTAGCCCCGCCTTGTTACTCCCTCCTAGTAAAATTTTCAGTTACCGCAGTATTTCCTCAAACACAACCTTGCCCCCCCATCCCCCCCCCCTCCACACACACCCCAAAACCTCCGCTCACACAAACACACACAACCCTCGAAACCATTGGTAGGTCGCCACCATCGCCGACGCCTCCATCATCAACCTCTGCCAGTGTGCCGGGGAGCTCGAGGAGCGAACGGCCAAAAAGAGGTTTATCGCAGCCTTTTCGCCGGACGCCGGTCAGGTGGCCGCCGAGGTGTCCCCGTCGTCCTCCGCGGGCCCGATCCGCCATCGCCGGTCCCCTGATCCGCCCACCGCCGCGCCCCTACGCCGGTTCGAGAACTTCCCCGTCCTCCCTCGGACCCGGCAGCTGATGAATTCCTACCTCGGGGTCTGGCAGTGGCAGTGGGGATGTGGGTCGCCGAGATTACAGATCGAGAGACCCACAACCGCCCGTGGCTCGGTAGCTTCCACACAGCCGAGCTCGTGGCCTTGGAGTATTACCGCTGGCAGGTCCGCTACCACGGCACGGCGGCTAGGCTCAATTTCCCCTTTGGCACACGTCCGGTCGACCTCGTTCCACCGGAGCCAGGGTGGTGAGCTCGGCTATGGAGCGGGAGGACCGCGAGGCGTGTGAGCGCCTCGAGGCCGAGGCCTCCGACGAGGCGTACATGCAAGAGCTCCGACAGCAGCACCCGGAGCTCATGGAGGCGGAGCAGGCGATGTTTGCTGGTGCAGAGGGCGGCGAGGTTATCGTGCTCTCCTCCGATGACAAGCTCGAAGGCGGCGAGGACGGCGGCGCGGAGAGCGGCGAGGTTATCGTGCTCTCCTCTGATGAGAGGTCGAAGGTGGCGGTGACGACGGCGCGGAGGGCATCGAGGTGGGCCCCGAGGATGAGGAGATCGACGTCGACGAGTGGAGGAGTGCCTTCCCCAACAACCCCGACGACAGTACTGGCCCGGACCCGGCTCGTGGCACACTGTACATGACGAGGAAGGATTGGCTCGACCTCTACTTCGACCGAAAGTAGTTTAGCTTAGTTTAAATTTATGTTTTATGTTCGGTTATGCAAAACTATCTATGTTTATGTTTGAATGCATGCTACTTTCAGTTGAACCTGCTTTGAACTTAATCAAATTGAATTTTACAACCTTAAGGTTAGGGGATCGACTAGAAAAGGCCAAAAAATGTTGGAGTATATATATATATCCACTAAGGGTTTTAGTCCTTTAACTTTTTAAGGATCGCCTAGAGATGTCCTTATGACTTGTTTATTTCAGTTCTTCACAATGTGATGCTCTATATGTGCAACTATTTGTCGTGCAGTTCAGTTTCATCAATAACAGTTTCCACAATACCACTATGAATTACGATATTTGGTTGCTGTTAAGGATATTGCAGTTAACATGCCTTTTCGTTTTTCAATTGTTGTTTAGCAACATGCATTGTAATGAATGACTAAATATGCAATCCCAGGCTACATAGCAACAAGGAAGAGTGTTACCTTACTGTTCTGATGATGTCTAGATATACATGTAATAAAATCTTATATAATGGGATGAATGGAGTGTTGTACTACATCATTTTTCAATTGTTGTTTAGCTTCTAATATTAACTTGGTGCTTTTAGGTACATATATCATTGCCAAAGATCCACACTTCGACCCTTTTTGCGTATGGGGCAATGAGATATTCATGAACCAGCATCAAGTGAGGAAACTGATAAAGATTGTTATTAAAATGGGTCAAAAGATGTCAATCGAACTATTTGTTTACACTTGATGCAAGACAACAGTGAACTGCAGGATGGTAAGTAAGAACCCTGTAGCCTTCCTTTTACTGCCCGTAATGAGTTGTGTTAGATGAAAATATATGAATCTTTTTTCTTTTGTAGCGGATCCTGAAGCAGTTTACTCAAGATTACCTCTCAAACTACATGATTGGCGGTTGTCCATCACAAGGGGTTGGACTAGAGTCCTGCATGCCTTCTGCATCCAGGAGAACACAATAGGGCCATTCCGCTTCACCTTATTCAACAACTGGAATGTCAGTCGCCTCTTTCTTTACCATCTATAATAGTACAAGTATAGAACCCTGGTACATCATTATTTAGTTGGTGCTTATGTAATTCAACATATGTACCTGTGAATCGAATAATGCATTGGTTGTTTGAACCTGATGGATATGAATAAAGCTATAGCCTACTTTCAAGTTTAAATTAGGTACAATTTTAAATAGCAGCAATTAAATTAGGGCGAAATTACGTTGTGCAGGTCATTACGGCACACACGGTTGGTAAAACACAAACGTTTGCGATATACACCATAATCTGAGATGATTCGCAGAGAGGAAACATGTGCAAGCATGCACACAGTTGATGTTTGCAAAGCGTGTGTGATGTCAGACACTATCACATACGCTGTGGAAAACTAAATGTGTGTGATTGTCTACCTATCGTACACGGTTTATAATCATGAACTGTTTGTGATGTGCCAGGCATTGTAAAACTCCTGTGCCTAGAATCTACCTAGAAAACTCCCGTGCCTGGAATCTGCCTGGTTTTAGGCAGAACCACAAAACTCCAATTGCGATGTTAATGTGAGCATAAACGAGTAGCAAGGATGAAGCATTTGGGATATTCTAGATATCAAAAACGGTTATATAGGGAGAAGTGTATGCATCAAGGCTCCCTATCCCCGACGGTTTCTGGGTCATCTGGGAAGGACCCCCCTATCGCCACACTCACTTGGCGACGGTTCCAAATGATGTCGGGAAACGGGTTAAAAACGTTTGTTTAGGACCGACGCGCACCAGTGAAACGATTGCTGGCATACAATTGTGAGTGATTGATGAAAAACATCACCGACGGGTTCCATTGTTTAGTCCGTGTGCGATGTGATTTTGTTTGTCTGCACAACATCTCTGCTCTGTCAACAGAGCATCTACATATATACTTAAAAGGACAGCATTGCATAACCAAATGAAGCATACAATTACACAAGTGACTACACACATAACATTTCCACACACCAAAGTAAGGAGTTACATGCATACTAAAGTAGGAGAAACGACGATCTAGTCATCTACTTATTGTTACGATGACGCTTGCCATTGCTCTGCTTCCGGCTGGACCCCTGGCCGTTTTGGGGAAGGAGGCACTTCCTCATGTCAACGATCCGCTTGTACATGTCGTAGATCGTGTAGGCCTCCTTAGCCGCATACACGACGTGATCTTTGTCGAGTTTCTCCATCCAGGTTGAGTGCCAAGCACGCTTGTCCTTGTTGCACGAATCCTTCATGTCTCTGTAGTAGGGGTCGATGATGGCCTCGGTAAGGTGAACCAGTGAGTCCTTCTCATGCTCCTTGGTGCCCTAGATCTTGTATTGGCCTTGGATGTCGACAAGATTCTGACAGGCGATGCCCGAATTCTCGAGCGCCTTTACATCATCGGTGATGTCCATAGTAGCAAACATGTAGTGCGGGCTATTGACAAAACTGGCGAAACGCTCGCAAGGCCCTATGGCCAGGTAGTAGTGGTAAACGAGGACGTGGTGACGCACGCACATCGGAGTGATGGCGACCTTGGGACGAGACCCGCACAAGCGCAGGTGTACTCGAGGTTGAACCCGACCACCTTGTACTTCTCCGCCGCAAGCAACAGCTCCATGATGTGGATGGAGTGCTCCACCCAGATCGGGTCATGGTGTACACCACGGAGAGGTCCATGAAACTTCTGTGGGTGTCCACCATGGCACGCATGGTGAACTGATGCTCCTCGTCGGCAGCCGCTCGGAGCGCCATTGGAGCCGTGCAGGATACCCTCTAAGAATTTCTCATGGTGGATGCGCTTCTTGCAATGGTGGGGCGCGATCGAAAGGTTGGAGAGACACAAGGGTTAAATGGCCGCTGTAATAAATGGGGGCCAGCCGGCCTGTAATCCTCACGTCTTGTCACCGCGTTCATAGCGGAGGATTCCAATGCATGCTTGACAACACCGCACGCACGCGTGGGCTCGAAGAGGCGCCAAATGTATCGTCGGTGAGCATGTTCCCGCGCTACCGCGCTGTTTACCGTGCAAGCTTCCCGCCTGGCTAGTTTGACCATGCGTTGACTAGAAGACGGACAAATCATGGGTGTTTATTGGCAAAAAGCTTTCTAAAAACAAAGTGTGTGGAATGACTTCGATCATAAGTTTACCTGTGGATGATGAGGTCAAAGTTACACAGAAGGGCAATGATGGACACTCGAGTCCGATAATTAATTATGCGCTCTAAAGTGCACGCACTGGAAGAAACCAACTGTGTGCAATAATGTCGAAGATCGCAGTCGAGTTAGCTATAAAAATTGTGTGCTGTGAGATCGACACGGTAAAATGATTCGAGAACGGTTAATAAAATCTAAGACCATTGCATATTAAGGTCAAAATAGTGCTAGCAATATATGAGTCTCATATGATGCCATTTCAACGATTGTACCACAAAAGCTCGAAATGTTACAAGGTTCAAATTCCAGAGTTATATGGCTCAAATTTGAAGATTACAAGGTTCAAACTGATATTAGAAATGAAATTTAGCTCATTAGTTACAAACGCTCGCGCTGATCCGCTGAACATGGATATCAGAGAGGTTCAAACTAATATCACCGCTTCTAAGTCTGGTTTTGAAACATCACAATTTTTGCAAAGGGGTCAGCCACTAAGAACTCATGTATGGGGTTGACACGATGACTACCGATTACTCTGTCATCTGAAGTTCCAAAATGAAATTCAGCATTTTTGGAGCCTACTCCATTCTGTCGCAGTTGCCGGCGCTGATCAACAAACCATTCAATTTTGCAAAAATAAATGTAGGGCAAACCTCATTTCCTTCAGCACCCTTGCTCTAAGAACAAAGAACCCGGTGAATATAATCTCCAGTAAGGTCCCTCGGTAGGAGTTCAAAGTAATTTCTGAGAGATGCAGATCTAGGCATTCGACGTAATTGTCATATTGTATCACATTGTCCACCACTGGGCCTAATCTTATCTGCAAAAGAAGAAAATGTATTAGTGCCTACATGCAGTTTTCAACATTACTACAGGCCTATTTGGTTTGCAGGATTTGTAAAATGCACTAACATGCCATCTTCGATCTGACATGATTAACATGGGCATTTGATTACATTCTAGAAAAATGTAGCCTTCTTCACAAGAGGTTGGAGTGGATGAAAAGTTCCCTAAGAAAACTAGTACAGATGAATCCAAAGGAGAAATGCCTATTGATTGTAGACATATGGATCAAGCAACCAATATGGGGGGCATGTATGTACTGAAATCGTCCAAAAGAACCTTCAGAAATTGTTGTATATTGTCATTGTAAACTTGGAAAAAGGTGTCACAAATTGAACTCCCTTATGGTTAACATTTAACAGGAAAGGAACATCAGCTCGATATATAGCTTCTCCAGGCAAGGAAAACATCTCAGGAAACTGAAAACTTGCTCTAGGTTGGGGCCGATAGATTCTAGTGCCAAGACCTTCATTGTGCGCAGTTTCAGGGTCAAGCTTGTTGGAATCATTTTCTGAATGACAGACGAACAAACATCTTCAAAATTAGAAATAATGTTAGTTAGTAGAAGGAGAGGTAGAAGGCGGCTGTTGTACCTGAATGGGTGTGGATCCAATAACAAGTTCGGAGTATTTGTGAGACGAGTAGCCCACCACTGTCAATTTCGGCACAAAAATGACATTGATTCTTGTTGGACCTTCTTGATCAACTACAAGTAATCTCTCAAGTGAGGTGTGTCCTCATTGACCATACCATAGTACACATCTTGTGATGTCTTCCTGCCGCGGCAGCAACACACATAAATAGTCCGAAGAGTCATGGAGGTGATGTGGAAGGTACTCAACCCATTGATCGCTTGAAGACGAAGGTACTCGAGTGCAGTACAGCCACGGAGCAGGCGCTCCATGTCACCGTTTGAGAGGCAGACAGCGACGAGCTCGAGGTGCTTCACTTGTGGTGGAATAAGAGGGGGCGTGTCATTAAGGGGGGATGGCAGTTCCTGAACTTGGCAGCGTGCATCATGGGTGCGAGGCGGAGTGCGGACGTTGGCAGCGACCGCATATGCCCATCATCAAAAGTGAGCTTCTCGAGCTGATCTAGGGCGGGGGATCGGAACCAGTCGTCAAGCTTGGCTCGGTCCTTGCCGTTGGAATGGAACCTGCCCATTCTAAGGCCTTTGGATGGGCTAAGGTGGCTGTCGAGGATCTTGGGGAATGCATCCAAGCTTTTGCGATAGCCACGGCAGAGCTCGTGGGTGTCGATGTGGTCGAGAGGGCTGGAGTTCCATAGGGGGCACCACCGCCGGGAAAGGACGATTGTCCGTGCCCCATATTTGATTCGGAGGAGGGAGATGATGACACTCAACATATCATTGGGGAGGCTTTTGATGAAGTCTAGGCCTGCTGGAGTCGCTTGCGGTTCTAGCTCGCCCCGCCTCCGCTTGTTGGTAGCCCCGTTCTCCACTTCCGGAGTCTCCTTGTCAGTGGCGCTTTCTGATAGAAATGGGAGTACAGGGAATATTTAGTTAAAATAGGGCAATAGAAAATTGTATTGGTAAATAGAAGTTATTAGGTAGGAATATAGTAAGAAAAGGGAATAACAATTGGTTGCTTAAATACTACACAATTCATTTGACATTGCTGGGTAAGTCAACATGCAGATAGTTGAAAAGAAAACTTACTTCGAACAAAGTCTGGACGGATGATTTTGTCGAGGAAGTTAGCATATATCTCATGACCAGGCCCTTTTATGTGCAGTGCAATTTTAGTGCCAGCTTTCAGTACATAAAACTTAGAAATTTCTCTCCAAAAGCCAGTGCCAAAATAGGAGTCACCGTGTTCATCAAGTCTTACAGTAGCAATGATTGTAAATCCATGGTTTGTGTGCAGTATGACATCCGTGGAGCCTTGATCTATGTAAAGGGAAAAATTGTGCACTACATAATCTGTTGCATAGCAAGGGATGTCCTGCAGAAAATGGTAGAACTGTTAAAGAAAATATGGTAACATGCAAATATGGGCCCAAATTGAAAGAACTGTATAGCAGTTGAAATTGAAGGACAGAAATCTATAATTAAACAGATAGGGTAAACATGATGTCATGGAAATATGAGAGTAATCGAAAGAACAATACATCATTAATTTTCCTAATATAGAAAGAAGAGGGAGGAAATCCCCTTTGACGTATATGGTGCATGTGGCACCTTTTATCCAAATGTAGCAATATTTAGAATATGTTCAGGAAAGTAGGCCATGTCAACCGATTTAGGGTGAGATCGAACATATCGTGCGCGTCCTCGAGTTATTTGGTACGGTGAGATGGAATCTCTGGCAGAGGTCACAAAGTCCTGAAGTGTCGGCGCACTGTACATTCTATGAATGAAAGAAAACCCTTAAATCAGCTCAAATAAAAATGAATTCATGGCGATTTCCGTCAGGTGATTAAAGGAGGCAGATGAACTGGGATAAGAGATGAGATAATATCTCATTAAATTAGTTACCTTGTCGTCCATGAGAAAGAACCCTCAGTACGAGAGATTCCTCAATCGAGCGGAGCTGGGTCGACCGCGAGCAGCATCGAGAAAGTTGATGGTGATAGGCGGCGGCAAGCGGAAGTGGCGAAATATGGCGGGCTTTCCCGGCAGCCTAGCGGTGGTGGCAGGCGGCGAGCTAAGTGTTTACCGCCGCGATAGGCGGTGCCATGGCATAGACGTGGAGGAGCTTGTGCAGGTCTGAATGGGGAACGTTCCGGAGGGGGTGGCGGGCGGGGTGAGGGTTTTTGTGACACGGGGATGGTGAGGGTTTTCTTTTTTCTTTTTTGAATTGGGTGGTGAGGGTTTTCTGTCCCACAAAGAATTTTGGGGGCGATGGTTTGCTAGAGAGAACCGTATGTGATTGACGCAACATGCAAAATGAAAGTCATTACACACGGTTCCAATTTTGGGAACCGTGTGTGATTGATGTACTACCTCTATCCTGGTTTATTGGTCCCGCTTTGCAATTTTACCCAAATTTGACCAAATAGTTAACATACTGAGACATAGATAATAAGCGTACATGTACATAAGCATAGTTCAACCATAAGTACATAGTTCAGCCGTCATTAAGCATACTCCAGCGTGCATAGTTCGACCCATCCCACATCTCATCTGACATGCCACCACGATCCTGAAGCTTCTCCAGGTACTCGGTGTACGCGCCGTGCGCCACCTTGTGAGAATACTTCTGCTTGAAGGAGCCAACGACCCGTCCTCTTGCATGCGCCAGAACACTTAGATACGCGTCATGAAGCCTCTGGTTGCAAAATGGGCATCCATAGGCGCTGTTCCAAGTTCTAATACGCCTATTATGCATTCCCGTATAAAGCTCCCTCGGGATTTGCCTCTTGTACCTCCTCTGGCCATCTTCATCCTCGATGTCCACATCGTCAAACGGCACCTATACAAATTGTAAAACAAATTTGGCATCAAATCAATGATTGCATGCCGTGAAGTAGGATTAGGAATTTATGGCTATTTATTTATACATATTCAGAGATTATGGTTCAATTTTTAAGTACAGTCATCTATGCACATACTAATCTTCAAGAAAATAATGGCACAAACATATGTAGATCGTTCAAAATCAATTGTCAAGTCCTGGCTAGGATTTATTAGCATGAACACTAACCCTAGTCAGATTACTAGCAGAAACCATTTGCACAGATGAAAGAACTAATCACTTATCACCTTTACCATTCAAACAATCAATACACTACATGGATCTAACGAAACTTACTCAGATTCCATGGATTGGGAGAACATAACCATAGGATTTCTATTCCAAAAAGGGGGAGGCAGGAGTAACCAGAGAAACCCTATGATCTATTTGACAGATAAATGGGTATAGATGACTAACCAGTTGTCCGTTGTTGTCGCGGTTGTCGCCGGAGTGGTCGTCGGAGACGGTGTGGAACTCCACCTCTGGCTGTGGAAGCTCGACGCTGTCGACGATGTCAGGGTGCAGTGCTCGCCGGCGGTGACGGCAACCTCTGTCTCCATATCCACGCCGTGCTCCGGTGCTTTAGCAGCCCTGACGTAGCCACTCCCTCCGATGGGGCGCTTCGGCGGCATCCTCATACACTGACGGCTTTGAGGATTGAGAGCGGCGTCGAGGATGCAAGCGGAGAGAGAGGATTGTGTGTGTGTGGCGAGGATGGGGGGTGCGGCCGCTCGGGCGCACCATTAATATGGAGTTGTGGGAGTTGTGGGAGAGAGGCGGGCGGCGGTCAAACCGATGGCTCGCCTCCCAGTGAGCCTGCGCACCGGACTGCTGGCATGCCTACCAAAGTTTCACACGACTACTCGCACGCCTCCCGATGAAACTGCGCAGCGAGCACGCCTCTGTCAATTCACACACCTGCACGCATGCCTCCCCGTCTGCCTGCGCGGCGAACTGCTCGCAAGCGTCCCGTCAACTCATGCCTACTCGCACGGCACACGGGTCGTGCGGTGACACATATATTGTTTTTCTATTTGGATGATTAATGTTGCCGCTTTATTGCTTAACCAAAGCATGGCACGTATCCGTTGTTGGTCTAACGCTCTCGGTTCAAATAAATAATCCGTTTGGGATATTGGTTCCCAATTATTAATAATCTCCCATCTGTAGTTAGATAAAGATTACATCAAAACTGGTCTCAAATTTGACAAAAAAAGTACAATGCCACTTTGTATTGGTGTCCATATGACAACACCATAAGTTTCATGAACTTCAAATAAGTTTTGGATGTACTAGAATTTAAAAATCAAGATTCTCAATGTTTTAAATTTGTTGCATGGGGAGTAAACATGCACCTAGTGAGACACATGTGTTTTTGCAATCCATTTAGGTGCACTATCATGTGTGCATGTAGCTCAAATTTGATTTTTTGCACATTATACATGTAGAAAATCAATCAATTAATGTATTAAAACATCTTAATGATCTTTGTGATTTTTTTGAAATTAAAGCGTCCCTCCTTTGGTAACATATATGTTCAACGCAGGATAATTAATTTAACATGCATCATAGTTACGGTGGATTCACGGTGTGTGTGTGGGTGTGTGTGTCTGGGGGTGGCGGGTGGCTCGCAGTACACTACAAGTTGTGACCTACCGTGTGGGTTGGCTGTTTTGTTAGGCAGGTCGGTGCCACATCAGAGTCGTGAAATCGTTATTTAAAACATTACACAACCCTTTCATACATACATGTTTTGGCCACATGCAGTCGATGGTTGTCCTACACGACACTCGATTCTCGTGTGTGACGCTTTCTGTGGGCCCGCGAGGTCGTCGTTCATCACTTTGACGAACAGCCGGCAGTGAGGTTAATTTGACCAGCAAGGTAGAATCTTTTTTGTTTGTGTTATGGTGGTATATAGTACGCGTCAAAGAGGTGGGAGGGGACTAGCATATATATTATACGTACGCATTCGTGAACAAGTACACCTCACTCAGTGTCGGGACTTTTTTGGTATCCGAGGCACGTGCCACATCAAAATTGTGAAATTGGCTATTCAAACATCACACAACACCTTTTTGGGACACATGCATATCCTAGCTAGGACACTGACGTGTGCCGCTTCCATCTGTGGGCCCACGAGGACATCGTTGATGCATGCATGCATCACTTTGACCTACATCGAGAGAGGTTAATTAATTTCACCATCGATGAGGATTCTTTTGGGTTGTACACATATATTACGGCAGGAGCATATAGTATGCGGTGAAGAGGGGGCAAGGGGATTGTCGGTGTCAAAACCGGCGGATCTCGGGTAGGGGGTCCCGAACTGTGCGTCTAGGCCGGACGGTAACAGGAGGCAAGGGACACGAAGTTTTACCCAGGTTCGGGCCCTCTTGATGGAGGTAAAACCCTACGTCCTGCTTGATTAATATTGATGATATGGGTAGTACAAGAGTAGATCTACCACGAGATCAGAGAGGCTAAACCCTAGAAGCCAGCCTATGGTATGATTGTTGTCCTATATGTTGTCCTACGGACTAAAACCCTCCGGTTTATATAGACACCGGAGAGGGTTAGGGTTACACAAAGTCGATTACAATGGTAGGAGATCTACATATCCGTATCGCCAAGCTTGCCTTCCACGCCAAGGAAAGTCCCTTCCGGACACGGGACGAAGTCTTCAATCTTGTATCTTCATAGTCCAGGAGTCCGGCTAAAGGTATAGTCCGGCCATCCGGACACCCCCTAATCCAGGACTCCCTCAGTAGCCCCTGAACCAGGCTTCAACGACGACGAGTCCGGCACGCAGATTGTCTTCGGCATTGCAAGGCGGGTTCCTCCTCCAAGTACTTCATAGAAGATTTTGAATAGAAAGATAGTGTCCGGCTCTGCAAAATAAGTTTCCACATATTGCCATAGAGAGAATAATATTTACACAAATCTAATCTGCTGATGTATTCCGTAGTGTGACGCACCACGGCCAAGCCTTTATTCGAATCGTTTTATTATCCCACATCAGCGTGTCATGCGAGGTGGTTTCCTTGGCACGTCTCGTCGAAGCAGAGATCGTGTCCCCTTATTCCAGGATTCTCATCAATACGGGCGTGGGTAACCCAACCGCTTCTAGGACTCCTAGACTATAGGCAAGTCCAAACGACCACGGAGAGGACGCTTGATATTCACCCTATTTATAAAGGGACAAGGCTCTTACTTTTTTCCCTCCCGTGCTCAATCGAATCCTTCCCCCACCTCAAGCTCAAACACCCAAGGTTTAGGTCAGGTGCTCCGAACCTTCAATCATGTCCGGATCTAGCCTTCAAGGCCGATGGGTGCCTTCCTCCGTCACGGAAGAAGACATCAAAAAGTTGAGGGAGGCCAGATATCTGACCGCCGAGGTTGTGCATCGGCTGCCCGCCCGAGGGCAGGCCGTCCCCTCCCCCAAACCCAACGAGAACGTCGTGTTCGTCTCCCACTTCCTCCGAGGTCTAGGCCTTGCTTTGGATCCTTTCGTTAGGGGTTTGATGTTTTATTACGGGCTAGATTTCCATGATCTAGCTCCAGACTCCTTTCTTCATATCACGACATTTATTGTCGTGTGTGAGGCCTTCCTCCGGGTTACCCCTCACTTTGGCCTATGGCTCAAGACCTTTGAAGTAAAGTCGAAGATGATCAAGGGGAAACATGCAGCGTGTGGAGGTGCCTCAATATGCAGGATGACGGGAGCTCCATGGCCCAAAGGTTCCATTCCAGAGGTGTCTGAACTGTGGCAACATGAGTGGTTCTACATCACGGCTCCTAGAAGTGCCAAGTGGGTGGCCGCCCCAGTTTTCTGCTCGGGCCCTCCACCACAACTGATGTCATGGATCAGCAGAGGTCTGAGATGGGGTCCAGCCAAGGGCGTGCCTATACTGCAAATCCACATTCGAGATCTCTTGAATGGAGATTTTAGTTTGGTTGCGGTAATACAAGTTATGCTGGTTCGTCAAGTCCAGCCTTGCAAACGCCGGCCCCTTCACTTGTGGGAGTTCAATCCCGAGGGGCCGCGTGTCATTCAAAATTTCCTCGGCCTAACGCACGAGGAGATGTACAAGTCATTCTTCGGACCTCAGGTAGAGTGTCCGGAAATTACCAAGGACGTGGGCCTGAGCAGTAACCGCGCCGCCGAACAGGTAAGGAATCTTCCGGCCGAACATACTATCTCTCACTTGTTACAAAGTTATTTCTGAGAGCTCGCTTTTTGACCAGGACTGGCTGACAAAGGCGAAGTTGATTCGGTGTTCGGCCTCCCTTCCTGAGGGTTTGGAGAATCCGGTATTGGAAAAGATGCTCCAGGTCGCACCTTGCCCGGAGCCCTTGAAGGAAGATACTGGGGAGGATAATACGGGCGGACGCAGGCCCCCAATGCTGCCCATTCTAACCGAGGGAGCGAGCGTCTCCATGAAGGAAGACGACCGGAGGAGGAAAAGGACTGCGCCCGGGGATTCGGAAGTCGAAGCTTCCAAACGGGAGAAGAAGTCTCCCACAGAGGGTCCTACCTCGGGGGGTGCTTTTGTCGCACAAAGTCCACGGGGGGATCAATTCTCCAGCGAGTTGTAAGTGACCCGAAATACTTTAATAGTACAGGTATGCCATCTTTTTCTTCTGAGAAAATAACCACCGCATATATCTTTGCAGTTCGGGTCTTAGCCCCTCTCAAATGAGCTCGTCTTCGGGGGATCTTCTTCCAGAGATGATGGAGAGCGAAACGCCCCCTCCGGACTCCTCCGCTCCGGAAGCGGGCGACCCCGAAGTGTCGTCACGGCGGGCCTCTCCGGGTCCGGTGAGGCCAGAAGATAATCCCATTGACCCCCGAAGCTCCCAGTGTCCGGCTCCTGAAGAGAGCGGAAAAAGAGTCCGGCATCATCTGGTGTGCGAACGGATGTTCTGAGGGAGTTGGTGGGGCGAGCGGCCATCTCAGATGAACACCGTGTGTTGATGAATACGGTGATGGAGAGAATCTCGTCTGCCGAAAGCAGATTGCATGAAGCTTTTATGAGTCTACTAACAGGCTTTGAGGTACGTAAAATAATGTATGATAGTCCTGCACATGCTAGGTGTGCCCTGTGTAGATAGTAGCCCCTGAGACTCTGGTTGTCGTCGGGAATGATGACGAACAGAGGATCATATTCCCAGGTAATAGCCATACTGGCTCTATGTGCAGGTGATGGAAGCTCCGGTGGCTAGCCGGACTAGCGAGTTTGCCCATTTAAAACGGCAGTTGGATGCGGCAGACGCCGACATCGAGCTTGTTAACCAAAGGCTTGACGAGGCACAGGGTAAGTTTCATTATCTGGTAAATGCCACATAGTAAGAGCAGCATGATGCCAGTATCTTTAATATGTTGTGACTGCAGATGGAGCTGCCACTGTTGAAGCCTTGTGGGCAGAACTTGCCCGAGCCAAGGACAAGCGAGGTTTAGTAATGTGGCTGCTTTGAAGGCGGCCGAAGAGTTGAAAACCGAGAAGGCCGCGCATGGTGAGAGCCGAGATAAGATGGCCAAGATGGCCATAGAATTAAAAGCCGCCGCCGACCGTTGCCGGGTTCTTGAAAAGGAAAACTAGTGAAGGCATCGGACCTTGAGAAGGCTGCTGCGACGAGAAAAGACATCCGCTCTGCTATGAGGGCGAAGAAGGAGGAGCTGCGGGAAGCCGGGGATATTGTAGCTGGGAAATCCTTTATGTTGCGAAGGAAGTTCGGAGATCCACTGTATGCCTCTCTAGATCGGCTGTGGAGTTCGGAGGATGTGTATATGGATTTGGCGGCGAGTGCTGCCGATGCGGCCAAGTACTTCCAGGGTCAGACGGACCGTGAAGTGGACCAGCTGTTTTGGACACAATTCCATTCTCCCGAGTGTTCGCTTTCATTGACTGACCAATTTGCCGAATGGGCCGAACTAAATAGGTTGTCCAGACTCGCCATGAGGTCTCTTGTGGATCAACTATGGCCGGAAAGGCCAAAACCGAACAACTATTTCATCTTGGTGCAGCAGCTCCTTGACGTGGTGCCGCGCATTAATGTGGTGAAGAGGTCGGCATGCATAGAGGGCTCACGGATGGCCTTTTCCCGTGTTAAAGCATAATGGGCGGAGATGGATGCTACCACTATTGCAGCACGGGATTAGGCCATAGGTCAAATGGCTGCTGAGCACTACTTTGAAGAAGTTCTTGAGGGTGCTCGTTTGATAGAGACCCGGTGCTCAAAAAATATTATGTTTGAGTGATATGTAATCTCATTGTAAGAGAAATGCTTTTATAAATTTTTATAAGGCTATTTTTATACTTTTGCCTGAAAGTAATATGATGCCTCCTGGGCGGCCGTTTATGTATACATGTGTATAACCTGAAAGATTGCAGCCGTCGGCTTCGACCCCCACGCATATAATGCGGAGGTGCTCGCAAAAAACACGCGTTCACACTTAACCCAACGTCTTGGTCCTATTAAGGAGGTGATAGCGGAGCGAGCGAGGCAACTGGACTATAATGCTTTAACACTTTCACTTAGCCATAGGAGTTTGATAGTGGGGCTACTAGATAGCCCCTGGTGGCTCCGCACTCTCCTGATCCCGGGGTGCGTACATGCCTGGCCGGAAAATGGCCCTTCGTTAAGGCGGAGGAATTCTAACATTCCAACAGGTCATCGAGTGGTTGACCAGTCTCACGCTATATCATGGCAGTCAGTTTTCGGCTTTCTCTACTGAGGTGCTCGTCCGGATGAACCAGGGCACAATCGCAGTAGTTCTCCTGGTGCTACCTTAGCCGGTAAAGCGGAACGTAAGGCACCAAAACATAGGATCCGGGCAAACCCAACATTTGACCAAAGACAATGATTCGGAGCTGATGCATATAGGGCCCAACTCGCGACGCCAAACACTCCCTAAGGTATTCGGTCTTTGTGGTATAAACCGGGCCTAAATAATGGCCTTTGTAAGAAACCCCTTGTGTCCAGGTACGTGCATTGTTCTGGCGTGGCCACATGCCAAAACGTCAGCATCCTTCTCAACGGTGGATATGTATCAACAAGAGACAGTAAAAAGGTTTATGCAGGGTCTTAATCTAAAAAGAATCCTTGGGGCGGGTCCCTGCTGCACGTCTGCGCCTGTGTCTCCATTGTGCCGTATCCTGGACGGGTGTAGCACGATGATCATCTGTAAAAGAGAGGAATTTAGGTGAAAAAGTTGTCGTGCAAAAAGGATAGTTTTTAAAGAAACCATGTATAATTCAAGATGAGAAGAAATTGCCACTTGTCTGCACGCATTGAGCCCCTTGTATTGAAAAATAGGGGTGTGACCATTTATTCGGTATAAATAGCGGCGCCGGACTTGATTAGTTGTGTCTGTGGTCTTGACGACCTATTGAATGCTTTCGCTGGTCCGGGCGCCTTTAGTGTGCGCCTGCCAAGGCAGTCACACTCTCTTCGGCGCGCAGAGATCGCTTGATATTTCCTTTCACTGAAATGATGCCACGTGGACCGAGCATCTTGAGTGTGAGGGAGGCATAGTGTGGTATTGCATTAAAGCAAGCGAAAGCTTCGCGTCCGAGCAGTGCTTGATAGCCACTTTGGAATGGAGCGATGTGGAAGGTTAAATGCTCGTGACGGAAGCTATCGGGGGAGCCAAATATAACTTGTACTAGGAGGCAGCCCGTACAACGAGCCCCTGGGCCTGGCGTTACTCCTTTAAAGGTAGTATTGCTATGGCAAATTTTTGTTGGGTCTAACCCCATCCCGCAGATTGTATCCTGATATATTAGGTTTAGACTGCTACCACCGTCCATCAAGACTCGTGTGAAGTGATATCCGCCAATTACTGGGTCTAATACCAGGGAAGCCCATCCTGTGTGTCGGATACTTGCTGAGTAATCGCGATGGTCGAAAGTGATCGGTTGAGACGACCAGTGGCAGGACTTCACGGTGACAGGCACTTGGGTATATTTTCCTGGGAGTGTCGCGTTGTTTTTTCCCTTGATCACGTGTAACACATTTACTGTTTTGACTTCTGGTGGAAATTTCTTTTGTTCCCCAGTGTCTTGCTTGGGAGGCTCGTCCTCGTCTTCACTTGGTGTATCCTCCCCCTTGTGTATGGCGTTGAGCTTGCCGGACTGCTTGAAGACCCAACATTCTCTGTGGGTATGATTAGCCGGTTTACCAGGGGTAGTATGGATCTGACATACTTGGTCCAGAATTTTGTTGAGGCTGGACAATTCATCCCTGGTGCCTTTAGAGGGCGGCTTTTGCTGACCTGGCCGAGAGCTTTTGAATCCGGCGTTTACTGTCGTGCCCTTCGTGTTGTCTTCTTTATTCCGGCGTTTGTTATTGCTGTTGCATCGTGATTTCCTGTTTTCATCTCTAACTTCGGATGTACTGGGGTCGCTGGTGCTGCATCTGGCTAGCCAGCTGTCCTCACCCGCGCAAAAGCGGGTCATGAGGCTTGTTAATGCGGCCATCGTTCTCGGCTTATTTTGGCCGGGGTGTCTGGCGAGCCATTCGTCACGGACGCTATGCTTAAAAGCTGCCAAGGCTTCAGCGTCCGGACAGTCGACAATCTGGTTCTTTTTAGTAAGAAACCTGTTCCAAAGCTTTCGGGCTGACTCTCCGGGCTGTTGAGTTATATGACTCAAATCGTCCGCATTCGGAGGTCGGACATAAGTCCCTTGAAAATTTGCCCGAAAGGCGTCTTCGAGCTCTCCCCAAGTTCCAATGGAGCTTTCGGGGAGGCCTTTAAGCCAGTGACAAGCTGGCCCTTTGAGTTTGATGGGTAAGTACTTGATGGCGTGGAGATCATCTCCTAGAGCCATATGGATATGAAGCATGTAGTCCTCAATCCAGACCCCAGGGTCTGTTGTTCCGTCGTATGTCTCTATGTTTACGGGTTTGAATCCCTCTGGAAATTCATGGTCCAACATTTCATCGGTGAAACATAAGGGGTGTGCGGCACCCCTGTAGCTGGGTGTACCATGTTGTTCGGATGTTTGTTGTGTTGCATTCTATGCTGGGGCGCGCTTGCATGGTCCATAGATGGATCTTGCTGCGCCGTCCTTTGGGTGCGAGCCCTCGCATGGGTCGCGTGTTGTATTGTGAGTGGCGTTGTATGCCACTTTGTGTTTGTAGAGGGGTCGTTTATCTGGCCAGGTGGCTGCTTTGATATTTGGTTGTGGGGGGTCTGAGGCCTCCTCATCGAATTCAGGTAGCAGCTTCCGCTTTGGGTAGCTCTAGGAGGGGCGATTGTCGCCGTACCTCGCTGCCATGTTAAGTATTTTACTCCATCTGAGTTGGAGTGTGTCTTGCGCAGCCTTGAGCCTTTGCTTCTGCTTTTTAAGACTCCTCGCGGTGGCAACAAGCCTTTTACAGGCATTCTGCTGCTCCGGGTGCCTGTCCGGCGTTATGTTGTCCGGACCATTATCCTTGATAGAATTTGTTTGTTCGGTTTGATTATCCGGATTGCCGCTGTCTGGCAGCGGTTTGCCCTGCTCCAGCGTTGGGTCTGTGTCATCATTATTTCTGTCGAGGCGGGATTTGGGGCGGCGCTTGCGTCGCCGCTTTGACTGCTTCTCGAGGGAACAAGCCTTCAGTGCGTCCTTCCACTCCTCGTCGTCATCTTTTGGTGCGTCTACCATGTATACGTCATATGACGAGGTGGCTTTCCAGGGCCCAGTAGGTGCTGGTTCTTCATCGTCTCCTTCATCGGCGTCCATACCGTCGATGTCTTCAGAGCCGAAGCCGAGCATGTCGGTTAAATCGTCGATAGTGGCTACAAAGTGGGTGGTGGGTGGGCTTTGAATTTCTTCATCGTCTGTATTCCAACCTTGCTGACCGTAGTCCGGCCAGGGCTCTCCTGATAAAGAGAGAGACTTTAGTGTCTTCGGAATATCGCCAAAAGGCGAGTGCTGAAAGATGTCCGCGGCAGTAAACTCTATGATCGGCGCCCAATCGGATTCAATCGGCAGGGGCACGGAGGGTTCGGAGTCCGGAGAGGAGTCCGGCTCCTTGGAGTCTCGAGTCTCGAGGAGTGCGGGGCTGGTGTTTGGCTCGATCGCCGTTGGGATCGCAGCCCCCGAGGCGGCGTCCATCCACCCATCCTCGATCGGCGCAGTTGGCTCCGAATTAAGGGTCGAAGCCGATGCGGGTGCGGCCTCCAGGGCACTGTTCGGCGGCAGAGCTAGATCATGCTCGTCGTGACCGTGTGGCGCGCTCGGCAGTGGCTCGAATCCGTCGAGGATCAAGTCCCCGCGGATGTCAGCCGTGTAGTTTAAACTTCCAAATCTGACCTGACGGCCAGGGGCATAGCTTTCGATCTTCTCCAGATGGCCAAGTGAATTGGCCCACAGTGTGAAGCCGCCGAAGACGAAGATCTGTTCGGGGAGGAAGGTCTCACACTGGACTGCATCGCTATTGATGATCGTAGGAGCCATCAAGCCTGACGGCGACGACACAGAGGAACTCTCAATGAAAGCACCAATGTTCGGGCCCGAACTGTGCGTCTAGGCCGGATGGTAACAGGAGGCAAGGGACACGAAGTTTTACCCAGGTTCGGGCCCTCTTGATGGAGGTAAAACCCTACGTCCTGCTTGATTAATATTGATGATATGGGTAGTACAAGAGTAGATCTACCACGAGATCAGAGAGGCTAAACCCTAGAAGCCAGCCTATGGTATGATTGTTGTTCTATATGTTGTCCTACGGACTAAAACCCTCCGGTTTATATAGACACCGGAGAGGGTTAGGGTTACAAAAAGTCGGTTACAATGATAGGAGATCTACATATCCATATCGCCAAGCTTGCCTTCCATGCCAAGGAAAGTCCCATCCGGACACGGGACGAAGTCTTCAATCTTGTATCTTCATAGTCCAGGAGTCCGGCTGAAGGTATAGTTCGGCCATCCGGACACCCCCTAATCCAGGACACCCTCACGGACCATCATATGTAGTACGCTTGATGAACCTAGCTCTGTGTCGGTGCATGGTATATGGTTTTTGAGGCATGTGGCACATCAAAGTTGTGCATTTTGGGTATTTAACATATATATGTTTGGCCCACATGCAAAGCGGTGGTGGTTGTCCTCTCGCACCCACTTAAGCGGTTATCAGCGATATCGATGCTTTCCATCTGTGGGCCCTCTTGGTCCATCACTACTTTTTGCCTCACAACAAGAGAGGTTAATTTGACTTAGGAGGGGATTATTATTTTTGCTCTTGATGACATGCATGATACAGTTTGAGCACACACACATGCATGTGTACGCATGAATCCCTCCCATCGAGTCGAAGTGGCTAGTACAACGACACATAATGAAACGATCTCGCTCTGTGTGGGGAGCTAGTGTACAATTTTTGACACACGCGCCACATCAATGTTGTGTATTCAAACATGCATGCACGCATCACCTCCAGACATATGCATGTAGTGGTTGCCTTCGAAAGGTACACTCCCTCGTGTGGTTCTCGGCGACATGCCTATATATTCATGGGCCCGCGTGGACATCCAGGATCACCTTGACCAATAACAAGATATGTTAGCATGGAGGATTCTTCATTTGGTTCGTGTTATCGTAGTATAGGTCATGGTGAGATTCAGACCTTAAGTTTGAGCGCATATACTATGCACGCATGCATGCATGAATCCCTGTCGTTGGCTTGAAGTGTGGTGTAACATACATATGCATCATCAACGTAACCCTCACTCAGTGTGGGGATTTCTAGTTCGAAATCATGGTGCCACATCAAAGTTGTTCCATTGTTACTCAAAAACACACCTCTCCATACATATGTTTGGGCCACAATGCATGCAGTGGTTGTCTTCGGGGACTAGCTACTTGCATGATTATTGGCGAGCTAGCCCATCTCTGGGGTCGCATGGACGGCCATCACGTTGACCAACAACAAGAGAGAGGTTGTATGACCAAGGTGGATTATTCTTGGTCCGTTTTACGATCCATCTTGGTGAGATATGCCTCTCTGGCCTGCCGACTGAAAGTGTGTGGGGGTGCTACTTCGCACTTTGCTAGGTGAACCTCGGTTGGGGGGCATGCATTCATAGCTTAGGATTCCCTTCGTGGTGACACGAGGGGGGCTGCTAGCTACTTCGCACCTTGCTAGGTGAACCTCGGTTGGGGGAGGGGGCATGCATTCATAGCTTAGGATTCCCTTCGTGCCGACACG